>NC_092862.1:111928336-112222400 GCF_032062135.1 Pyxicephalus adspersus
GAGTGATCAGAAGGGGACAATGAATGGCACATGAGTGATTTTCAACAATAAATGTGTACTGTAGTCTTGTTCATGGAAAAATAAGCCATCCCCCTGAAAATAAGACCTAGGGCATATTTTGGCATTTCAAAAAATATAGGACAGTGCCTTATTATAGGGGAAACAGGGTAATTTTATTTCATGGGCCATGGTTAGAGCTGGAGGTTTTCTCAATTAATTTACAATCTGACTGATTTAGTGTGTGTCTCATACATTTTTATTTTATTTTATTAAAGAATTTTCATTGTTTAGTTTGGACCCTATCAGTAGCCTCAGTAATCTTGTGCATGGTGTCTTGATGCTGCAAACTTCCTGTTATACACAAGTTATATTTATGGCCCAACCCTTTCCTTTACATATGAAAGATCTTTGACTCCTATTGTTCTTCGTGTTTTGCTGACCACCATATATGTATATTAGCAGGACAGTCAGCAAAACATCAAATCGGGCATGTAGCAATGCTGTCTAATATACCTGGTATGTTTCTGCTTTTTGTTTTATCTTATTACCTGCTCAATACAAAACTGCTCAATACTACTTTTTAACTAGTTTTAATTGACAATTTTTCTCATCTACTATCATACTTTGCTTCTGAGTAATATCACAAAATAATAATGAAATCCAAGGATATGCTATGAACCCTTTTATTTATGAAATCTTGTAAGGTACAGATTTTTCAGCATTCACTATGATTATTTGACTATTCAGACATTGTATGAGCTGTCACTGCTCATGGGAAAAAAAAATTCAGGCACTTAGAGCCATTGACCTTGATTATCCCATGTATAGAATGCGGTTCATTTTCGATGGTAGTTTTATGACCTTTTTATTGCATTGACAGCAGGTAAAACTACAGGTTTATTGGATTGACTCATCTCTGTGTAACTACAAGACAGGCTTACGCTTCACTTGATTTTAGCTGGTAAGTTGTTCACAATCACAAAACAATCTTTCAGATCGAGCGTCAACTATATATTGAGGGCTTGTCTGAGTTATTACAAATTGAATCTATTCTTTAGGTTTATTCTTGTATTACAAAGTTCAGGTAAATCTAAAGGAGATTGCAAAAATCCATGACCAACTTGAAACATATTTCAAACAAGAATGCTAGTAGTGTCAGACCTTAATGTTTTTTTTTTATTATTACAGTAATACCCTGAAATTTGCAGGGGTTACGTTCCTAGACGTAGCAAATTTTGGACGCCACTTTGTGCCCACCCGAGTCTTCTCTACTTTTGGTAATCTCCTGTTTTAACAACTTTAATTGTTTTTCTTCGTCGTTTTTCGTCGTTTTTTTAATGTTTTTATTGATCATCTGATTTGGATACAGTAGCCCCAGCAGGCGTCCCTATAAACGTAAATACTAATGCAAATGGTCGTTATGTTTGTGTTTTATATTAGAATTAGAAATATGATATTAAAAAATGCATTATAGGTGGATTCAGTAAGTAGAACATTAGTTTTACAGTATTAGAAATTATGTACAGGTTAGTAGTCTCAATTTAGTCTTAAATTTTAAGTGTTAGGTTCCAAGGAAAAAAATATGCGAATTTGTGAAGCCGCAGATTCAGAAGCTTGAATTTTCAGGGTATGACTATATATCTGTCTTTCAAAGTGAATTATTCCGTTTTATTATTCAGTGCTCAACCCAGACATTTTTTTAAGCTGGGTGGGAAGAAGCTGTAGCCGGGCAGAAGCCCCTGAGTTGTGATACAACTCATCAGTAACCACCCAAAAAACAGCCAGGTGGTTGCTGAAAAGTTCCGGGTGGTGCGCCTGGATAAAATAGTCAGGGGGAGAACACTGCGCTTATAAATGTGTGCATTTTGTTTTCATGGTGAACCAGGCCAATCCTTTAGTCATAGCCTTTTTTTTTTTTTTTTTTTTTTTTTTGCTGTGCAAGCCAAAAAAATACAATGCCCAAACTTCTCTTATGTGCACAGGGAAGAATGGAAATCTTAAGGATAAGCTTTTAAAGGCTATGTTAAAATGGAGAATCAGTCTGCATAAACTTAGCCTTAACTGGCCCTCCTCTATTGTTAAACAATCCCCAGTGGGTGATCGGTGCACATTGCAAGGATTTTAAGAAACTTTTTGTACCTTTCACTGTGCTGAAGAGGTATGTTTGTTTGCTCTGTCCTTTGCAAATTAGGAGGGTCTAATTCATTATAATCAGCTGGTGCACTTCCTATGCTCCAATGGGCATGCAATGTCTGCATTCTTTTAGAACTCATTAACCCTTAGGGAGGTTTTAAACCAAAGCATGATATTGTCATTGAAGAGTGCCCTGTCAGATCATTTTATCCTTCCGAATCCCCTGTGCTTGGATCCCCTTGTGACCCCCAGACACAAGGGTTACCTAAAATGTTACTTCTGTGCTGACTTTAGGAAAAGTCCTTGAGCCAATCACAGCTGGAAATTACTTTTTAGCACCCTGACAGTGTACAGGACACCTTCATGTTGCCACAATAGATTTACGTTTTTTAGAGTTTTTAGAATTAGAATAAAATTACTAGTGAACTAGTCTATTATATATGCTGTATCTTGTAAAAAGTGAGGTTGCTTATTAATTAAATACTGATATTTTTGACAGTACAGTAGCTGTCAGAGCTGTCTGTTTGCATACAGAAATTTATTGCCAAATTTCTGGGCAGAGGGGACTGGAAAATGGTTCTTATACTATAGGAAATGTTTAGTTAAACAAGTAGGCTTGATTTAGTGCTAACATTTGAATGTTTTATGTTAGCAGATAAAACACAAGTGTATGTTGTTTTTTTGCACTGTATATCCAGAAACACCATAACATGTCCACAAGGTGGCAGCAATTAGCAGTAGAAGCGGTGTAGTATGCTGGGATGTGTGGAAGGCAGGCGATACCAGCAACAGGATACAAGCTTTTAATGCTGCCTAGGCATATTCTGAGATCTGTTTATTAACTATCTTTCTGTGTGCTGAAGTCCTATGTATCTTCAATGGCAAACCTAACTGTTCTGCACATATTAAACATGCATTGTCTGAGATGTTTTTGGCCTTTTAGTTTTACCTTCCCAGGATTTTCATAAATAAAATGTTTATTGGTTTACAAAGCATGTGCCAGAGAATTGCATTTAGTGAATGGTTTACCATTGTGGTTTGTTGTTGGACAGCTGTGAAGTGGCCCAGTAATATAAAGCTCATCAGAAAGTTTGCTTCAACTTTTCTTCTGAAAAAGTGTTATAGAGGCCATAGTCCTACAAGGGTTGTGTAACTAATATGTAATAGACATTACTGAGTGGTCATATGTATAGGTGATGGTGTCAAAAAGTTTGACTATAAATTGATCTTTAAATATTCAGTGCTTGATATGATGAGAGCGAAGTTGGTGGGACGTCGTGGAGGCATTATGTATACCTGCTGATTGCTAACTACTACTCATGCTATGTTGGAAGCTTTGAACATAAAGTAATACCTGTTTCAAGGCTTTTCCTGCTATTGTCTTTTGTAGGACCTATTGAAATTGTTCATAAGCAAGTTGGCACGTTTAGTACTTCTAAAGCTCCAGAAAGAATTTCAGTACTAGCTGTATTGTATGTAATACAAATACACTTACAATGTAGATGTGTTCCCTGCTCATGAAAGGGATTTGCAAGTTAAATGTATAATTATAATTGCAGTAGAAAAAGTTTCCTCGTAAAGAATGAATAGTGGTGGGGGAGTGTAGGTCAAAAGATTGATGGTGACTGGAGCACATAGGAGGTGAGCAGATCATTGCATGTATTGTGTTTATTAGTACGTAGATGTAGTGACTGTACTTAGAATTGGATGCCCTGGGTTCATTCATGAAGAGTCATAATCACCTTGGGAATCTTGCTCCTAAATCAGAATGCCTTTTCTTTCTGTCCACGGAGGATTGTTAGCCCAGAGTTTAATAGATGTCTATTATTCTGGCAAATCAGTTTTCATGAAAATGCTACGGGAGAACTATGGACAACATAACTAAAAATAAACCAATCTTAACTGTACAGCAGAAATGACAATCACACAGAAGTTTGAGAAAATGTAGTGGAATAGGCCCAGTCCTCCATGTTCTTGATTGGGCCTGTTCTGTCCTTAAGTTGTGTACCCTTTTTTGTAAAGTGAACATTTTGGTGATAGATCCACTTTAAGGGTTAATTAGAACTACAGGTAGTCCCCGGGTTACATACGAGATAGGGACTGTAGGTTTTATTCTTAAATTGAATTTGTATGTAGGTTGGAACAGGTACATTATTTTAATAAATGCACTTAGGACAGATGTTTGTCTCCACATAATATTAGGCAGTGTGGTGTCAGTTTCTGTATAAATTATCACTGTGAGTTAATCACAAACAAAGCAAAGAATAAAAAAAACTTTATGGAGCCTAGACATTCATTAACTTCTGCACCAATGTCTTTTGATATGCAAAAAGAAACAACTGCAGAGTTTGTTTTGGTCATTAAAGAGTTATAAGAGACTGCAGAACAGCAAAAGACTTCTGCAAGTCATGCAAACTGCCCCCCCCCCCCCCCCCATTAAGCCTCTGTCATATCTAGGGGTCGTCTATATGTTGGACCTCTTTAACTTGGGGACTACCTGTACAATGTTTTCCTACAGCCCCTTTTAACTGGGTGCACCACCACTGGTTGGTAATTGGTAAGTTGTGTTATAATACAGGGGCTGCCACTCGCCTACAGTTTCTTTCCACCAAACTTAAGAACAATTCTGGGGAGAATTCTGAACTACTATGTCCTGGCAGAGTGTAAAAAGTGGGAGAGCTGAGTTGCCCTCTAGAAGTGTAACTTGTACAGATAAACAAATGAGGCAAGTTCAGCTCTTGATACCCAGCAACTCTGATACAAGTAGTGAATAGTCCTGTATACCCCAAATGTGCATACATTGGTAAAAAGGCATCTTCTATACTGGGAGGAAATAAAGGGTTGCCTAATGTTGGCATGAGAGGGGATGGGATTGATGGTAAGGTGTAGCAGTCAAAATCTGTTTCACAAATGTTTCAGGTTGTATTCAGAGGGGTATGTAACAAGTTCTGCTTGGTCAAGATAGGAGGCCCAAGGCAAGGAATGCTGCAGAACTCTACAAACGTTCTCTTTCAGAGACACCTGTTGTTTGAGCTCTGCATGTCTACGCTGATCTAAGACTTGTGCCAGGGGTGAAGCAGCATAACAGAGGTATAAGTTTGGGATTCCCAGGGACCCTGATTTAGGGAAAAAGTAAAAAAGGTGTCTGCCAAGTCTGGGTCGTCTTCCTTCCCAAATAATTTGAACAAGTTCCAAATATGAGGTTGATATCCCAATGGGAAGCGTCTGTAAAAAATGGAGGACTTTCTGTAATATGTTCATATTTAAAATGTATATGACCAAACCAGGAAAAGTTGTAAGTTATAAAAGAGCACTCAAAACCCATTTTTTCAAACTTGCCTACCCGGCTTCTTCTGTCATTTGAAACCATCACTACTTCCCACACTACATATCTCCTCCTGTATCACTGTCTGTATTAGTCTGTCATTTGCAATCCCTATTTAATGTACAGCGCTGCGTAATATGTTGGCGCTATATAATACCTGTTTAATAATATTAATAATAATAATAATAATAAATCATTTGGACACTGAGAAAAGTAAAGGTGTAAAGTGTCTTCTTCAGTCTCCTAAAACCCTCACTACTTCACACCACTTCATATCTCCCTCTGATTGTGTGATACTTCCCTCCTCCTAGATTGTAAGCTCTTCTGTCCAGGGTCTTCTCCTCCTGTGTCTCTGTCATTTGCAACCCCTGTTTAATGTACAGTGCTGTGTAATATGTTGGCGCTATATAAATCCTGTTTATTAATAATAAATATTAAATATAGTGAAGTGGTTAATTGTAGATAGTTGAGATATTGCCAAAGACTTCTACTTTATTGGATAAACTTGGGTCTGATGGTGTTGGATGGGTTGGGGGAGAGATACATTTTATTCTGCAAATTTAGAATAATTGATATTAAAATTGAGAATAGCCCATATTCACTTACTACCTACTGGAGATTCCGCAGAGAGATGACTAGATTGGGGACCATGAACAACAAGTAGTCTGTAGGCAGGAATCTTCTGTTGGGCGCCTCTTAAAGTGATATCTGATTAGGTTTAGATGGTAGTCAGGAGGACTTCTAACGACAATAAATATATTGGGGCACAGTGGCCAACCCTATCCTGTCCCATTGCTAATGGAGTAAGCTTCAGAAGTCACCTCATTAACCCTGACGGGCTGAGAGATTTCTGTCTGTAATATAAACTGTCAATCCATCCAGTCAAAGGACTTTTCTGCGCCAGTGGACAAGCGAACAAATTTTCCTGATAATTTTAATGCATATATCCAATTCAACACTTATCTCTTACTTTTCTGAGTGGAGAGGAAGCTACCTGATCAATAAGAGTCTGTTCATAAAAATAGACCTAAAGCGTACAGGCAAAATATTTGCAGTTAATTTTAAATCCCGTTTAGGTAAAGTAATGCGCCTATAACATGTGAAGCAGAAGTTTTTCCCTCCACAGATTCTCAACAAACAATTTATAATGCAACAGGGAAAAGCCATATAGGCCAGGAGGTTTTCCTTTCTGGCTACCAAATATGGCCTCTTCAAATTCCTAATTTTCGATAGATAATGTTGTATTGCATCCAGGTGATTTCTGATGTTTTAAAATTTCTTAAAGATCCCAAAATTTCACTGCTATATCTCTATCATATCATATTAGTGGGGGGTAAGAAAGTTCAAAATGCTAAACTGAGGTAAAAAGTACACTCATGCACTAGGTAAAAAAAAATGTACAACGAAAATGAGCAAGCCTTCTCGAAACTCCTCCCACCAGCTCGGGACCCTTTTCAGGAAACATTTCTGGGTTAAGATGCGTACAAGTATCATTACATAATACTTATGTATATATATATATATATATACACACACACACACACACACACACAACCAGTCATGGTGATAATTGACCTTTGATATATTGGAACCTGACTTCCAGGAGAAGCAATAAGCATACTCACACCTTTTGATCTTGATCCTGCTGAGACCTTGTGGTTCATAGTTAGAAATCTCTTGATTGCAGAGTGTTGGCATCTTATCTTTTGAAAAGTGCAACAACTATTTCGTTGGCTGCTATTCTTCAGGTCGTCCTGGCGAAAAGCAGTAGATGTAGGAAAGATAGCATGATCATTCAAAATGTCTGCAAAATTCGCAATGGGACCTTGCATTAGTTGTGTAGTTTTGGAAGTCTTTGGAAGTTTGATAGTCTTGGTAAGACATAGGATGAGCATGCTGACCTTTTTTGGCTCTCTATGCTTGCAGATGTAGTGGAATGTAAAGCAAGGCCGCTTTGGCCCACAGCAGCGTCTTTAGCAGAGGTTCCTGCATGGGAGGATGCCATCTTCCTTCCTGGGGATCCTGCATGCTAGGCCCAGAAGTAAGCATCCATTTTTTAGGAAGAATCATTTTTTTTAGAAAAAATGTTTCAAATGTTGAGGAATCGATCTCTGGCCCCGTCCCCCATCTCACTTGGGTGCTGATGCTGCTGTAGATGATGAGCACAAAATGGTGAATGCTGGGATAAAATTGCCCTGCTTGTGGATTGTTTCTGCCCCTGGGATAAAACTGCCCCGCTCATGGATTGTGTCTGCCCCTAACAACCATCAACAAGTGGTCTTCCTTAACAATGCAATTTGTGAAAGGCCCTGGATGACTGTTAGTGGGCATTTTTCCAGTTGCCATGGTGACCAATATTTATCAAGTCGTGCGACAGGGAATTGCTCTAATATTCTGGAAATTTTCACAGGATTTGCATAATGAAACCTAGCAATACATGGACTGTATGATAAAAAGGAACAAGTTTCCGTTATGTCAAAGAATAACTGTGTCTGATGTGGTTAGGAAGGCCCAGCGTATGTGTGAGTCATTGCCATGGATTTTTTATAGCTACATCCACTGTCTGTCACCGCCCTGCTGCAGACCCAAAATGTGAATCACATTATTATTTTCATGGTTTCCCAGATGAAGAGTTGTATAAACCAACCCCTCCTTTTCCCTCTATTTTCTAAACTGAACATCCTTCAGTGAGCTTCTGTTAGTACATACATAGGAATCCTCAGGGAGTTTCACAGAAAATTCCTTTTCTTAATTTACACAGTAGGATTTATTTAGGAGGTTTGCTTTTTTCACAGCTTTAATCTGTTGATTTGTTGAGATTCGTTTTATTTTACGTTACCGTCAATATCTTAATGCTAGTTGTATACCGCACTAGTGCATGGCATTGGAAATGTCTGCTTTGATACTTATTTTATATAAATAATATTGGTTGGCTTTATTATATGTTGTAAGGAACTTGACTATGTATGTTCTTCCCACTAAAAATATGTATTTTTTCATTTCCATTGCCTTTGTCAGGTATATTTTGGTACAATCATTATTTCTGAATCTAGCCAATTCACTTCTTAATGCTGTAGCTGAGTAGTTCTGAACTATGGAAAAAAAATCATCTGTTGCTATAATAAACTGAACAACGCATTCCTAACTTTTCATACACTAACCTCTATAATAGTTTTCACAGAAATGTATTTTTTGGTCACTGATCTTATGTTGTTGTAATCTGGCTTGTCAATCTGTATAATGCTTTGTAGATGTTAAGAAAAAATTCATAGGGGGGAATTTATAAAGGTACAAAACGGGCATTCTTGTGGATTTTGATAGACTAATCATACTTTTACTCTCTACTGCCTACATTTTATGCACTTTTTCAAAAAATTTTTAATCGGGCAGGCCATTATTGCAAAAAGGTATACGTGATGTCCCTTCTGCAATAATTTCTGCTACCTGCCTCCACCAGAATAGAAAAAAGATGGTGGAGCCCTTCTAGGGAACAGGTACCACCGGTGCAGTTGCACTTTGAAGAGTAAAGCCACACCCTATATATGGTGTGTTGTAGTAGCACACATTATAAATGGCAGGCGGGTTGAGGTACTCCAACTCCGTTCTCCCCCTTTCCTTCTTAATACATGTCAGTTAACTCAACACATGACAATGGACACGGTAAAATGGGTTCCTAAACCAATTATACTTTTAGTAGAGTTATCCTGTGACTGACCTGCTTATGTTAAGTTTTTCTTGCTTGTCTATGCTCCTGCCAAACCTTTGCTGCACAGACCTTTGGGATCCACACTGCTGCTTCTGCAAAACTCCAGGCCAGGCACCCGGCAGATGCCGGAGTATGGCCATAGCTGCTTGCCTGAGAGTTACCAGGGATCAGTTTTTCCTCAAGCAGGAAATAAAAAAAGCTCATTTAAGATTTTCCAAGCATGGGCAGAATATAATGATGACTGACCTGCTCTGTAGCACCCAGTGGGCTGTATAGAGTATATCGGACTGTATAGGGACCAGCTTACTTCAGTTAGGTAATATAACTCTACAGTAAATTCAATAACATTTTTACTATCCAAAATACAATTTGCACTGACTGGGTGTGTGGCTATTTCCATATCTTTATTAAAGGAACTATAGGAACATTGGAAAGGTGTTTAGGCAGCAGCTGCTCTCTCTTGCAAGCAAACCAAGTAAAAGTGCTTAATTAGTTATATTTAGTTATGCTAACATCTCCTCACATCCCCTTGCAAACAGTATCATGATTTTAATTAGATTACTGTTCTTTTGATAAGTGAAGTCCCTGGATATAAACCAATTTGTTCTTTGCAATAGAGCAATTTCACCAGTCAAAATATCCTTTGTGTAAATATCAAAATGTTTTGTGTGTAAAATTCAGGCATATGGTGGACTGTTGATTCACAGCTGCAGTTTTCACCTTTAACTAAAGGAAGCCAGTGAAATAAATCTTTCACCTATGTAAAGTGTAAATTAAATGTGTTCATAACTGAACAGGAATGTCCCCACTACCATCTCTACAAGTTTCTACTGGAAATACAGAGTTTAGGAAAGGGTTCTCCATGTTCATGCATTTGGTTGTGCTACCCTGGAGGCTGCAGACATATTTGACTGGTTTAGGTTGGCACTTTCTATTGAGGTCTTGCAGTATATTTTATATTACATTGTGGTATGCTGGTATGTGACTAATATTTGTCACTGTTTTACACCATTTCTCATTCACGTAAATACAATATTTGATTCTTATTGATATTTAATATGGTCATGTGTTTAGAAGAAGGAATTATTTGCATGCTGCGCCATTCTCAATGCTAGCATACTGTATATATTTCTGGAATAGTATGCAGACACTTAAAGGGTAAATTAGGATTAGAGCGGTGCATTGGCCACTTCATAAAGTATTCATTATTTGGTGTTTTTTCTCTTACTATTGTGTGTCTTCCTCTTCTGCTCTAAACAAATCCTGTACATATTAACAGACATGATAGTGAAGTGCAGTAAGAGCTTGAATGGCTAGTAAGGGGATTTTAGCTAATCCTTTATGACAGCTGATGCAAAAGTACATGAAGCACCCGTGATGTAGTGAAGTGTGGCATTTCTGTGATCTATGTTTTCAGGACAATTTATCCTACGTCAGAAGCTTGTTAAGCTTGTATTAATCTCTTCACTGACGTTATGGCAGCTATAGATGGTATGCCGCATGAGGCAAGCACTTCATTTCTTGTTCATAAAAATGTTGTAATCTCTTCATTTTGACAGATTTCTTTTCTTGTAGGACTTATGTTACCTTGTTATATGATTATTTTATTTTGATCCTTGTAGAATCCAAGGCTACCTTCTGGACACTTTCAATGATGATAAATGTAGACGTACAAATCTCTGTCCTAAAAAGCCTGTCTGCCTTTTTATATTTGACTTAAGTTCCTCTTTAAGAAAATCCCGGTAACAAAAGGATGACATCACTAGGATTTGACATTTTATGTAGTACAGAAGCATTGTGTTTATTCTAAGCTGCAGCACAAACTTTACAATTCACAGAGGCAGAGTCTGGTGCACAGGAGCTTATTTACGTACTAAATCAGGCACGACAAGATCTGTGCTGCTTTTATTAAAAAGTATAAAAATAGTATGTTATTTCTCGACTGCTAACCTTTTATGTACTATAAACATATCAGGTACACAACCCAATTGGAGAGTTAAATGTGTTTAAAACAAAAGTGACGAGTAGAAACAATATTGCACAAAGCCTAAATACTTCACACGATGTATATCGTCCAGAGAAAAGTGCTCCCTTCAAAAGACTGTGCATACTTAATTTACACGTGTGGTTTTTTTTTAGTCTCTTATCTATTTTTTTGGATCCGTACTTTCAAGTGTCTATCCCCTGTGACCCCTTCCGCTCACAGCATCTGTGGTTCCCTCCGCCGACCTTTTATGCCACTTTAAGACACAATTGTCATGGACGGTGACACGGCAGCGACACAGGAGAATGACATTTGGTGAAAAGTTAGAGATTTATCTTTAGCAAAGCAGTACATGGAAACACAGCCTTCAGTAGAGGTTTCTCTTTCTCTTTAGATACCATAACATTTATTACTTAAAGGGCTTTTTTTTTTTTTTTTTTTTTTAATTGAATTTTTAATTTTTTTAATGTGAAATACAACATCAGAAAATAGGCTTGGGGATCTTAAACAAAGAAAAGAAAAAGGGCTAGGGAGGGACATTGTACATCATTTGGGGGGGTAGCAACCTTTTAAACCTTTATTTAGCTTTTAATCAAAATATCACCTGCTTAACCCTAAAGTAACATTAGAGCAAGTACCTATACCCACCTATCAAAGGTTAAATTCTGTAAGAATTTGCTTTTCTTTTCATTCATTTTTTTAAGCCAGGCATACATGTACTTTAATTATTGCCCTTTGGTTGTTTTTTATTCCCAGAAAAAATGGTTTTGAAAAAAATTATATACTCCATTTTTTTTGTCCAAGTGGCATAACTTGCTCATATAACTGCTTTCATATGTGGCAGTAAAAGATTTTATCCTCAAGCTGAAGTTAGACTGTGCAAATGCACTTTTTTCCATGTGGAAACTTCAGTTAGAGCAGTGCCCCCTCCTCCAAAAGGCAGATTAGTCACTAAACCACCGATGTTGTTAGTGACGACTGCAGAACCGGGCTTTGCCCCTCCCCATGACAGGAAGTTACTGGCTTACTCTATGCAGTGTCTCAAGTCTCTTGTAACATGTGAGCATTACTAGGCATTTCATTCTGCAGCTCTACACTGTTTGCTTCTTTCCACAACAGCTGGGATGGAATGCTACTGCTGCTGGGGGAGTGAATTTGGTCTCTGCTCTATTACAAACATCCTCTCAGCCTGGGGCTCTGCAGCTCTAAAAAACATCACTTCTACAAAGGATTTGTTCTAAAAATCGTGAAAGGAAGCTGATTAAATAGTGTGGGATGCTTATGGGGACATCAAGCCTGGCAGACTGAGAATTAAGACTTTTGCATGTAAAAGGAGCGCCGGAGCCTGCTTATACTGTGGATTACAAAGGATGCTGTGTTTAATGGAGATACTTTGAGTAAAGATCTTTCAACTTGCAGTGGCTGCATACACCTTGCATTCCCAGCAGTGTTTAATGCTTTGCTTTTCTCAGCTGGAGGTTGTCTGGAGTGAAATATATCTCGGCTTATTGCTATGGTCATATTGAAGTAAACATCCTCTGTTATTCTGTCATGTGGGATGCCTAGGATTTAGCCGGCTGCGTTTCCCTGGGAGTACCCTTTTCCCTTGTGGCCTGACTCATCACATGTGAATGAGCTGCAGTCCATCACTCCATTCGGGCTTTCATTGTTACCACTTCTGTGGACCTTGCTGGATTTTTTTATGCTTCATGTGGGGAATTCAACCCCGGATTAGAGCACCTAACAGCAATACAATGAATGAAATCCATTTTCAGATTCAGCTAACATGAGAAATGCAGCATCAGTTCAGCAGGATACAAGTGTTCAGCGCAGAAAACAGCTGACAAGTATATATTAGCAGTTGACCTTGCAGGGGGTGCAATGGTTCTTTTTACCACCCTGTCATGTTGAACAAATTGACCCTTTTATAGCCACTCAAAGTACTTTTGGTAGATGATTATCTTTTCTAGGAGATAAATAGAAGTAAAGCCAGTTAGATTGCTTTTTTTTTTTCCACGTTAAGTAATTGCAATTGCATTTTTAAAATTTATTTTTTTATATTTATTTTGTACTTTAGAAAGTGTATTTTTCTTCCATTATGTAACTTTATTAGCAAATGGGAATTAGAGGTGTAACTAGGCCTGGTGCCATCCTTTTAAAGTTTTAGTGGAATAGTAAATAGAGCTTTGCCACAAAGTTTGATCGAATGAGTCGAGTGTGCATTGTTGTTTTGGAGGAGGGGGACGATGAATCCCCTGACCTTGTTTCAAAATTATCTCATGGAAATCCATATTGTCCTGCTCCTCCTCCAATTGTGACGGTAAGACTTCTACGTTATGTGAGATATTTAAGTTCATCTGCTTACCATTTTAACATAAAACAAATCTGTCGGAAAGTTATCTATCCAAGTTTGGCACAATAGGGAACACAATATATGCTTATTCTTATAATTTACGGTTTGTTCATTTCTGACTACTGCTGGCATTCTTTGTCACAGTAGAAATTTACTAGTTGGCTTACTGGCGCACAGAAAAACACTGAGCTATTTTTTTCTTCTGTGTTGAATCGCACATTTTAAGTGTGGAAAGAATTTTTCCATGAGTCTTACAAGTTTCATGGCAAACCACAAAATAAGCCATTGTTCATGTGCTGCTTAAGCATGCTGCTTGATTGGCTTTTGTAGACTCCAGAAACAGAAAAGAGAATAGCAACCAGTCATGTTTTACAATTTTTTTTCTAGGGTTGTGTATGAAAGTTAGAGCAAAAAATGTGCATGATTATGAATATTCTGTTATGTACTTTTGTATTTCCCACTTTTTATCGTTTTGATACTGTCTTGGCCTCTGTTTTGGTGGAGTACAGGGGAATGGTCAGAGATTATATGTAATTTGATTTGTTGCTACAGATTGGGCCTGATTGAATAACGCTGTCCAAGGCTGGAGAGGATCGGTGAAGCTGGTTGACCTAGCAAACCTTGAATGGATCTGGTCCAGAATTCAAAAAAAAAATTTGCTAGCAACTGATTTTAAAGAAATCCATTCCAGGTTTGCTGGATCACCCAGCTTCACTGATTAGGTGTATCCTCCCCAGGCTTGGAAAGTTTTAATAAGTAAAGGTTCATTGTGTTAGGCTAGACCAGTGTTTCCCAACCTTTCTTAGTCGCGGCACATATTTTACAATTAGAAAAATCCCACGGAACACCACCAAAAAGTCAGACACGTAAATTAGCTACCTGCTGCCATCTAGTGGAAGAGTTTTTTTTTTGGTTCTGCCTATCACTATACATCGCTGGTATAGACAAATTTTTTGCAGTAAATAAATCATTTTGGGACCAATTAACTGAAATTGGATAATTTCCCACGGTACACCCGAAGATCTCTCAAGGCACACTAGTGTGCCGCGTAACAGCGGTTGAAAAACACTGGGCTAGACGGTTCTGAGCCAAGCAACTGTAGATGAAAACTTTCCAGACCCACAGATTCTGGTGCTTATTTTTTAAGTTTTAAAAGGTTTTTCCTGGAAGGTTTAAGCAGAATTCCAGGCCAACATGTAGATGCATTAGCCAAAACATTAAAAGCACCTTCAAATATTGCGTAGGTCCCTCTTGTACCATCAAAACATATCTGACCCATCAAGCATAGGCTTAACAAAGACAGCCATGAGTGTCCTGTATTATCTGGCTCTAAAACTTTAGCAGCAGATGCTTACGTTACACTTCTCTGTTTGCCTGTTCCCTTAGTTCATCTTTATGTCACGAAGTATAAAAGAAAATGTCATACTCAGACCAGGCCACCTTCTTTCATGGATCCAGAGTCCAGTTCTGTAGGTACTTTCTCCGGTGGATATAAATCCTGTTTAATAATAATAATAATAATGGTGGCCAGTATGGGCTTTCTGACTGGTATGCGGCCTCCTTTGCAACAAGATGCTATGCACTCTTCCAGCATCTCTCTCTCATAGCCAACATTGGGGGTTTTTTTTTTTTTTTTACTGTAGTTCTGTGGAATTGGACCGGATGAGCACCTCGGTGAGCCTTGTATGCCCATGACCTTATTTTTTTTTATTACTATGAACTATATTTGGTGGGTTTTTACCAAAGCATGCTGGAAACAGTCTGCAAAGTCTACAATTTTTGAGGTGCTCTGATACAGAAAAATCAAAGATTGGCCCTTGTCAAAATTGTTTAGATCCTTGCCCTATTCCTTTTTCCAGCTTTCATCACATCACCTCAGTACTGTTCTTGTCCAGTCTAATATTTAGTCACCTTTTGTTTAAAAAAACAAAAAAACAAAAACAGGCAGGTTGGTGACTGAGCTTTTCACCACTGCTAAAACAATTACATTTTTTTAAAAAGACAGTAAGGGCATATTCACACCATTGCACACACATGCTATCCGTTCTATGTTATATGTTAACAGGTATGGTGTACATAGCCTATTCATTTAAGTTAGTGCTTAACACACCAAAAGGTACCAAAAAAGGTGTCTGCGCTTTTTCTTGCAGTGCAGTGCTAGTCCAAGACAAGGTGTGTTGGAGTTCTATTCAGAAAGAATGATACCTTATCCCTCCAAAGTATATAATGTGTGTTGCTGCATTTAAAATAAGCGTAATTGATAAGATATACACCCTTCTAATTCTTCTCTGTCAGCAAGTTCCCAGCTATAGATAGACCACAATCTGTAGTTCAGTATTGCCTGACTTGCTCACTCTGAAAAGAGTATGGCCTGAAGTTCAGCATTCAGAGGAGTGATAACAATGGTATTTATTGCATTTGTAAGCAAGCATGGTGCTTGTAATAAAATATAGTATTTAAACATTTTGCAGTGTGATAAGGGAGATCATATTCAATCTTTACTGATCTTGATTATTTCTGTCAGTTTGGTGGTATAACACATTCTGGACACTGTATTCAGGTGACCCCTTCACTGTTGTGAATTGTGTAATGCAATATCGGCTTTAGCCACTGAAAAGTAATTCACGAACCTCAGAAAGTTGTTAAATATCAAAGGTCACTATTTACTTAAGGAGGGGGAGGATTTACATATTAAGCTTTTATATACCTCTCTCCCTTGTGGTGTCAAAGATTTATGGCCTATGCAGCCGTGCTGGATATGTTTTGGTATATTGGTTGTGCAATCTTTGGCTTTAAATTATACATAGTAAATTATATAACATGCAATTGTTTTGTTGTATTAGGTCTTGTGTGGTTTTCTCAAAAAGTAACTGTCTATATTTTAAAACAATATTCCATTTGACAGTACAGAAAGTACAAAAAACTTTCAGTCCATTATCCTTGATTTTCCTAAGTTTGTGACAGCCCCCCCTATATCTCCTTATGCTGATTGACATCATCCCAATTCCTTTGTTAAATTGTGAACGTTCTAATTTCTTAGGAAAACATCCTTTTCTTTTTGATTCAGTTCTAAATATTAAATTTCCCCACATTAACCAGAAATTTCCTTCCGTCATCTTTCTCTTTTCCTATGGTATTATCATAACTGCATTTGAACAACATCATTTTAGAAAGAGTTCCTAACCCTATTGACTTTATCAAGTGATTTGCAAATGTAATGTTTTGCTTTCTTTGTATATGGAAAATGGCTGTGACCATGATTTACAAATCCTACTACAAGACTGTTTATGTGAATGAAGACTGCTGCATAACTTCTCAGTTTGGCATAAATTCATGTACTTCTGCATTCTTGCTGCAGATGCATTCTAATTACCACTGTTCTTTTTCAGCCTCCCTTGGTTCAAGCTATTTTTAATGGGGATCCAGATGAAGTACGTGCGCTGATATTCAAGAAAGAAGATGTCAACTTTCAAGTAAGCAGAATACAATTAAAAGTAGCAGAACACCTAGATTATATGTAAAGAATAACCATTGTATGTGTTGAACTCTGGTGTTAGGGTACAATGACAACATGCTGAAAAAGGTGCATCAACGAGCGCTGTACATACAGCACCATTCTGCTCTACGGAGAGGGCAGGTGGTGAGAATGAGCGAGTGGTACCCCGGTGCACCCTCTCCCCTTCACTTATATTGCAGCTGTTCGTAGTTCATGGATCCACCCAGAGCTATCCATAAAGAACGTCGGACAAGTGCTGTACACATGTCAGATACTAGTCCAGAGGCAATATTCGGACAAGAATCATCTGACCTGTGTACGTAGCCTTCAGGGTTAAAAAAGTTCCTTTAACCTGCTTTTCATGATCTATCAAAATGTACCGTATATACCCGAGTATATACCGTATATACCCGAGTATATACCGTATATACCCGAGTATATACCCGAGCATATACCGTATATACCCGAGCATATACCGTATATACCCGAGCATATACCGTATATACCCGAGCATAAGCCAAATTTTTTTAGCACCCAAATTGTGCTGAAAGTCACCCTCGGCTTATACTCCAGTCAGGTGCATGGGTCCCTCCAGAAAAGCACCCAATCTGGAAGCCGTGTCCAGCGGTTTCCGTCCCCTGATGACAGTGTCATCAGACTGCGGCGGAAACATGCTGCCTGCAAAAGCCACAAAGACGGCTGCTGTATGCCGGATTTATGGCGGCTACACACTGGCGTAACTCTGGCCCCAAATTCAAAAGTACACAAAACATATGAAAAACCCACTTATCTTGTTCCGTTGTCATTCCCCGGCGGCCTGCTGGTCCCCGCAGCTCCTCCGGACACGTCTTCTGTCTTCAGCCGCTGAATGCAGAGATGATCTCCGGGGTTTCCCGGTGATGACGGTTCGTGCAAGAGGACCGATGGGAATTCAAAAATTTTGTATTGGATTCAATACAAAATAGCTGAATTGAGACCAATACAAAGAAATCTTTATATAATATATATATATATATATATTATTATTTATATATTATACATGCTACTGTAGTTAAAGTACAGGTTTAACATTTTTTACCTCATTTTTTTATTTTTATTTTTTTATAGGGTTTATTAAATTTATTAAATATTGGACACATTTTGGTGAGTTATGCCTAAGAATTATAGGCCTACAATGTAAAAAATATTCCCATGCAAAAAAAAGTAACGCTTTTTGCGTGGAAATACGGAGAGAATTAGAATGCTACAGTGGCTGAATGCAGTACTGCTTTCAGCCACTTTTTCCGGACAAAATCCTACCGCTAGGGAGGTTAAAGAGAATTTAGTGGTTAGGTACAGTAAGTAGTATACCTACCTAACCACTAAATTCTCACTATGGTATTTGTTTACTGTATATGGCTGTAATGGCTGTATTATACAATTTTATTGGTATTTTTTTTGAATATTGAAACTTGCCAGTAGCTGCAGCATTTCCCATCCTCGGCTTATAGTGGAGTCAACCAATTTTTTCTTTTTTCCAAGGTAATAATAGGTACCTCGGTTTATACGCGAGTATATACGGTAGTTTCATTTGACACTGTAGAACTAGCAAAAGGCAGGTGGCCAAAAAATGGTCTGTCTGCCAAAATAATGTTGCAACATGGACATTAAGTACCTATTTATGACTTTTAGATATCAGGGACACTGCACCCAAGTAATTTTCTACTAGCTTTTTTTTACGCTGCTACGGTCAAGCACTACTTCAAATCCTTAATTTTTATTTTGTATTGTATTTTTAACAATTTCTTATGTTCAGGACTTTGTTAATGAGGTTGCAAATGTTTCCTAATGTCATGAGTAGTAAAGCACATGCCATTCTTCCCTGAGGGCACCACCATAATACAAGGTCACAGGTTTCACCTGTTTTCTAGGCTCAACTTCTTGTAAAGACGTAGATAAAGTATTGTTTGAACTTTCCGACATTCTGTCTGTACAAACTCTCACATCCCACTGAATTATTGTCCTCTGATACTTCAGCAGCTTTAAGTTTTAAGTAATTCTTTTTAGCAAGTAGCAAGAGGATTACTGGATCACTCTAGGCAATGTATACTGAAAGCATGTTGGAATGCTGCCTCGGCACTTTTACTACAAACCCAAAAGCCTGGTGAAAAAAATGTAAACAAACTGTGAGCTTTTATTGTGGCCCTCAGTTTGTTTAAATTCCACTGGTGTAGTTGCAATGACAGTAAACTTTTTTTAATTTAATTGGGGGGGGGGGGTTGGATCCTAAATGGGCAAGTTTACCCCTTTCACTTTCACCCCTTTCACTTTCACCCTGATTGCCATTAACCAAATAGGAAGTGTGAGATTATCCAACATTTTGGAGTCATGAGAGAAAGCAATGACAAAAAATTTTCTAATAAGGACAATTGTTCTGGTGACCACTGACCACTGTTTGCAGTGGAAATTCTCCTCATTAGTTAGGATTTTCTCTTATTTCTTTTTATTGATAACCTAACTAGCAGGATATAAATTAAAAAAAATAAAGTAGGGATTTTTACTAACCGCTAAAAGAAAAAAAATATATATATATATATATATATATATATATATATATATATATATATATATATATATATATATATATATATCTCCTAGAGCTTTGGTGAAGTAACAGTGGTGGTTGGGGGGTGTTGATTGAACTGCCCATCGCAGTGTTTGGGATCCGGGGTTGCAGCTGATAAGCATGGTCATCGGCAGCAGGGGGTAAAAATCTGCAGCCCTTTTAAATTAGCAAAAACTTCAAGGACTTGAATTACAATTTTTCAATTGGTAGTAACTTTATTATCACTCTAGTCTAGTCTGGCTTGACCTTTTTATGCTTATATATTTCACGGAGCAGAGAGGGTGGGTAAGCTGAGAAGGAAAATTGGAAGGCAGATGGAAAATGAGTACTTGGAATAAAAGCCAGTGACAAACTATGGAGTCACCTTGAAACTGACTCATATTTCCCTATGAAAAAGTTAAATTGCAAGAAGAATTCTTGTTAAAAGGAATATTTTCACAGGAGGCTGACAGGAGGAGTAGGCAGATGAAGGCACTGCTGGATTGTGGGTAGACATTGTATAATGGTTAAAAATGAATCATGTTTAGTAAAATGTGAACGTTTGCTAACGCTGGGCATTGTACATACTAAGCTTTGTACATACAGTGTAATGAAGGGATTGGCATGCATTACAGATCTCCCTAGACATTTAGTCTGTATTTGATTTAGTACACAGGAGATTTTGATGAACTGTTCTTTTGGCTTTGAGCTGCTGTACTATATCCTAAACAAGGGGTGCAGTGTGCACAGTAGGCTATTTTTCCCTAGTCTCTTTGCTAATCAATGTGGAACTTCCCTTTTCTCACATGAACAAGTGCCATCACTTTTTCCTAGTGCATCTTGGGTACTGGATGGGTCAATGTGTACTTAAGCTTACTGTAATTGTTCATTTTATAATTAAATGGTTGTTACCCTTGTTAGCAGGGTTTATTTCTAGGATTTACACAACCTTCCCCAACCAGCTTAAAGACCTGATATTTCACTACTGGGTTAGATACCCTGCCACCAATTTTAATTTTTTGTTTTTACCTGCAGTGAGAAAAGTATAGTAATTTCATTCTTGCAGTGTTTTTCCTTTCCATAAACATTTTTTTGAATTGATAGCTCTGAGTGCACTAGGGGTGCTGACTTCACATCCAAGATGGCAGCACCTGGAAATGATGACCAGCCAATGAAGGTTTTTGCGAGTACCTGGCATGTATTAAATGTTAAATGTACATAAAATTCTGTTAAGACTGTTGTCCGAATCAATTGTTTGGCAGCAAGGTCTCCAAGTAATGCAACTAAGACATCTTCCCAAACTGACTAAACACTGATGAAGCACATTGACTGTCTTTTCTCTTTCGCTCTTCTCTTTTCTGTCATCATGTTCCTTGTTTGCACAAGTACCGCAGTACAGCAGAGTGGCTCTTTAAGCTGCCTCTGAGTGTTAGCTTTGCTGTAGAGAACATGACAATATGGCTCATACCAATTCAAATTTGTTATCTCCACTGGTTTCTTTTAAACATGGACAGTTATCCGGAAACAGCGGTACCTTAGGTGATCTCACACGGCTTCATCTATGAGGCTGTAGGACCAGTAGTCCCTAGGCATGCTTGCATACCGAGTAGTAGCCTTCTGTATTTGAGGAGGTTTTTAAGACAAAAGGTACATTTTTTGTTCGGTTGTACTGCTTGGGCATTATTGACATTTTGAGGTATTCTCTATATTGCAGCAAATATTCTCCTTTTAAGTTGTTCATAGTCCCTGACTACTGGCGCTGAATTGGCACTGCTTCTGTGTACATGTAAAGGACCTGTGTGTTTCTGTATGAAAGTTGGGAAGGCAGAGGTCATTTGTAAATCTGCACAGCTCCCACTATCATCTGTGCCATGCTTTAATGTTCATTGTCTTCGTTTGTAAAAAAAATTGACGCTCCCAGACTATAGGCTGTTGCCTAAGGCTTGCACCTTGCTACCCCTGCTTTTGATGAAGACATTTTTGTTAAGGGCTTTTACCTACCTGCAACTTACAGGTAAGGTGTAGTTTAAAATCAAGCTAACTCAATGTGGGAGAATCTTCACAAAAAATTTAACTGCACTAGACTAACATTCCAAGAAATTCTGTACTAATTAGCCTTATGCTAAATGCTTTTAGGAGATTTTAAGGACATGTTTCATACAATTTGTATAAAGGAATACTTTGGGCTCTTGATTCCCTGTTTTATAAATCGAGTTCTTTGTGTTTCTAAAAAAAACACACATTGTTCATTCAGCCTGCTACCTTTTATCTTTTCACCTTTTACTGTATAAATTGGGGATCTTTAAATTCTGACCTGCATATGTGTTAAGTAAACATCATGTTCTGATAGGGTGCTCTGTATAACTCACTGATTGCAGTTTATAATTGCATTGGTGTGGTGACAAGTCTGCATTGCTGATTGCATATTTTGGAGTGATGCACTTTCCTAATTAGTATTTTATAACCATGGGAAGGTTAAGATAGATCCTAACTGCTTAAAATGTACCAGGAAAACATTAAATAGAAAAATCAGTGCTGGTATTTTGATGCTTGTTTTGAAGCTACAATGAAGTTAAGTTTTTTTTACGATCGTCTATTTGGTCACTGTCTTGCTTAGTGGTGGCCAATTTCTATATTACTGTGTGCTCTATAGCAGCGTAATAAGAGTCTGTCCCAGGGTCCCTTAGTGGTTAGGTGTTGTTTCTGTGCAGTGGTGGCCATCATCATTCATTTAGCTTGTATTATGAACATAGCCATTCACTCCACCTGTCTTGTTATTCCTTCCATTTCAAATCACTATCCACAGTTGACTTTTCTCTGACTGATATGCTGCACCATTGTTTCTTTTTAAAGATTCATATAATTTTTAAAACAGCCTGACACAGGTAGGAGGGAAAGAATTGTGTGACATTGGAGCAAGAGGGCAGATAAGTAGAATCTTTACATATGGAGTAGTCTCATGACAGGACTAGTCCAAAAATGTAAGAATCTTGTTCAAATGGTAAACATGCAGTTTGAGGTTTATTTCAAAGGTGAAAATGGAACAGGAAGACTGAGAGATTGTGGACATGTTTACAATTCATCAGGGGGTTAAAATGCATTTAAATCTTGAGTTAATTTTTAAGCATTGTAAGTAATAAATATGTTGGCATTCCCAATGCCTCAGGTGTCTAAATATTTCCCTATACAAATTTACTGTGGCTTAGTTTGTGGGCACAGGCACCCAATGAAGGAGCTTGGTGTGGATGAAGGCAAAATGTCCACCATTTTTCTACTGAGGTAAGTAAGCAGCTGGGTGGACTTTGTATTGAGCGGTAAACCTTTTTAAAGCAGAATTTAACACTAGGGATGCTCATCTGTCTCTCTTCTGTCGCAGACGCTATCTTCTCTTTTTTTCCCCCTGTATCCCGATGTTTGACCATCTTGATTGGCCATGATGATGTAACTCGCGAAGAAGAATGCTACTTGTCTGTTTGAAGGGAGTTTAAAAAAAAAAAAAAAAAAAAGCAAAATTTTAGACTTTCAGACTTAGAATTTTTTTTTATCTATATATTTATAGTTATATTTCTAAATATTGTGGGGAAAAAATACATTTCATTGAAAGACATGGAAAATTGGGATAGGAACACTAAACGAATAGAGAGGTGGCACATTCTCTAACGGAATGTAAAGCTGAATGTGTAAAACAATTCTGCAGTACCTACGACAGGAAATAAGAAAAACCCTGCTCTTTTTATAGCAAACATGTCAGAATGTTGATTACACCACCGTTGGCATTTTTACTCAAACATTTATTTTCATTTTCATAATTCTGGTTTTGGACAATAAATTCAAGTTTAACTATATATATATATATATATATATATATATATATATATATATATATATGTGTGTGTATGTATGTATAATTTTTTTTTTTACTTTTTTTTTTTTCTTTGCAAAATGTCCAATTTTTTATGTCCCCTTTAGTGTTTTCCAGAATAATTGAGGTGTTTAAAAGCTCTGTTCTCAATATAGAACTGTCGATTATAATCACTGTTGCATGTATATTTTAGTTCATCACATTTGGCATATGTTCTAGTTGAAAAATATGCTTCTTAAAAGTTTAAACGTTTATATGATAAAAATGGGTAGTGTAATGATATTTAAGGCTAAACATGGACCTTTTCTTATTTTCTTTGACAGAGACTGGTGGCCATGTTGATTAACTGTTTTGTTAAGATATTTTATACTTTCCATCTAATTTTAGCTGTATATCCCTGGTCCAGGATACTATCTGCATGGAGGTTGCAGGTTCTCCCCGTGTTTGTGTGGGTTTTCTCTGGGTACTCCACTTTTCTTCCACATTCCAGAAACATGAGGTTGAGTTAGGTGGCTTCCTCCCAAAATTGACCTTAGATTCTATTAGAGATTAACATACATAAAGACATTAACATATGACTGAGGTAGGGACACCCTTTGAGGCACAGCTAGTGACATGACTATGGACTTTGTAAAGCACTGTGTAATATGTATATAAATACTGTGTAATATTAATATAGCTCCCATTCATTTAAAAGAGTTATCTACTTAGGCATAAAGAATCTCATAATTACTAGATTGTAAGCTCTTCGGGGCAGGGTCCTCTCCTCCTGTATCACTGTCTGTATTAGTCTGTCATTTGCAATCCCTATTTATTGTACAGCGCTGCGTAATATGTTGGCGCTGTATAAATCCTGTTTAATATTAATAATAATAATTAGGACTTGTGTATTTTAGTTTACCTGTTCCTTGTATAATAATTATTCAAATTATAATAAATTCTATAGATGTGTTCCCTTATGTTAGCTGTGATATATTTTTAGTACAGTTGATAGTTCTAAAAATTGGGTAATATACTTCCAGCTGCAGCTGTTTCTTTTGCACACTGCTGAAATACTGCTCCATTATTGGTACATTTGCCTCATCTATCCAGTTTGCAGACTTAGCATTTAGACATACAGCACTAATGCATGTTCAGCACTGGTGTAGGGATTGCAAAGTCGCTTAATCTGCTGAATAGGTTTACTCTTATAATTAAAAATCTGATAGTTGATATTGGATCCGGTTCTCATAAGTAAATTATAATGTTCACATTATCCACACTATTAGAAGAGTAAATTTAGATTGATTTTAATGTATACTGCAGTCTATATGTATGTTTGCATTGGCGTTTGAGCTGATGCGTTCTTTAACCAACATAAAATTCAGGGTAAATGCTGTTTGGTTGCTCACTCTTCCTTTTATGTTTGTGTTGATCATGTTTTCTATCTATTCAAAGTAATACACCTATTGGCTAGTTGAGTTTCTTCCCTCGTCACTGGGGAAAGATACACGTCTGTCCTAGAAGTTATATTTCATCCTGTCGTGCAGCTGCCATCCCTAGCAATCAGTCCATTTAAAATCAGAAAACTCTGCTGAATATCAGATAAATTGGACAAATATGTTCAGAAAAAGTTTTGTTTTTCTTGTTTGGTGTTAATATTTTTATCAAAAATCTATAGATATGATCATATGTGAAATATAATTCAGTTTAGGTGCCTGGAGCTCTGCTAATGGGAGGAATTCACTCACTGCTGCTGGATCATCTATTCTTATTTGGGGTAGCTGGTGGACCAGTTTTAGCAAAGAAACACATTAAATATATAATACGTAGTGTTTTTGCATAAATGCTTGTTCTGGAAGATAAACATACCATGTTACACCATGCATACCTATGTTCTTGATTGTTGCTCTGGCACTTTGCATAACACAAGGACTGAACCGTGCATGTGTGTTTAAACACGTTAAAAGCATGTATAGACGTATCTGAAAATATGCACAATACCATTTATTGCATACACATGCATGTGAAAGGGCCATTTGTGCTGTTTACTAAAATTCACCTTACACTTGTGGAAACATTTTAAAAGAATAAGGGAATGTGGACTTGCATTCCTAATGAAAATTATTAAAGCTACCCTGCTTTAGAGAATCCTTCTAGTTCAACAGTGTGGACACCAATTTGCAGTCTTAATATGTATCCTTAATATCAGTAAAGATACGTCTACTTATTCATTCCGTGTAACAGATGTCAGCCTGGGAACTGTGTTTTTCTTTAGCCTTAGGTCATGATTTACGGTTGGTGAAGAATTTGCCTAGGTTTAAAATTTTACTTGTGTTTTTATTAGTGTCTTACATGGAATGCAAATTAAATGTTTTTTCATTTTTCTTTGCAGAACATTTTTTTAAATAGTATTTTCTCTGTTCTTACAGGATAATGAGAAAAGAACACCACTCCATGCAGCTGCCTACTTGGGGGATGCAGAAATTATAGAGCTTCTCATTTTATCTGGTATGCTTTGTGTGTTTACTTTTGCCAAAACATTTCTTAAGTTGGATAAAGTAGGGAAGGGGTTAAAGGTTGTCAGGGTATTTTTTGTTGTCCCACTGAGATTTTCCTTCACCTTTGGTCTGAAGATAGAGCAGGAATTGTTATTAGCACTGGGTTCAAAGTAGCATGTTATGTTATGGATTGGTTTTGAAAAGAATATTGTACTGATAAATGAGATGTTTGATTTATGCAATGCTGGCTGTTAAAGACCAGGTAATGTACATGATGCTTTCATTTTACATCAGTGGCATTTAACAACTAATTTCGTATTATATTAAACTTTTTTTGTCATCTCAGAACAAGGACCCAGAGCAGTCTCTATATCATAGTTAGACCATTCTATTTGAGATTACCCGAAAGGGTTGTGTTCCATTGCTACCTGAAGCACTGCTATTATACCCAGTACATTCCCTGCTAACAATTCAGAGAGCTATATCAACTCACGTGAAGAAGGAAGTTCTGAAAACCCAGACAAGTAAAAGTTGAATAATCTGACACAAGATAGTCTTATAGACTTCCTGTGGGTTTTTTTTCCCCCTGTTTAATGTTGTTGTACATATCTGTTTGTTGCTGCGGTTACTTCTTCTTATGGCTGCTGCTATGATCAGTGAGTCATCTCATTGAGCCCTTTTGTCTGTCAAGGAACTTTGTTTTGTGGACAACATTCTAGAACTCAACAAAATTAGACATTGTGGTTTGGTTTGTCACATGCGGTGTGGTTGTGTATGTAAATATATACATTCGGTTTTGTTGCCAGTATATATTGAGTGTCGAGCCACTAAACAGGGACAAGTATGAAGAAATATTGGTTGAGATTTATAACAAAGAAAGCTCCTCTCATCTCATGTTAATGATGGTTAAAAAAAAAATTAGGTGGGGGTGTGGTGTAAGACTTGGTCACCCACTTGTTTGCAATGCTTAGATCACTTGGTCATGTATGGTTCGCATAACTAGGGTTACCAGGAACAAAATCTATGTTGTGTCCTACAGGCAGCATGTGCATTTATATTCTGCAAAACAAACTAATTGAAATCGTGGCTTCCTTCATTTGTTAACTGAAATGTTAGTATAATTATATTATAAAATAATAAGCATTGTGTTTTTTTCTCTTTCAGGAGCTAGAGTAAATGCCAAAGACAGCAAGTGGTTAACTCCTCTACACAGAGCTGTGGCATCCCGCAGTGAGGTATGGATAAAAGCTCCCATCCCATTGGCACCTTCTCCCATAATATTGCAATCTTATTAATTTATTGCTTCAAAAATAAGACATGAAAACAATCGACAATTCCAATAGCATGCGTCCTTTATGTTTTAGTGTCTTCTGGGTCATTTTGTTTATGCCATCTTGAATGGCCAGGCCAGGATAACTTGCTTGCAGGAGTTCATTCACTCCCGGCATTCCAAAGGGAAGCAAAGATTGCCGGGTATCCCCGACAGCTGGGCCGAAATGTTTTTTTAAAGTGGGACTTTAGTTCCATGTTAAAGTTTACAATTGCCATTATTATTGCACGCTATTTAGAAGAGCAGAAAATGTGTCTGTGTGAGGATTGTGGTATGTAGCTTCCCAGGTAGGAGCAAAAGGGAATACAACACTGGTATTTGAGTGACAGTTCTGATTCTGGGGATGCCGATATCACATTAAAGGTGGCATTACCCAGCAGCAGCCTCAGAGCTTTTGGACTTCTACACAAGGGAGGCCTTTACAGATAAATAGCAAGTGTAAAATACTATTATTATTATTATTGTTACTATTATTAAACAGGATTTATATAGCGCCAACATATTACGCAGCGCTGTCCATTAAATAGGGGTAAATACAGATATATACATCTTGTGGCAAGATTTTGGTTGATTAGTGGTCTGTGGACAGGTCTTTCCTGACCCACTTTAGCTTGTTTCAGATTCTCTTTAATATTCTCCATAAAGTAAAATACATTGGAAATCTATCTGGCAGATTGTTTTTTTTTTTTTTTTTTTTGGAAATGCCTAAAATGCCACTTGCCTAAAATGAACTTCTGAGATTCTGGCAAATGATTATTGCAGAAAGGCATAGGCAATGTCACTTCAGAAATATCAGATTTTGCGGAGCTGTGCACGTGCAGCTCGGCGTTGGTTGCCAAGGAAACATGGCGGTTCCAGCTTCTCTTGCCTGTGCCGAGAATGAATGAACGTGGGAGTTACATTCTCCCAGCATGGCCAATCAAGATGGCGGAAGACTGAAGATGGAGGCATCCTGTGATGGAACTGGGATAGGCGAGTAGTCGCCCGTTCCGTTGGCTTTAAGTCTCTGGAATTCACCAAAAATTTAAATATCAGTTTATAATGATCAACCTCTCTGAGGTTGTTATTATTATTAATAAAATATTATTAGTATGGTGGTTCATATAAGGTGTATTTTAGCTGTATTATGGTGTATTCTAAGATAAAAGGAAGAAATGACAAGATGGAACTGGAGCCTTCGCCTTTAAAAACATGTCTTTACTGGCTCCCCCCCCCCCTTTTTTTTTTCTTCAAGTTGTAACTTAGCATGTTTGCATGTGGGGACACAGGAATATATTGCACTGGAATTTTAACATCTGCTCATCTTTTAGTAACTCAAGCTCTTAGTGAAGCCTGTGTTTGGGAATTGTGTGCCATTAATCTTTTATGATGTTGCATATTTGACAGTTTCTATTTGTGTCCACAGGATGCTGTTCAGGTGTTGTTAAAGCATTCAGCAGATGTCAACGCCCGCGACAAAAACTGGCAGACCCCCTTGCACATAGCTGCTGCAAACAAAGCTGTGAAGTGTGCAGAAGCACTTGTGCCTCTTCTTAGCAATGTTAACGTATCTGACCGAGCAGGGAGAACAGCATTACACCATGCAGCCTTCAGCGGTCATGTTGAGGTATGATGGGGCACATATGTCTTATTTATATGCAAGTCCAAACACTCACACAATATTGCATTTATAAGCAAACCCAAAACAGCCGCACAGGGCCTTCGGAGCAATTATTTTGTTAGAGACCTCTAGGCTGCAATCATATTCAGTCACAGTAATGTTCTTTAGAGACATCTGCTGTGCAAATTTAGCAGCTCTGCTTGAATGTACTCAAGCTATTCAACTCTTCCCTCCCTGTGAAATAGGTTTGCTATAAGTGGCATGTCCCCTGTGGCAATGAATACAATTCAAGAAACCTACTTATGTGCCTCATTTTAAGTCAGTCTCTCTCTCTCTCTCTCTCTCTCTCTCTCTCTCTCGATCTCTCTCTCGATCTCTCTCTCGATCTCTCTCTCTCTCTCTCGATCTCTCTCGATCTCTCTCTCGATCAAATGTCTTGCTGAATTGATCTGTGTTAATGTTTTATAAGTAGGTAAGCCTAAATTAGAAACAGTTCTTTTGTTTCATTGAAAAGGTTTATAGCATTACGTTATTTGCTGTATTGTATGCTAGAATTATTGCTCACGCTGACCTGTGTGTATAAAAAACCCATGTTTGCCATTTGGAGCTGTTAATTTAGGTTGCTTCAAATAAGCACATTGTGGAAATGTTCCTAATTTTGGAAAAAAAATTTTAACTACCAAAAAGCTTGATAGAGTAATGCAACTACTTATTTGTCGTTTGGATTTGTAGTGTTGTATGTTTGTGTAGCTTAGGAAGAAGCAGGACAACAGTTTTCAGAGTTTCATTGTGCAAGCTTAATGGCTGCACTGTTAATGGGGAAAATAAAACCTCTCTCCTGTTAAAGTACCACTTCTTTCAACATGGGAGTTTACAGATATGCCACTCTTTTAACTCTGGTTGCAGATTTCATGTGACATGAACACTGATAGTTAAAGCATTAAAACCCCTGACTGTGTAGAAGTTAGCAGCAGGTCCTTCAAGTCACAGTGCCTTTACCAGCCTGCCATCCAGATGCACAGGCACCCCACCATCCATATTCTTTAAAAGAAAATGCAGTTCATCAGTCCAAGCCATGTTCCTTCATTGGTGCATGGGTGGTTCCTGACTTCTACAAACCCAAAGTTGGTGCTTTCAGAGGTGATTAGGGGTCAGTACAACAACTCTGACTGGCCTGTGCTCCCCAGTCCAATATATTTAGCAAGTTACAGTGAGGAGTTAAAACTAAAGGGAACTTGGGAGCTTTTCTGTCCCCAGCAACCATCTGCTAGTGGTAACTTCTGGGCTGTATACTTTAACAACCATTTTAAAGTTTGAGCTTCATTGTTAATTTACTCAGCAGGCAGTATTGCTATTGGCTGATAATGCCTGTTGGGAGCAGGAACACTATACATATCCATGCACCCCCCCCCCCCACCTCTTGACTTTGCAGTGCTTGCCCGAAAAGACAGGAGAAAGTGCAAAGATATGCTATATATTTTTCTAAACTATTAGTTGTACACTAACCAGAAAAGGCTAGTAAGCAAAACATGTAAAGTTATGCTTAAAATGCAGCTCTAGTCAGAACTTTTAATGTACTCTGATAAGATCATGGAAGTGTTATAACATGTCGGGTCATCTGTACCCGTTTTTTGTATGGTATGATTAGAACTACTTAAAATGTATTTTTTCAGCTGTGCCTTTGTCCTAGTAACAACCATTTCTTTTAGGAGTGTCACAGTGAGTCTAAGTAAAATGGTCACTGAAAGCAAATATTGACAGAAATTTTCTTGTACTAATGTCCTTAGAAGATATTTATAGACTAAGGGGTTTGTCAGAAGTTGTTACAGTAAATGCTTACTTGCTGAAAGATTGTGAATCTTATCAGAAGTGAAGATATTTGTTGTTGAATATGAAGCTTCAAAGCGGATTTCCTGTCTTACTGAAAACGCTTTTCTGCTTTTCCCAAGCCTGAGTTTCCTAATATATTAGGCAGCTTGAATTTGGCTATAAAGTAAACCTTTTTGCCCTAACTGCCTCCTGAAAAATTACATTGCACAATGTGAGAATGTTCTAGGTTCTCCAATGCTCATTGCCTTTTAGGTGTATTTCTACAGCATGGTCTCAGGTGATTTGAGGTAAATTTTAGTGGGGTCAATACCAATCTCAATACTGAAGGCTTGGACATGAGCAAAGACCTATTCCTCTACCAAGCTGGCTGCAGAATAATGAATAACAACTGCAATGGAGAAAAGATCAGCTGTAGAGAGAGCACAGGCAATGCTGCTGACTAGTCCTTTCTCTATTTGTGTACAGATTCTAGAGTTTGTTTTAAAACAGAAAGTGGATGGTAATACATGTGGCAGAATAAAAGCTACATTAATAATGTTGCATTTTGGTAGTGTAATATGATCAGCTGGTCGAAAACTGAAAAGGACTCAAATGTTAGCAGCTTCAGCTACTGCAGATCGGATTAGGAGCTGCTCCTCCTCCACTTTCATGTTGAATTTGTAATGTCAGCATGATTAGCCAATCATTGAGAGACTATTCTGAAAAAAGCAAATCTTTGCTACAGTAGTAATAAAAGTGCTACATAAGTAACTTTTTTATGTTGTGCACTTTTCCTTGCATCTTCTACTGTCCATCACATCAGAGAAACATGGGTGGTCTGACATGAGTAGGAAATAGTGCAAGACCAGAAGTAGGATGGGTGGAGCATTGCACCAAAAGCCTGAGTGCACATGTTGCAAACAGATGATCTTCTTTGAAGGTTAAAAAAGAGTTTTTTTGGATCATTTGGTAAAGTTTTATCAGGAAAACATAATTTATTCCCAAAAAGCACAGGTTTCTTGAGTATTAGGATTTTTTTCCCAGAAGAGCTGTGTGTTTTGCAGAGAAAAAAAAAATACTAGATATGCACACATAAAATGTTTAAAACGGAACAAAACCCTTACACCTAAAGATTTAAGACTAGGTAGGTCCTTTATCGCAGAAGAAACAGGCATCACAATTTTTTAAATACACTCACCCCATGCCGCCATCTTGATTGGCCAGGCTGGGATGTTGTAACACCCACACATGAACACTGAAGTTTATTTAGTGTACTTGGTGGATTGCTGGCATTGTATTTTTTAAATGATGATTGCAATTTGGCAGCCTAATATATTTTGTTGGAGAAGGGAAATCATCTGTTCCTTTTGTAATATTAAACTTGCCTAATCCTTTTTTTTTCTTTTTCTCTCTCTTTTAAAACAAAATAAAGAAACATAATGTCCTTTACAGCAGCGGTTGTCAACCGGTGGTCTGCGAGAAATTTTTGGGGGTCCGCTACTTTGGTCGGTGCACCCCCAGGCGGGGTCAGGAGAAGGACCCCGCTGGGGGGGAAGCACCGGCCACAGCTGCGAACAACGTACCCCAAGCAGCTCCCAGGCTCGGGCAAGTGGACGGGCTGTGACCCTGCACACAACCCGCCCACTCTCCCATCGCAGGTCCAGATCTGTGATGGGAGAGTGGGCGGGATTATCTCATAATGACGTCACTCTGGGGGTATTGGCAGCATGTATAGTGTATGGCAGGGGTCCTCAAACTTTTTAAACAGGGGGCCGGTTCACGGTCCCTCAGACTGTCGGGGGGCCGTACTATAGTTTGAAAAAAAACAGGAGAAGATTCTTATGCACACTGCACAAAACTATTTTATTGTATAAAATAGTATTTATTGTATAAAAAACATATAAAATGTATTTATTGTATAAAAAACATGAAAGAACAATACTATATGCACAGCACACTTGCCGATCATTAAAACAAAAAGTGGTGTTTACTTTGGCTTTAAAATTGCTTGAAATTATTCCTCAATTCCTATGTGCATTGGAAAATGCACAGATAAATTTGAATTTTCACTGTGTGTATTGAAAATGCAAATTTATCTTGCATTTTCCATGCAAATGAATAATCTCAAGCAATTCATTAATTTGCTTCTTTTTATACACCCTACCCTACACCCAACACTACCCCACACTTTTTATTAATTTAAAAAGGGCTGCTAAAAAAACTTTGTCAGTGTCTGCTACCTGTCACTCACTGCTGCCTTCATACATGGAGCACATGTGTACATGATCAATGTGCATAGTATGTTTATACTATTTACAAATGTACATTGATCATGTACATTTGTGCAGCAGTGAGCAGGGAATGAAGTCAGCAGTGAGTCTCTGCTTTGCTCATACCTTCTCTGCCTGATGGCTTCAGCCCGACAGCTCCAGCGTTACCCCGGCAACAGTGGTGTCACGTGACCGGGTTCCCTGGAGTGCAGATGGCAGGCAGCCAGAGCTCAAGCAGGAGAAGCAGCCTCAGCAGCCGGCGGGCCGGATGGACAACTTCAGGGGGCCGTATTCATCCCGCGGGCCGTAGTTTGAGGACCCCTGGTCTATGGCATTTCTGCAGTAGTTATTTTTTTTCATCACCTGAACTAACACCACCTTAAAGAGAAGTGTTCCATTAGAAGGTCTTTGTGTGTAAAAGCATATCTAAAGATACATATTTGTCCTGGATTTGAAACAGAAGATAGGAGGAAGTCTTATTAAAGAGAGTGAAATGCTCTTAGTTGACATTGCAACATCTGTTTTAATTTGATTTACCCTTTGTTCTGGCATCCCAAAATTTGTTTTATCCTACAAATGGGCAGACTCTCCCAAAAATAGACATAGCAATAAAGAAGGAATATACGTTTGTCATTTAAACGTTTGTGTTATGATACCTTACATCTCTTCCAAAATCTAGTAACTTTTTTTTTGTTGTCAAATTGTCAACTTGTTTCTTTATATTTTAGATGGTCAGTTTACTTTTATCACGAGGTGCCAACATCAACGCATTTGACAAGAAGGACAGGCGAGCGATACATTGGGCTGCATACATGGGTATGATTCTGTCTATGCTGAATGCAATTTCTTAAAGATTTTAAATATTGTGTTTTCAAGCACAGCAGAAAATAACTTGTTTGAACCCTTTGTTTGATTTTGTCAGGTCATATTGAAGTTGTAAAACTTCTTGTGACTCATGGAGCAGAAGTAATGTGCAAAGACAAGAAATCGTACACACCGCTCCATGCCGCGGCCTCAAGTGGGATGATCAGCGTGGTTAAGTATCTTTTGGATCTAGGAGTTGATGTAAGTGGAAAGCAGAAAGTGTTTTCACACCTTTTCTTTGGAGAGAATAAAATCTTGTTTGTTTTCTATAATATGTTTGTGTATTGTTAGAAGCTATTCCAACGTGTTTATAGATACCTGTGTTCATAAAATCTTTGTGGCTTGCTTTAAGGAAAAGCTGTATCCAGCTAAGTTATCAGTTGCATCTCCAAGGCTGAAAAAGCATTCGCTGTGTCAGTACTGGCCTTGACGGCTCATTGCTTTTATTACGTTCCCTGGGCTACTGAAGCACTTAGTGCTGCCTGCTTTCGAACAAGAGCAAACCCCTGACCTTTCAGTAGCCTTGAGGCTGCACTTTGACAGTAACTCAGGGTTCCATAAAGGAGAGACAGTTATTTGTCAGTTAGTTGTAATTCTTCATAAAAAAGTTGTAAAACTGCTCTTTCACCTGTCACATGTTACATCCAAAGTGTGTTTTTAGGCCCATGCCACATAGTTGGTCTTTATGCTTCTCTAAACACCCTTAAAACATTGAGTGAGTGATCCTCAGTAGTGAGGTCAGCTTGTTGACCACAAACGTGTGTATGAAATGGTTCTTAGCTGCTCCCATTCTTTTGAATAGGAGTGGTTAAAGTGGGCACATGGTTTACAGCAGTGAGTCGCCATCCTCTCTGACCTCACAGACCACTAAATTCTCTGAATTCGGACTGCACATGCGCGGGGATCCATGTGTCACCTAAAGGGGAAGAAACTTCCCCCAGAGTGATGTAATGATGCCAGAACCCGCCTACTCTCCCATCGCAGGCTAAGACCTGCTTTCTAAATTCTGGGAGGGACAGTGGTGCAGGGCTGTGGACGCAACAAAATTTGTGTTAACAGCCCTGGGCCACTGTCCCCCCAGGATGTTTAGCAAGCAGCTCTGAGCCTGCAATGGAAGAGTGGGCGGAGGTTATGTCCATACAGGGAACCAGAGCTGCTGACTACCAAAATTTTCTAGAGGACCACCGATTGGCGACCGCTGGTTTACAACACATCCGACCCCCTGTCAGTACAAAATTAACAGTTTCTTACTCTAATAAACAAATTAAAATGTGCTGGTAAAATATAAATTGCTGGTCTGTAAAGGATAATTGACCTTGAGAAAAGTTAATAAAGAGTAGTCCAGGTTTACCTTCCTAAAGAAAAAAAATAGTACTGACAACTGACCCTTTAATTACATTGCTTACATTTAGGAGCAAAATAAGGAACCTGGTTGCTATTGGCGGTGGTTTTACCTTGGTTCCATTGTTCAAAATACTCACTGAAAATCTGTTAATTTTAACATGTCTTGCAGGATTACACATGGGAGGGAATGTAGATTTATAGTTATTCTTAATGGAAGCTATGTATGTTAACATGTGCACATTTTTATTGCAAACTGAAATGTATTGATGGTAGAATACCATGGTGTGGGACAGGTCTACTATAATTGAATACAAACGACAATGTTTGATTTTTCTGTGATGTGTTAAATGTTTCCCATGTTTCCTCTTAGATGAACGAATCAAATGCTTATGGAAACACACCTCTTCACGTGGCCTGCTACAATGGTCAAGATGTGGTTGTGAATGAACTCCTAGATTGTGGTGCTAATGTGAACCAAGTGAATGAACGAGGATTTTCTCCTCTGCACTTTGCTGCTGCTTCTACACATGGAGCCCTGTGTCTTGAGCTTTTGGTCTGTAATGGTGCAGATGTAAATATTAAGGTAAAGTAAAAACATACGAAAAAAAAAAATAGTTGTGCTCTGTTGCTCGGAGGTGTTGTAAAGAAATGTTAAACAGGTGTAACGACCCAGACATTTAGACTGCTAGTCAAGGATCTCCCTTTTGATGGTTTCTATGGCATAGATTTTAAGCAGACCCTTCCACCAACTGCAAAAATTTACAGGTGAAAGCACAAAAATCTATTTTAAATGCTTTCTGTGTTTTTCATTTGCTATAAATATTTTTTATTCACTTGTACTATGCTTTAACACTTGCTAGAAAATTTTTGAGTACATTCCTTCTAATACCACTTCCTTCCTTGCATGCCATTCTTTTCCTTTTCTAAAAGTGTCTAAATTACTCTACTCCCAACATAACATTGGAGTAACAGATCTGAGTCTCAGAGACTGCTTTTGCAACATAGGAGCACCAAGCAGCGGTCTCAGGGCTTTCAGATATCTACATGAGGTAGGCTTTACAGGTAAATAAAATGCCTACAATTTGCAAAAGTTTAAATGAATAGCCTTTTAACAGGGTCTAGGGTCTAAAGTGACCAATTTACCAGAGGGTCACTTTTACAAAAATGTCACCCATTAAACAAAGTATTTACCTATTTTCAAGCAACCTATGTATAAAATGGCCACCTCAGCTCTACTTCCCAGTTGCTGTTTGAGAAGAATACATGCTACCCCATCTGTCCACTGCGGTTTTCCTTGCAGGTTCATATGTCCTATTGTGACATACAAGCTGGTGATGGGAACCACTGCAGTTAGAGGGAGTACCAGGCCAATCTGGAAAAATAAGTGACCTAGCATTCAGGTCCCTGGATCTGACTTATATACAGCTTTAATATCTACTACTACTTCCTTCCATAGGTCCTTTTCATATTTGATTTTTTTATAGGCAGTTTTGATTGAGAGGAAACCTTAGTTGATAAGTGCACAGAAAGTTTTCAGGAGGAGGATGCTGTAAGGAAGATTTTGAGTTTGATATTCAGCAAATTTTACAGCTGTGATAAATCTCAAATTCAATCTGAGTTTTCCCTAATTAACTGGTTCCAGAGTTTATGCAGCCCTTCACATATTCAGGGAAAGGCTGCTTTTTACAGCACGTTCTACATATTATCTACTCCCTCTCTTTTCCTCTTACAAAGCATTTTCAGAACTTTTGGAAGCCTTTATTTATGGTAAATTATCCCTTAACCCATGTGAACATGGCATAAAAGATGTTTGATTGTTATGCTTCTGTGTATTAAAAAAAAATTATATATTTAAATATTTTTTTTTTCTTTGGAGGGACATGACATCTGATTAAACCAGCAATACATTTTTTTTTTTTTTTTTTTTTTTTTTTCCAGCAAAACTAAGTTTTATCTGCTGATTCACACTAACAGTATGAATCGGCAGATATTCAAAAACATCTACTGATGTTGGTTGGCACTGACCAATTAGCTAAAACAAAATGCTCAGATATAACAATTTTGAATATGACGTAATATATAGTTGTATATAAAGAGTAGCTGTAACGAGTTACCTATTCCAAGATAAGCAGTTGATAACAGATTGCTAATTTGCGTAAAAAATAAAGTATACATTTCTTAATTATAGTACACTGGGAAGCTGCAGAGTAGCGGCTAAATAAGTTATTTTATTTTCAGTCAGCCCCAACCCTCCCCAATACTGAGGTGTCGGTTTCAACATTTATTAGGGAGTAATGTGCATCCTTAAAAAGTATGGTCTTCAAATCTCCTATTTAGAGGCTGCCACACATAATGTGTAAAAAATATTGATTTAATAGAGAACACTGAAGGCTACCCCCTATGTTTCTACATATCCTGCATATACATGTGGGGTCTGCATCTGCCTTTAGGAGATCTGAAGGTTTAGCTGGAGGACTAAGCCTCCAGCTAAACCTACACTCAGTATGATCAGTGCTGTGTGTTTCTTGGGCCCTTATAGGGATTACTTTGCACAGAAATGCATTGACATGGATTAGCATGGCATGTTTTTTCCATCCATTTGCATAAAGGGATAGGTATTTTTGTTACAGGTTAAAATTAGCTTTGTTTTGCTAGCTCACTTGGAAAATGAAGTTGTACTTGTGTTTTGTAAGTCATAGTAATCAATCCTTTCAAAAATGACTTGTGTTATAATTCCGTACTACTGTTTGTAGTTACAAGGAAAGCCCTCTGTGTAAGAAGACATATGGGCTTATAAAGTAATGTCACAGATTTCATATTGTCATTGTCCGCAAATTGTGTTTGCGGCTGATGTGCCATAATGGTTCTACTACCATATGTTTTTTTCAGTAGGCTTCAATTATGTTTGTGCTGAATCCTTTGTGAGTGATATCCACTGGAGTGTTACTATATCAAGTCAGATGTAGTTTCTTGTAGGGTTCAATCCTAAGTGCATTTTGAAAGAAACCAAAATTAAGTCAAAGCTGACCTACTTTCTTGACATCCTACATGGATGACTGACTAGAAAATTCATTTGGGAAGTGTGTTAAACATACAGCACATTTGTTATGCTTGAATAAGCGTCCCCGATATACTGAAAATGGTTATGATTTTCTCATTTTGCTCAACATGAAAAAGGCTGCTGTGCCTTTGAAAAATTATTCTCTAGTCCAATTTTTGTTCCATAAAAAAAGCTTTGTTAAAAAAAAAAAGCAAAGCCGTTTGCAGCTTAACCGTTGTGGTAGGATTATACAATGATATTTCCATGTGATAAAAAGCTTGAGTGCAAAATTTTTTGAATTTACAGTTTTCTTTTTCCTATTAAGCTTACAGTAAACCTGTCACAAACTTTCATATTTTAAACTGAGCCTAAGAATGAAAATATGCTAAATGGAGACTGCCCATATTAATTAGGAGCTAACAACATCCCAGAAGAGCAAACCAAGCTTAAAATTTCTACTAAAAGTTAGTTTGCATATAATTTTTCCTCCCTTTGTCACTGGATCTACTGATCCACCTAATGTGCTATTTTTGCTCAGTACCACTTTTTTTTGACCATGCTGTTGATAATGATAGTGGGAAATTGTAACTGTGGATTTTAAACAGTTGGAATGATTTCAACGGAACAAACAGCTGTTAATATTCAACATATGGGAACATTTCCTGACACAATATAGGGATGTACAGGGAAAATTCCCAGACTTCATAAACTAACAGTGTGAGCTGTAGTATTTATGGACATTTTAGGGTATGTTAAAATGTGTGACGTTAGGATGTATAATAAGCTTTTATTTTTTTTTTTTTGCAGAGTAAAGATGGGAAGACTCCTCTTCATATGACTGCCATCCATGGTCGCTTTTCCAGGTCCCAAATAATTATCCAGAATGGTAATTCGTTCATTATTAAGCCCTTTGTTAAAATGTTTTTTTTAAGTATTTAGTTGTGAATATTTATGTCTGTTAGTCTGTCAGATGTAATGCTTCACTTTTAATAACGCAGTTCTTTAGCTTCTGCTTAGCACTGGTAAGGTGTGTTTGTGTGCCTGAATGCATACATATTAATGCACGTGGTTTCATGTGTAAATGCTTGTTTTAGTGTTTTTTTTTTTTTTTGTAAGTGCTTATGAAATATGAAATGCAACAGATACTAAGATTTGTTTTTGACAGTCCTAATTTATCTTTGGAAAAACTAAAATACTTACCTTTGTAGACCTATAATAATTTCTTCTGAATCCTTTTAACTATTTACCAATTGTGTTTTTTTTTTTCTTTTTATGTTTTATGGTTTTGATCTTTGTTTTTAGCATTAACATACAGGTATGACAAATAATTTGGGTTTGCCTGTCCCTGTATAATCTGAAAATGACGATGGGATTTCTCCGAAAGATGAAACATTTCAAGATAAATGAGGGAGGGCGTTTCCCAATTTTTCAGTGGGTTTTATAATCCTTAGCACTGGGCTATAATAATCTCAAAAAACATGTGTTAATAATCTTGTTTACCAATATCCCATCTAGCAAGTCACTTCATGAATATGGTTGCTAAATCATGTTCAGATTTAAGTAACAGATCAGCTTGCTTGTTACATGAAGTGTCATTTCATGGGTAACACATTTGAATAGAATGTGTATTTTAAACAAATACTCAATTTGAAAACTAATGTGAATATTAAGTAAATTCTTGCTTTGGGCTATTTTTGGTTGCTGTTCTGAGAAAAGCTTTTTCTTTACAGAAATCAATAACTGAAGTTTTTATACTTGTACACACAGACAAATTTTGGCATTGATGATGATGAGGGCATTTTACAAATTTTCAGAGCCACCACCTTTTATATATTAGGATGCGCCCAACCATTTGTTTCCCTTCAGCTATGTATTTCATGCTACTTAAACCATACTCTTTCTACAGTTTATATGCAGCACACACTCCCACACACACCCTTAAGGACTTGGTGCTAGTGAACTGATCATTTAAAGGAATGTCTTTCTCTGTTTTCTCGCAATATTCCTTATGTCTATTGGAAATCCTCCCTATGTAGGTTAATAAATAGTAGCTAAATATCTCACAAGGCAACAAGAAGACGAATACTGTTAAAGCAATACCATTTACAAAAGTAATATAGAGGCCACCATTACTTACTAACACCCAAAGATTAAAAGGGAAATATAATGGAGGCTGCCCAAATGCTAAACATTTCTAAAAAAAAAAAAAAAAAATGTTATTTACCAGGCCGTCGTGCAATGCTTTTGTGGCAGTGTGTTAGGTTGCTGACCCAAAACAAGTATACGTAAAACTTGAGCTACGTACACACGTCCAACGGTTATCGCCCGATAATCAGCTCAGGGCCGATATCGGGCGAGAATCTGGCGTGTGTACAGTGCCAGTCATCCATCGTCCGAATGATTGTCTTGGTGGATCCATGAACGATGGACAACTAACGATGCTAATGCAAGGGAAGGGGGAGAGCGTGCAGCTGGGTGTTGCTCCGTCGGTCTCCCCCTTCCCTTTGCATAGAGCAGAACGGTGCTGTATGTACAGCACTCGTTTATGCATCGTGCAGTGCTAGTTGTTGGAAAGGATCGTGAAAGATCCTTCCAACGACGATTATTGCACGTGTGTATGTGGCTTTAGTACTTTGACTTTTTGACCTGCCTTATTGTTCCTGTTTGGTAAGGAGCAATGGTGAAACCAGTAGGTCAGTGTAATAACCAGGTAAGCTGCATTTGTGGGAGGAGGTCAGCAATATCATTTGTTATATTCTTATTATAAAGTTCACGTTTATACGTGTAATGATTTATGTGCAAATCCAAATACAGATTGTGATTTGATGGGCCTGGCCGGTAAATTTAACATATCCAAAGTCTTCGCCTACTTTAGCTCTCCATCATTTTTTTTGCCTGACCCATATAATTAAAAAAACTCAGATTTGGTTTATTTGTTAGACTTGTGTTCAGGTATGCCAACTCGGGATGAATGTCCACTCTTCATTCAGCAGACAGCTTTCTTATGACTTCTGCAGTTTTTGTGATACCTTTTTTTTCCCTCCAGTTTTTGTAAAATGATGTTTGTTTCCTTTAACAGGAGCAGAGATAGACTGTGAAGATAAGAATGGAAACACACCATTGCACATAGCAGCTAGATATGGCCATGAGCTCCTCATTAACACTTTAATCACCAGTGGTGCAGATACAGCGAAGTAAGTGGATACTTTAACGATTATACATGTTCCATAAATTTTACAGTACCCAGGTCACCATACCCAAATTAACTAATTTTCAGAAACCGATTTACATAAGAGGTTTTTATTATACCTGGATATTTGAAGTTGCAGGAAAATATTGGAATAGAAAACATTTAAAGTAAACATTAAAGTAATGTGCTGCTAAAGCCTATGGGGTTAGTTTTCATGTTTTACCATACAACAGGTGAAATTTGAAGGCCAGATTGACATAGCAAGGAAGTATATTTTCCAGCACTCCAGTTTATTTCTGGCTAATAATCCCTTAGATGAAATTCATGCTTTTCATGTTACATCTAAAACAGTAATTGTCTGTAACTTTTGCATCATTTGTGATAATGTTGTGGTAAATTGAATAGATAATATATTTGTGTTTTTAATTGATTAAGATGGAACTTTAAATTAGAACCAAAGCCTTTTATATGCAAAGGTATGTGCTGTGCTGTCTTAGCCTTTATTTAGATCTGCAGTTGCTATGGTGTAGCACACGTAACAATTCTTCACACCAGCTATATAGGGGCCTCAAAGATCTGTTTAGAGCTGACACAGCACTGTGTCAACTGCAACCGTTAAAACCAGAGCCATGTCTTCAGTTAACATAATACTGCACTTTCACTAGTAGAGTGTACATTAAATGACTTAAAAAATACCATTGGTGTGTTTTAGGATTTATAGTTTTGGTACCAGAATTTTTTTTTTATAAAAGCTACCATTGCTTAAGGGTTACCGCCACATTGCAAAGGTTTAAATGCATGTTTCTGCTTTTCCCCAACTTGCTTTGTAATGCAGTTGCAGGCTTTTGCAGTTCTAGTAGTCCTGCATTGTAAATGAGACACTGAGGGACTGCCCTGAGCATCCTAGTGAGGAATGCATAAATACCAGTCCTCTAGACCACAATAAGCATTTACCACCTAAATTATGACTCTGTATGGGTAGGTGTGTATTAATCCTGGGGATCACCTTTTTCCCTACTTTTGGGGAACCATTTAAAAGATTGGATTGGTTTCTCCCAGGCTGTGCTTCTATATTTTTCCAAAATTTGTTTTTCTCTTTACACTTGTCTACCCTTTTATGTAAAGTGAAATTTCCGAGTTTAGGTGGCTTTAAATTTGACAAACAGTCTCACTTTTCCATTCTATCCCAAATGGGTTTGGTGGTGATTTTTGTTTGTACACAAAATATTTTTATCATCTCTGGATCAAGTAAGAGGAGTTTTTAAACAAGTGAGGATTTTCACAGAAAGCTTACTTGTTTTCTGTGATACTGCCTAGATAAAGAATTATATCAAGAAGACTTTGTTTCTATTTTGAAGTTTCACCATATCTCAATCATGCTCTGAATGTGAAAGCTTGGTAATTCATAAAAATACCATTTTGTTCTTTAATTTTGTGTGTGTGTTTAAAAATGTAATAAAAAGCAGCTGTCTCCAGGAGTATATTCAAGGCATACTCTCCAGTGATCTGATCAGTTCATGCACTTTCTGTGCACTCTTTGTACCTCTGTGGTAGATGAAATATCCAGATGCGATGCAGACTATGATCTGTATGACATTTATCAGTAATGCTTCTAACTCTAATTAGCGATAGGTAAATTTGTACCTGTCCCTGATGGGCCAATTCACAGGTAATATATAGTCACGCATTTTGGGTGACCTGAATTTTTTAATATTTGTTGTATTTCATCCACCAATTTAATATAATGATAAAAAGGAGAAAACACATTTTTTAAGTTTGTGAAAAAAAATTCCTGCTTAAACAGCCTATATTTTTTCTTTTTTTTACATTTATTAATGGGACACAGCACTGTAGCAAAATAAGGCCACAACGATCCCACTGGTAATTATACAGATAAACATTTGTGAAAGTTTCCACAGCTTGGAAAATCGTACTTTCAATGTTTGTATACAGTTGGTGGACAGGAAAGGGTTAAAGTGTGTTTAAGTAAAAACATTTACATTTTCAATAGAATGCAAACAGGTTGAAACCCCTGTCATTTTTAATTGCTTTTTGTCCTGGCTGAGGGGACCTAATCCTTTTTGTCTTGATGACCGTGGTCCCCACACCTAAAGTGTTAGGAAATAAAAAAAAAATTAAAATTGTATTCCAAACCCCTCCTGGATCCAGCTGTGCCTATGTGCTCTATTAAAAAAAAAAAAAAAAAAAAAAAGTTTTGACTTTGCCTCATTTTTAAACACTTCAAGATGCAGTTTACGAAAACCTTATTGAAATTCACTAAACAGAATGGCATGATTTGTTGTTTGGTTCTTTTCTTTTTTTTTAATTAAGACATTTTTTAAACAGAGCTTTTATAAAAACCATAAGTGAATTGAGCTTGCCAAACAGTTTGTGGGAATTTTTATATTCACACCGTTGTTTTTCCTTTGGTGGGGCTCATGGTATACAAGCAATGATGATTAGGAAGTGTAGCGAGAGAGAGTTTGTTCAAAACTTTTATTTATGAGTTCAGAGTACCGTTAATACATGATCTGTTCCAGGCGAGGCATCCACGGAATGTTTCCTCTACACTTGGCTGCTTTGAGTGGTTTCTCAGACTGCTGTAGAAAGCTCCTTTCTTCAGGTTAGTGCTTTTTTTCCCCATTACTGTCTGTGATCATAAAATAGATTTTTAGCAATCCTTCATGCTGCATTAATCAAATGTTAAAATAACTTTTGTCAAAAATATCTGGGCTTCTATTTTGAGGATGTACAGTGAGGGAATAAAGTATTTGATCCCCTGCTGATTTTGTACGTTTGCCCTCTGACAAATGACCAGTCTATAATTGTAATAGTAGGTTTATTGTAGATATGAGAGACAGAAAAACAACAAAAGAACTCTCAAAATCCAAAAGCTCAAAAGTCAGAGTTTGATGTGCATTGTAATGAGTGAAATAAGTATTTGATCCCTTCGCAAAAGATGACTTAGTACTTGGTGGCAAACCCCTTGTTGGCAATCACAGAGGTCGGACATTTCTTGTAGTTGGCCACCAGGTTTGCACACATCTCAGGAGGGATTTTGTCCCACTTCTCCTTGCAGACCTTCCTCAGCCGGTAAGGTTTCGAGGCTGACGTTTGGCAACTCAAACCTTCAGCTCCCTCAATGGGATTAAGGTCTGGAGACTGGCTAGGCCACTCCAGGACCTTCATGTGCTTCTTCTTGAGCCACTCCTTTGTTGCCTTGGCCGTGTGTTTTGGGTCATTGTCATGCTGAAATACCCATCCACGACCATGTTCTCATGATCACTGCAACTCCAGGAGGGCAGATCCTGCACAGAGCCCCAGCCCTTCTATTTGCGATTATCGCGCCAACTGTTGTCACCTTCTCACCAAGCTGCTTGGCGACAGTCTTGTAGCCCAGTTCAGCCTTGTGTAGGTCCACAATCTTGTTCCTGGCATCCTTGGACTATTTGCTATTTGGTCTTGGCCTAGTTTGGAATCTGATTGATTGGATTAGGAGCACTTCCTTACAGAGGGTGCTTCTAATCTCAATCTCTCACCTGGGAGCCTGAAATCTTGCCGGCTGATAGGGGATCAAATACTTATTTCACTCATTACAATGCACATCAAGATCTGACTTTTTAGCACTGGGTTTTAGGTCTGTCTCACACCTACAATAAACCTTCCATTACAATTATAGACTGGTCATTTCTTTGTCAGAGCCCAAACGTACAAAATCAGCATGGGATCAAATACTTCTTTCTCTCGGTGTAAGAGCGTTGTTACTGCTAAACTGTATACAGAGCAGTGCTCAACCCAGAAATATTTTTAAGCCGGGTGGGAAGAAATTGTAGGTGGGTGGCAGCCCCTGTATTGTGACCAAAAACCTTTAGTAACCACCCAAAAACAGCCGGGTGGGTGCTGAAAAGTGCTGGGTGGTGCTCCCAGCTAAAAGGGCCTGGGGAGAACCCTGCAGAGTTTAGTTAGGGAAGATTTGAGTTAGGATTTTAGTTAGGAAAGACATTGTCAACAAAACATGTATATAGTTAGGATGCGTAATGTTTATTTAAATAACAGTAAATACCTGAAGTTCTTGCCAGAACTACAATATGTTTGTGATTGTGAGATGAACTGAACACACAAATTTTACTTTTAATTGTGTAAAATTCTAATATCCCCTAGTGTAATTTTTAAATGATGAAGAAACATGTTTGTGGACCAGTCTAGGGTTGACATTCAAATTTTCCTCATAAATAAATTGGAATGAGTGTACCCACTATCACTGAAAGATTAGTTGCAAATTATATTAATAAAAACATTTAGAGTAAATATAACGAATACTGTTGGTCCAGGGAACATCCAATTGCCTCAGGGAATCAGAAAGGAATTTTTTTTACCCTATTGGAACAAACTGCCAGGGTTTTTTTTGCCTTCTTCTGTACCAACTATGTCCATAGGGTTTTTTATCTGGGATATGTTTATTTCCCTAGTGGTTGAACCTGATGGACTTTCTTTTCTCAACTTTACTAAGGTTTGTTAGTAAATGTAACTATGAAAAATAGTTTATCTACACAAGCCATCAATGAGCTTTAAAATAGACTCTTAATGATCTTTGCAACTTCAAGCAATTGTGAAGCAATTTATCTTCAAAGTTCACATCACAATGACTGAGGTTATTCTTGGCAGTTCAGTTTACCTCCTTGCAAAAGTGAGTTGGCCACCTTTTAGTACTCACAGTGTGAAAACATGACTTCAGAGCTGCTCCTCTGAAGTTTTAGTTTTGATCCACTGTGCCTGCAGCTAGGTGAATCAGAGATTGTTGTAAAGTTTATTTTTTCTTGTATAGGGACAACAATTTTCTAAATGTAGGTATTCTGGCTTATAGGTTCCCTTCAAGGTGTAATTTCAGCCATACATAATTTTTATTTGTATTTCCAGAGAGAATATAGAATTTGTCATGATTTTGTTCTGTTTTTGCTGATTTCACTATGAAACGAACCCTCATTTTTCATTTTTATTCATTCTTTTAAACATGATTTTTTTCACCATCACTTTTTAGTGTTTGACTCAGTCCTGGCACAATATTGGTGTTCTATTACTGACACAATGCCTAATGTGAATTAACTTCTTGTTAAAAACTTCTTATATAACGACCTATGTTTGATATTTGTAGGGTTTGATATAGATACTCCGGATGACTTTGGCAGAACTTGTCTACATGCAGCTGCAGCTGGAGGGTATGTCCCAGCAACCTGACTACTTATTTAGATGCATCATAGAATACACGGGGACAGACTGTGAACTTAAAGCTTAGTTTAATTTTTTCATTTATTGCTGTTCAAGTTGAAAACATTAGTTTAAGCATTTCCATACGAGCTATCTAATTATTTGTAAGAATATTGTAAAAATTTACTGGTATAATTTGTAGGTACAAAGCTCAAACTGAAAAAATTGCTAAACAATGAATGAGCCTTGGATAAATTTACTCTGGATAGGCATCCAATTCTCTTTGCTACTACATTATTTACACTAGTCATGTTATTTAGCGTATGACAAGCTAAAACACTTCAGGCTCTCAAGATTTCTAATGTATCCGTCACCAGTTCTGTACTATAACCATAGTAACTGGATCATTTCACTCTGGTGTAGATTTTCCAGCTCTAGTAATTGAGCCAATTAGAAATCCATGTAATTTTTTTTTTTTTCATTGACTATATGTGCCCATGTAGTAGGATAAAATTATTCAATTTCATTCGCTTTGACGGTATCATGTATAACTGTGCTTTAGCTGTAAAGTTAAGTGGAACTAGACTCGGTGGATCCTCACCTGTTCAAGTTGGGGCGCCTTCATCTTTCCTTTATCCTATCTTTGGCCATCATGCATAATTAGCCGGGATAACATAACTCCTGCAAAAGCATGCCAATGTTCATTCAGTCCTGGCACCTGCATGGGAAGCTGTAATGTGCTGGTTATCTTGGAAGCCATGTGCGTCCTAGCAAACTGACATACTTGACATAAGAATACCTATTGCAGAAGGGACATCACCTGGCCCTTTCTGCAGTAAAGGCCTTTCTGATACCAGTTTAATAATTGTAAGAGTTGCCCTTTTTATTTTTAACAACTGAAAACTGGCATGCATTAGAATTTATATATTTACATTAGGTTAATTAAATCTGCATTCAGTCTGAACCTTGACTTGGAGAATTAAAAGGAACTGCTATTGTTGACCTCCCTACAAAACAGCTTGTTCCTTCGATTTTAGGATAAAATTCTGGCTTTAGCACTTTCTGAGATCCTAACTTTGAAACCAAGAATACAGATTTGGAAAGTCCTTTGCTTTACATTTTACCTTGGTAAAGGATTTAAAGTATTTATTTAAACCACAAAGTCTGTATGGCAGCCAGATATCGTAGTGTATAGTTTTAAGTGGACTGTTACAGAAGCATATGTGTTTGTTGCTGGACTCCCTAACCAAAAATGTAATTTGTCTGCCCGCCAAGCTATACAATTTATTCATCTTAAAGGAACATAGAAAATGTATGATTGGCTCAGAATTGTAGGGATGACATACTTCTGATTTTACACCGCGAAGATGCTGATCGTTTGACCTATGACTGGAATTGCTTGTGATTTCAGCTCTTATATAATCTCTATCTTTTTAGGAACCTGGAATGTTTGAATTTGTTGCTAAATACAGGGGCAGATTTCAATAAAAAGGATAAGTTTGGGAGGTAAGTCTGTATGTTGCTATGTGGGTGGTAAAATTAACTGGATTCTTAAACTTTTTTTATTTGATTTTTTTTTATTTTTATCTTAACATCTTTAGCACTGCACTGTTAGAATAACACATGTCAAAACACTGCTTCCCCTGATATGCATTAAATCTTTGTCAGTAAAGTTGTTAATTTTTATGTAACGATATGCAAAAGATATATGTAACTCTAGTACCCAAACAATGGTAGGGGCCTTGGCATAACCTAAGATCCACACATAATTATTGATTATGCTATAGGAATTGTTGGAAACTCCTGGAGGGCATGCTTAATAGTCAGTCTGGGGGACACTGCATAAGACTTGCAGAGATTGATGCTATTACAAGTAAAAGAGAAACAGATTAGTTTTGAGGGCCATAGAGGGCTGTACAAAAAGTGTTTAGGGGGCCTGCAGGTGGAGTACCATGCTCTACAACTTTATGAAAGAAAGTTACTTTTTTATTGTTGATGTACTGAGCTTCCATACTAAACTATTTTCTTTTTTTTCTGAAGAACACCATTGCACTATGCTGCTGCCAACTGTAACTATCAGTGCCTGTTTGCACTTGTGGGATCTGGAGCCAGTGTCAATGACCTTGATGAGAGGGGTTGTTCCCCACTGCACTATGCAGCTGCATCAGATACAGATGGCAAGTAAGTTGTGTTTATGTCTTGTATGTGCAGAATTTCTGCTCGATTTACATCTTTCTGTAGTTTGTGGGTTCATGAGACTGCTGTTATATGTGCAGTGGAACTTCAGCATTCGTCTTTGTGTTGACGAGAGAGAATGTAGCCTTTTAAGTAGTATGTTCTGGACTTGTTCTCCATGCCAGTGATGACTGTCACGCAGCCTGCTACTTCCACAAAGAATCACTTGTTTTCTTTCCATACCCAGCCTTTTTTCTGCAGTAATTTTCAACCACACTGAGGAGATCTGTAATTAAAAGGGCAGCTCAATTCACTTTTCATAAAAAACATATTCTGTGTTCTCACAGATGAATCTTTGTACTTTACTTGAATCCATTTTCTTTCCAAGTTCTAGTTTTATTTTTCACAGTTGGAAACATGACAACAGGTGCTTGTCATCTATTGTTTGGTACCCAGTAGTGGATTCCCCTTCATGTCGGTGTAAATATTTTTACTGCAAATCTGCTTAGTAGCAGACGTGTATGTGACATGCAGCAGTATACAGATAGTGCTGGAAGGTGGTTGTCTGCAAGAACACTGATAAGCTATTCTGACAACACTTCTCTGGGTTGTATGTCAGCACCTTAACTAATGTCTGGTTATTTCATCAGGAAATTTTTAATCCCCCTGACTGTAGGTCACATGGTATGGTTTTTAACGTGAGAGATGGCAAAGAGCAGAGCAAGAGAGGGTGCGTAGCATAGTTTCTAATGTCTGTTCCTGTCCGGGTTCAGTCTCTGGATATCATAAACTTCCTTGGTGCATTCACACAGCATCTTTGTAGATGATAAATAATGGTAGTAATTATGAAGATCTTCCTACACTTAAATATTGTTCTCGTGTAACAACTGTTAATATTGAGCCCAGTTGTGCCTAAATACCTGCAACATTAGAACTGTCCATTTAACACCAAGAAGCTTCTCATTTTAGATTTTTTTTTTATTTTTTACTTCTTTATTTAATACAATATTACTAGAGCTAGAAAATGTGACTTTAGAGTATACACAATACTTATACACACTTTTTAATTTATCATAATGAGACATTGTGCAGGTAAAAAAAATCACAAAATGTTCTAATTCACAACAATAAACAACAATACAATAATGTTGTAATAGTAATTGTATTGATCATTAGTCTCCCAAAGCACTGTTGTATATGAATTATAAGTTTTATGAATATTTTTCTGTACAATTAAACAATTGATACTGTCAGACATATTGCTTTAATGAGCTATACCAGTTGGATCCCATTGGACCGCAAATGCAAACTCCATCTGCCTTGATGGATTTGTTTAATTTTTTAAAACTTTATGCCTTCATCTGTGACTGTACTGATGTTGTTTACCATTCCTCAATGGATGGATAGTACAGCTCCCATGACTATAATTGTATTTGTTTAGTAATTGCTTTTATCATTTTAAATTTCAGAAATGTATTATATGTATAAGTGTGTGGATGCATGTTTGTTTCTGTTCAAAGACAGAATTTGTAAGCCTTTAATTTTAAAGGATGTAGTTTGGGTTCTTGAATGATTGTATGTTTCTGCCACCCAATGTCCAATTTATATACTACAAGTTTATTATAAAATTCTATTAGATATACTGATTTATGTGAATTTGAGTTGACATCTTTTGCTTTTTATTTAGTTATTTTTTTTTATTAATTTTTTGCTTACGTTTATTCGCCTTTATCAAAAAACTTTTTTTAAGGTGCCTGGAATACTTATTAAGAAATGATGCAAACCCAGGGATCAGGGATAAACAAGGGTATAATGCCGTTCATTATGCAGCAGCCTATGGACACCGTTTATGTCTAGAACTGGTAGGTATAGTTAACATAGATTTTGTAATCTAGGTTTTTGTATTTCCTTGATCATTTTGATCTGTAATTTAGTTTTTGTACAATGACATTAACGATGCCTAAACTCTTAATAGCTGTGCTAGAATGCCAGTACAGCTTACATGAGCAACAATTCTAAATGTGACTTAAATCTACCTGCCTATAGATTAGATGACACATTCTAGATGCATGTGATACAAAAAGAAAAGTATAAAATACATGTGACCATAGGCCTGAATTTCTTAACGCACATGTGCAAAAAAAGTTACTCTAGCTTTTTCCCAGATTATTTTATTTTGGCTGCATTTCTTTGAATTGTTGAATCCGTCTACAAGTTCTTGTTTTTTTACTCCCAGGCCTTGTTTGAAAAAACACCCTGGGCTACGTTCATATGAGTGGTTTTACTGCTTAACATGGTTACCATTAAATGTGTTTGTTCATCTTTTGACGGGTGGCAGGCTTTGTTTTTTTTTAAATGCTACATGGGAGGTTTGCCACCACCACAGATTTGATCTGGTGTCATGTGAAAATGCTTGTGAAAGTATGTGCAAGTGTTTTTTGCACGCTTTTTTTGTGTACAGAATTTGAAAAAAAAATACAGTGTGGGGAGCCCTAATATTAATATAATAAATATTTCTAGTCTTGCAACCTTACTAGGTAGGGAGTAGGGTAGTGAGCTTGTGTGCTCCACCCTCCTGGGGGGGGGGGGGGGGTGGTTGGGCCCCCCGGGGGGGGGGGGGGGGATTGGGGTGTCAAAAATCATGTCCCCTGACCTGGGAGGATGAGTACAGGGGTTCATAATACCTATTCTCCCTACCTGTTCTCAGTAAGGATAAAATCAGCCCTAGAAATACTAAGACAGCACTATAGAAGAACTTGTCTTAAATATTCTTGTATAAATCTATATATAGCTTTGTTCTTGTGCAGATTTGCAATATTTCACATTTATCTTGACATGATATAATTTCTACTTGACTTGAAATAAATCATTTGCTTTAGACATTTAGCAATAAAACAATAGTTCCACGAATATTAAACGAAAAGGGGCTTGTTGTCCTCTGTGAATTCTTTTCTTTGGGACATATTAATCAAAGTCATTTAATTTGAAGGTTGTGTTGTAGCACACATCTCACTAGACAGTTTTTTTTTCACAGTGTTCAAACCTAATGTACACACTAGAGGTTTCATTCAATGAAATCACAGCACAAAGTGAAAAAAATATGAGCGTAGAACTGCAGATGGAATAGATACTGTTCTAGCTTTGCTTGCGGTCTTTTTAATGTGTTAACTTTTTTTTCCTCTCCCTCTTCCGTAGGTTGCCAGAGAAACACCTCTAGATGTTGTAAGTAAATTCATACCAAGAGTGCAGAAATAAGCTAAATGATACAATTTATACAGGAATTTGTAAAGACATATAATTGTTGGTGGGTGGTGAGCTTCTGCCTTAATCAGAAATTATTCACAGCCAGCAGCTGGTTCTGTGTGCAGCGATGCTGAGCTTTAAGCTGCATGCTGCATTTAGGGTAGAGTTTACAGCATAAAAAGCCACCAGGTGTCAGGGAGTTTTGTCTAGAAACATTGCTTGTCTCTCTTGTCCTGCTGTTTTTTTTTTCCTTCAGTTTAGGTACACTTTGAGTAAATTTATGTATTCCTTTTCATATTGGAGTTTACCCTGCATCACCCCCACACCTCACCTGAAATTCAGAGCAAAGTGGATGGCCTGCCCAACATGTTATTACCTTTTGTTCAATGTAAGAGAGGAAAAGTAATTGCTTACTGTAGGTGTCAGCTCTCTGTTTGCTTTGGTTTTCTTAACTTTCTAACTAGAGTATAGTGAGTAAGATGGGTTCAGTCCATATTAGATGTTTACGGCTTCCTGGGCCTTTGATTGCTGTTAGCCTAGAAATGTCTGTGACAGACCTACCCTTTTCCCAAGTATTTCTTTGACCTCTGTTTATTTCATATCAGCAATATGGGGTATTTTGACGAATGACAATAGTGGACAAGGAGGTTCAGCCTCTCCTTGCTATGAATGCCTGCCTCCACTTCATTAAAGTGCCCTGTGACTCTGTGAATTTAACGTCATTGTTTCTTGCATCTGTGTTCTCAGCACAACAGCCAGTAGCATATCTAGCATAGCAAGCTCACATGGATCTTCTCCCAGTATGGCTGCACGCTATGTTTCTTCATTCACTCATCTTGGCATGCACTGTGTTTTGTGGGCTATTTATTAGAATGGGCAGCTCAACACATTGCACAGAAATGTAGTGCAAGCTAATGTATTGTAGAGCCACACACCAACCCATTTTTTGTATTACTGCATGTAGTATTAATGCAACTTATTAGTAACCTGCACAGACTCCAAAATGGCTTGCATTTTTATACAATGTCATAATTTCCTGACCAGAGAAAAAATATTTTATTTTCATTAAGTATGATGCATATATAAAATGTATAAAGAAAAACTGTACATTGTTCTGTGTTTTTAAGCTGGGCTAATTCGCACGGGTAGTAAAGTTGCGGTGCATTTATGGCTTCCTCACGCCAGGAAACGCCACCGTTTCGATAGATGCTACATGTAGCATCCCCCTGCAGCAGCCCCCATTGGGAATGAATAAGGGCTGTCAGTGCTGGACTGGCAAGGTGTCAGCCACGTTGTCGTGCAAAATTGCACATTGAAGAGGAAGATTGACTTTTTTATGTATATATTACAGCTTATGGAAACTTCAGGTACAGACATGCTGAATGATGCAGATACTCGTGCACCAATAAGCCCCCTGCATTTGGCGGTAAGAGTTAGTAATTTTGTTTTTTGATGTCAGAAAATGTTTACAAATCGGTGCACTTTTTCAGCAGACTTAGAAAGTATTGCAAAATTATTGATTTCTGACAGCTTAGATTAATGAATTTCAAGGTTATTTGCCAAATTAATAATTTTTCCTTTCACAGGAGGTAAAGGAAAAACATTGGAGTTTCACTGAAAGTACCTTAATAGCCAAAGTTTGTAGTTAGAAGTACCTTTTACTTTGAGCTAGTCTTTAATGTGATTACCTGGTTAAAAGTAGGAACTTACCGGTAATAAGAACAGAGCTCACATGAGTCATTTTCTTAAGTTAATAATTATCTGAAAAAGTATCTCTTCTGAAGTTACACAATAACAGGCAGCAATAGTAGTTTTGCAGCTTGTATCACATACAATCATTTCCGCTTGTTAACTGAATTTTTGATATTTTAATAAAAGACAAGAACAAATATGCATTTAATGAAAGTATTCTACTGGAACACTATTTCTCAGAGTTTAGAAATGTTTGGGGAGTTCTCCATAGGTGAAATACAAAATGCTTTCAATCCATCCCCAGTTTCACATACTAGCTACCAAAAACATTATTTGAATAACAATAACATATTCTCTGAACTGACCAGCCACTATATGCAAACATAAAAAAAAAAAAAAAAAAAAAAAACTTTTTGGGCTGATGGATAGAATGTGTATGTCTTCTGCCAAGTCTTTTTAAGTTTATTTAAAACTCAACTACTATGTATTTGTTTCAGGCTTACCATGGGCACCACCAGGCATTAGAGGTGCTAGTACAATCTCTACTTGACTTGGATGTAAGGAACAGCACTGGAAGGACCCCTCTGGACCTGGCTGCTTTTAAAGGACATGTTGAATGTGTGGACGTTCTCATCAACCAAGGAGCATCAATATTAGTAAAGGACTATGTTGTGAAACGAACTCCCATTCATTCAGCAGGTATAGCAGATTAGACTAAGCTTTATATCCTAACTTCCTTTCAAACTTTGTGGCTCTGCTTGGCCTGCTGAAGTGAGAAAAATAACCTGTGCTTCCAGGTATGGGAAAGCATGAGAGTCTTTTCTTGCAAAATTGGGTGCCTGTTCAGCTAATTGGTGTGTCAGAGGGGTCTTCAAAGTAAAAATAAGATTGAACATTACTGAGGACAAGCGGTTAAATTAGTTTTGGTTTGCTATTTATGGACTAGGTACACAGCCATTTTAAAACAGCCTTGGGAAAAGGTTTTCTTAAAAACATGTTTACAATTCTTTAATTTATGTGACTGTAATAGCTGTGGTGCTGCAGCCATTTTTTGATTCATTGTCATTTCCTTAAAAACTCCTACTTGTCAGGATTAAGATTTCACTTTTGCTTTGATTTGCAGACATTAATGCATAAAGCAGGTTACTGTCTAAGTTGTACTGACTATTATACCCACTGATCTTTTTAAATATTGATGGAATACATTGCTATAATTCTGGTTGTGGAAATGCATGCACCTAATGTTTAATTTGAATGTCCTTGGATTTATGTTCTTCAGCGTTAAGTGCTTTTTTTTTTTTTTCTCTCTTTAGCAATCAATGGACATTCAGAGTGTTTGAGACTCCTGATTGGAAATGCGGATATTCAGGCTGCAGTGGATATTCAGGATGGAAATGGACAGTAAGTGCATGCTTTGCTCTAGAAGACTGAGCAGTAACTATAAATTACTGCACAGAACCGTGAAAGGTTATGCGTCATCCTGGGAATTTTGATAAGCATGGTAAACAGAAGTCAAAAATTTGTCTTATAATGGCTGTATTGAACAATACAGTTATATCCTACTGATGTTAATTGAAGGAGTATGGTATTTCATCAGAGAAGGAGTGTAGAAGAGATATTTATAAACAGTTTGTTATCCACTTCTGACCACATAAATAATGGCCTATCTTGGGTCATATTATATAGTTAGAAAAACTCCAACAGCGTTGTGATTGGAGGAAAGTAATACACAGGACTTTGACAGCTTACATGAACACGGTCTCCTCCTACCTTTTGATAGTAATAAAGTTAAATCAATAAAAATGCCCAAACAAGTAACAAATGACAGTTCCATAAAACACGGCACATGTTTAAATGAGAGGAATGCATCAAGGGCCAGTTTTATATTTTTTATTGATTAGATATAAGTGTTCCTAAACTGTTGCATATAGACATTTTTTTTCTATTGGAACTGCCTTAATCATCTGTAGTCATCTGTAAATAAGGAATGATGATAACTGCTGAAGAAAGACCATCTAAACATAATAATGCATGTTTTTTAAAAACATTCCATAACCTGGCTCTCAAGTCAGATGTTGGCATAGATAGTGACATCAATCTCAGTCATTTTTAATTTTGCCTTCATTTTTAATAGTAATATTTATAGTAAATATTTACATCTCCCTTCCTGACCCAGTTATCTCACTGGAGGGAGATGAATCCCAAATGATGAATGAAAGGTTCTACTCCTTCCCTACTTTTGTAAAAAAAAAAAAAATAAAAAAAAACTGCTACAGAATTTCTCTTCTGGTAACTTCACAAGAAGGATGACCCCGCAGTAAGCAAATTTTATTTGGGCAATACACTACAACTGTGCATAAAGAATACTGTAGTTTAACATTTTCTTTCTTTTTAAATTGGTCTTAATTTCACTTAAAAAGAAAATTTTATTTTAGCTATACAGAGCAGTTTCAGTATGCATTGATTTGTGTCCTACATAAAATATTGCATGGTAAATTAGTTTGACCTCTTGCCAGCTCATTTCAGAAGTTGCCCTTCATAATATAGCCCACTTTTTTTCTCTCTCTCTCTCTTTTTAGTGACCTGTCTGGCTTAACATTATGTGTTGTAAATCTGCAATGCACTTCTGCTTGCTGCTTAATTGCATAGCTGGATACCAGCCATAAGGGAATATTGCTTTGCTGGTTACTTCACTTTCCAGTAAAACCGTTTTCTTTTCTCTGCCTTCTTCCTTGCATTGCTTAGGACTCCACTGATGCTTTCGGTCCTGAATGGGCATACAGAATGCGTTTATTCATTGCTGAACAAAGGAGCTAATGTGGATGCCAAAGATAAATGGGGAAGGACAGCACTGCACCGAGGGGTAAGGCTTTCAAAGTTCTTCATTTTATCTTTCAGTGTGGTTATTTTCAATTGCACAAACAACTCATACCTTTTTGTATATATGCTAAATTTTAATGCTTGCAAATACATTTCTGTAAGCTCTGCATAATGAACAAGGATCAATAATATTTAAAAAAAAGTTTATTATGGGCTGCACATGATTTTGGTTACTGGTTACTGTACTAATATAATATTTTAACTGCAGTTATGTTACAAAAAGCCATCCCTATCTCTCAAAAAAAATCAGTTTTAGTACTTTCTGCTTTTTCCATGCATTCAAAGTAAATCCAATTCTAATCTTAACAGTACTTTGACAATAGTACTCGGTGCATTTTCTTTCTCCTTTCTTGGAAAGCAAGCATAATTTAAATACACACAAATTGTTTTTATAAATGCTACTTTGTGATGTATTATATGATTAAATGTTTTGACACTTAATGGACAGTTTAGCACTTAAAAAAGAGTTCTTGTGTGTCGACACTGATACAGTATGAGGTATAATTTGCTGCTTTTTTTCTTTTTCTACATAATTTATTACATTTAAAACAAGCTTGTGATTGGAAGTGTTAGTGTAAAACATAGCACACAGTTTTCTAAAAGGCGCTATGTCTTTTATGAGTTATTTTCATTTGATCAGTAAGAATAAAAAATAAAGTATTGTGTGTGTAATCCATCTTTTCTTTAGGCAGTGACTGGGCATGAAGAGTGTGTAGAAGCATTGCTACAACACAATGCCAACTTCCTGCTGCGAGACTGCAGGGGAAGGACCCCTATACATTTAGCCGCAGCATGTGGTCATATAGGAGTTCTGGGTGCTCTTCTGCATACTGCAGCCTCTGTAGATGTTGTTCCAGCAATAGCCGACAATCACGGATACACATCTCTACACTGGGCTTGTTATAATGGTAAGCAGTTTGTTTAAAAAAAATGTGTGTTTTGTTTTTTCCCTTTGAAAGTTTAAATTTTTCATTTCTTTGGGACCCAGTATAATATAATCATAATAAAAACAGTAATAACATTGGTTTTCAGTTCTCTTCATTTATAAATATCTGTTATTCTATTATATTTTCTATCAAACAGGTCACGATGCCTGTGTAGAATTGCTGTTGGAGCAAGAAGTATTTCAGAGGATGGAAGGAAACTCATTCAGTCCTCTGCATTGTGCAGTGTAAGACAATTACATTTATACAAGATGGTAGTGTGTATGTACCAATAGCTGTTTGTGATCAATAACATTTTCCTTTTGTCCATCCTATGTAGCATAAATGACAATGAAGGCGCTGCAGAAATGCTCATAGACACATTAGGTACAAGCATTGTAAACTCGGTGGACTCTAAAGGAAGGTAAATGCCATCAGAATAATTACAATTTTTGGTCTGCATTTTAACAGTAAAGTTGTATGTGAGATACATTACCTTATACTTGATTACTGGCAAGACAGTGTATGTAAACCCTAACATTTGTAACCTTAAGTTCTCCCATCTGCTGCTTTTGTCAGTGTATTATACTAATAAAAGCACTTTTTATGTGTGTTTAGAAAGTTTATTAACAAAATACTGGCTGATTCTGCAAGAAATAGATAGTATTGTTCCATGTTCTCCATTTATAGAACACCTTTCCCTGCTATTTTGGATGGGAAGAGTAAGTTTCTGTAGTCCTTTATTAGGATGCTAGCGCTGAATTAGTACATTAAGTTAACATTGTCACCTTAGAATAGGAGTTGTTTGACTGGCAGAATTGCAAGGTGAAAAAAGCCTGAAAATAAGGAATCTAAAGCATCATCTACATCTACAAACTTATAAGCAGCAATAGTATATTATACGTATATTAATTTTGGGTTATTTAAGTATATTATTTTGGGTTTAAGTAACCACTATCGCTTTCATTATTCAAATAAAGTGGTGTATGGAATTGCATAAATGTAATCATTAGTTGTACATTTGTTCTCTTTGCTTCAATTTGTCTTTCTGATCTATACTAACATTGGTGTAGTGCTACAATAAAAAATAATGTCTTTATATACTTTGATTTGTTCAGAAATGTTACACAGTTTTGTTATCCCCCCTATTTTTTTCCCACTTGTATTTGTTTCCAGGACGCCCCTTCACGCTGCAGCTTTTACAGACCATGTTGAATGTTTGCAGCTTTTGCTCAGCCATAATGCCCAGGTAAATGCTGTGGACTCTTCTGGAAAGACACCACTAATGATGGCTGCTGAAAATGGACAAACAAATGCAGTAGGTAAGGCAAATTATTGTTCACTAGTGTGTCAACATATTTTTATTAAACTTTAGCAAGAACTTGTGCATTCATGTTAGTCTTCCTGGTAAATGTGTTGGACACAAGTTATGCAGCATCAGCAGCAAATAAAGTGAAGCTAAATGTTAAAAATTAGAAGCTTGCAACCAGGCAGGTTTTTGATTCCACCTCCTTTCTGGGGAAAAAAAAAGTAAATTAAAACTTACCTGACTACAATTTTTTCAATACACTCCCCTGTCCTGGCTTAGTTGGGGGCCCCACCTCTTGTAGGATACCAGATACTTATCAATCTTGATTGACCAGACGCAATCACCAGAGATGGGGGGTGGGGGTGGGAGGAGATGGCGGCGCCTGTGATGGGATGTGGACAAGTGAGTTTATTCAAAAAATTGTAATTGGGCAGCTGAGGTTATTACGTCACCTGCCCAGTTGCATCCATTGTGGTTGCCGCCACAGGTTGTGTTTGAGCAAGTTGGTTTTCTTCCACCTCAGTCAAGTTTTGTCAGTTTTGTGTTGATAGGCAAATTACTGTGCTTTTGACATCAGTTTGGGACACGTCTATAATTTAGGTTTCATTAAAGGTTTATTTGACCTGAAAATGACAATAAATTCTGCCAGTGACCTGCTTCAAGCTGCTTTTTATTCTGTAGACGTGTACAAGCTTAGCATGTCTGACACTTAAACTGCTTATTCCATAAATTCATGATTTATGTAATTATCACAATATCTTATTTTACATATGTCATCCAAATAACATTCTGTTGTTGGTTGTAACTCTATTTTTCAGAGGTGTTAGTTAGCAGTGCTAAAGCTGATCTCACGTTGCAGGATAACAGTAAAAATACTGCACTTCATTTGGCATGCAGTAAGGTAAGTCACTAAGAAACTGCCTTTATCTCCATCCCTCTGCCTTCTGTAGATTTTGTAGAACATTTCTGTGATCCTTCCTTTATTTGAAATAGCACTAAATATCAAATATAACGCTCATAATTATAAGATCTGTTTTAAGTTGGATTTGTGCAATTAGTGGGTTTTTTTTCTGGTTGGGATAAAGAAGGGTAGAACAGCTATCTGTGTCTAAGCTGATTCTGCCAGGTACCAGATCTATGATGGGGGATGCTAAGGTTGCTTTAAAATATATCTAGGGTGCATGTCAATGTCTGCAATTTTTTTGCATTACCTAACCTTTTAAATCCTAGTCATTTTTTTTAATATAATATTTTTATTCTTTATAGGGTCATGAAACCAGTGCCTTGTTAATACTAGAGCAAATTACTGACAGAAACCTCATCAATGCAACAAACGCAGCTTTGCAGACGTAAGTGGTCAGCCAGTAAAGCTGCAGATGGACACTGTCTGTCTTAAATACACATTGCTCTTTTTTATACCTAGGATTATGGAGAGGTCAACATTGTAACAATGGTAAATAAAGGCAGTCTAGTTGCTAATTGATGCCTTAACAAATTAGACACTGCAACCCTACGCAATCACTAGGTTTTTCATTATTGATTTTAGTGTACGAAAATGAATGTTTTCCTTATGGCTTAGTCGACATGCTTGCTCATCAACATATTCCTTGTAAGCTGCAGCACCAGTTTGCTGCTACTATGCTGTTCCTTTTTTTGTAGTCACAATCTGTAGCATGACAGGAGCACTTCCAAGATTGCAATGAGCAGTAGTTCACTGTTACGTTATGATTTGCTTCATGGTTGTCTTGAATCAGTTGTCTGCTGAACTGATGCGACCCATACTTAAAACACCAAAAACTTTCAGGATTCAGGAAAAAAAGAGCTTATTTGGATGCAGCAAGTCATACGGTCACTAATACCAAATAATTGTTCAAAAACAGGTTTACACTTTTTGGTGACTATCTTTACCCTTTTAGTTGGCAACAATGATTAATGCTTTAATGTTCAGACCAAATTTAACATCGCCAGTAGATCAGTTGTTGTGGCAATTCAATAAATATTTTGTCTACACAAGTAGCATATACGTACAAAATGCGATTTTTAACTAGTTTTAACACACAACCATAGGGTCATATCATAACTGACATTTGTCATGTCAAAGCTGCCAGAAAGGGAAGCAATAATTTAAAAATTGTAGACAAAGATAAACAATACAATCTAGTTCCTTTGGAGTGTAATTTTATGTGTTTCTTTTCTGTAGACCTCTCCACGTGGCTGCTAGGAATGGGTTAACAGTTGTAGTCCAGGAACTCTTAGGAAAAGGAGCAAGTGTATTAGCTGTGGATGAAAATGGTACGTTTCTTTCACTTCATGTTCTAGAGTGCATATAAAATCGATTTCCTATAATATTCACTATGTCAGAATGTAATAAAATCCATTTTTTCCAAGTGAATTTAGAATACCCTAGCACTCTGTGACCTGCATGTTACATCACATATAGCATTTTCAGTTTCTTGTTTTTCTGCATCCCCTTTAATAAAACTGAAATAGTACCAAAGCTGTAATAACTACTCTTTTAAAGCTGCATAAAGAGCAGCAATGAAAATCCATTGTGCTAAAGTCTGTATAAATACTTGGTCACCTTCGATACTGGCTGGTCCCAAAATCTTCTTTGCATTCATGGACCAATCCTATTCATTTAAACCAACAGCTTCTACATAGATATCATTAGGATGTGTCCAAACATGCTTAAAGACTCTTGTTGGAAGAGAATCCAGCTGGGACTGTGATTTTTCTTTTTTGCTAAGCGGATAGTTGAACTGTTGACTTGAGTAATTTTCATTTTACCATGGCTGACTATAAAGATTTTAGTCCTTTAAACAGCTCCTGTGGGGTTCTGGGGGAATGGTTTCTGCAATGAAGGTAAATATTCTTCTGTTGTGTAAAGAGCAGGGACAACTGTAAAATGCTCTTTAGCATTTAGTCTTTCTAAGTAATAGGTTTGATTGTTGATCCGTGATCTTCTAATATTTTTTTTTTCTATTTTTCCTTTCTCTGACTGCAGGCTACACACCAGCATTGGCTTGTGCTCCCAATAAGGACGTTGCTGACTGTCTGGCTCTGATATTAGCCACCATGATGCCGGTCTCATCATGCAGCACAATGCCAACTCTGACTTTAAACCACTACACCAACCCCTCAAAGACAGTCACTTTTGACTCATTGCCCCTCATGAGAAGCGAGCACAGTTCATACTGCAGCTTCAACAATATCGGCAGGGAAGATGGTTATCCATACACGGAGGACGACGAGCTCAATGACTCTGACTCTGAAACCTACTGAGGGTTCTGTTGGAGCCCAGATTTTAAATAAATTCACGTTGTTCTACCAGACAGAGTTCTCATCTCTGTGCTGCCGAGGTGGCCACAAACATATGTTAACTTATCGAGTTTATAAGAAAAAGTGGGGTGTTTTTTTGTTTTTTTGTTCTTTACCCTTTTAAAGTAAACACTGATGATTTGACTTTTCAGTTATTTTAATCTGACCACTTTTTTGTTGGATAAGAAACATTTCTACACCCCAGATAATGTCTTCTAGAGTTAGGTTTGGAGCCTGTGATGAGGACTGTTCTCATACAACACATAGGCCAGGATGAGGCCCTTTAAGCAGTCATTACTGTTTTATTTAATATTTTATTGTCTTTGTGGAAAGAATCTTTTATATGGCAGGGTCTAGCAGTCCAGATAGTGGGTGACTTTAACCATTGTACAGAAAACACTATAGTGAACGTTGTATAAATTGAAAAAACAAAACTTTTTTTGATGGCAATAAATTAATTTGGTACATCTGGCATTGTGTGTACATCCGTTTGCCAAAGGACCAAATAATTTTTTTTGTTTTACAAAGTGATTTAAATTGACTGGAAGCCGATAATCAAGTATCTTCATTTATAAGTCTTGTTTCAGTTCATGCCGAAAAATGTCAATTTTTCTGATATTTTTTTTTTCTTGCGGCAGTCATGCAGGAATAATAAAGAAAAAACTTAGACTCATTGTTTCATTATTACTTGTTAGCAACATACTTTTAATACAAGAAATTGTTGTATTGGGAATCAGTCGTTACCCATTTAATGTATCTATTCTTTTTTCTTATAACAGTATTGATCTACCCTATATTAAGGAACACTGGGGCCAGGACAGCCCCTGCTGTATATTAAAATATATACAAAGGTATTTCAGTATACATAGTGCACCTTTTGCCTGTGCACAAGGGGAAAAAAACATTCATGTTTTAAAATGCAAGGAATATCACATGGCTTAGTTTTACCTAGTGCCCATTCCACTAGCACAGACCACAGATGTCTTTATTGCTTACAGGTTAACTTCACTTCAACTCCTTTCCTTCTATTGTATTTTAAAGGAGTTTCCAAGAATAAAAAGTAAACTGAAATGCAGTTTCCGACCCGAAATCCCGATGATTTGGGCTCACAATTTCAGTGGTAATCTGTTATCATTGAACATGAATGAAAAACCTGGTTGTAGTAATGTTGATGACATTTGTGTGACCTTTGGGTACCGTAAGGTGCTGGACCTGATTGAGCTGCCCCATAGGAAGGGTAACTCATGTAATTATCTTAATAGCTTTATCACAGCAAAGCATTTATATTTTTCAGTTTGATTATTCTTACCTCAAATATAAAGGAACTGTCCCCCCCCAATGAAGATCTGTCAGCTGACCTGGAAGATTGCTGAGAACTGTGAAGTGTGGTGTATATATATTTCTTTTGAATATCATCTTTTTCTGTATATTTCATAAAATTACCAAATTCACTGAAATGTATATTTTTGTTGTAATAAAGCTATTTCTATTTCAAATGTGATAGGGTTTTTTTTTAAATGACCAGATGTTTATCAGAACAAAGCCGTGTTTTTATTAATCATTTAATTGTCTTAGAGGCAGAACTCGGTTGAATTGCCCTTTTGTGTGGTTAACTCTACCCAATCCTTGATATACTTCTGTCCAAAGGATTGGACACATTTTTTGAGAATCCTCAGACACAAATTATCGCTTTCTACAAACAGAATGGGCCCAACTTGACTTTTGAATCCTGGTATTCAGTTCAGGAGTCTGTGAACAACTTTCCTTCTAAACCCTTTTTTCCCTATAAGTAATTTGCTTTGTGAAATAATGATGGTAGTTAAAAAAGCAGATCGCCATGTCCATATGACAATTTGTTTCCCCAAGACCATCCTTGCTTTCTCTGGGTAGAATTTGTGAATATTTGTGATACTTCCCAATTAACACCTCATTCATGTCAGCAGACATCCTGAGGAATGTCATTTTCAATGCTCATTGACAGAAATGTACGGATATTATCATTATTTTAGGACTACAGATGTTCTAGTTTTCGTAGAAAAAGAACTGCACTAATAATGCTAGTGTAGATGTGTTAAACACTACTGTCAGTGTGAGCCTTTGTTACGATTACTTTATCTTGGAAATAAGAGGATCTATAGATTTAAGCGGACATTGCTGGTCTGGTACTAAACTATACAGCTTGTGTCTGTTCTAATTCTCTGACAGTAATGTCTTATGAATCCCTGACCCAGAGTTAGAATGCAGTTTTGGTTTTCAACTTATTTTCACACAGTTTTATACATGTTTGATGTTTTGGTGTCAGTTTGTCACACCTGAAACAATTTTACATCCAAGCAATTGGCATTGTTTACAATGAAGTCAGACGTCAACAATGACCGCTAATGTCCTCTCCAATGTTTCTGTTTGTAACAGTCTCACATTCACTGAAACATTATGTTGTGGAGAATCTTTCAGGCCTTTTATTTTTTTTTTTTTTATTTTTTTTTTTTTTTAATGGCACTGACATTGTCCACCAGGGAATATTTTGATGAATGTCAGATTCACTGCATTATAAATAGATATCTAAGTATAGATTTTTAAGAGCTCTTTACAGAGTTAGGTTTTTAAGCTCTTAAATCATTATTCAGATCCATATTGACAGCGTCAAACACAGATCCTAATATATGCTGGTTGTTGCTTTAAACAATATTACCAGACTGCAGCTGAAGAGTGCTTTGGTAGCTTTAAGAAAGCAACCTCTAGCTTTGTAGAATCCTGTTGTACACATTTTGTTTTTCAGACTAGCATCAAGCTAATGTGAATGAAGTTTTAAAGAGAAAACAGAAATGAGTTGGTGCATTTGGTCCACCTGAAAGCTCCCCAGTGATTGTAGCTGTCAACTATCAACTGTCAACTATTTCTTTAGTAAGAGTTTGGCATGAATTCAGTTTCTCAAGGATCTTACTGAGTACGCATTTGTAAGTTTCTAAATGCCTTTTTTATTGGCTGGTACTATATAATGCACATAGTGATCACACTGACTTTACTTTTAGGTATAAGTTTCACTTGGGTCCCTGCGCTTTAGGTTGATGAAAAAGGATACCCAAAAGCAAGATGGCTTATACTCTATCTCAGTGTATTTCAAGAGAACATGACCTTCTCTTTGAGCCAACTCTAATCAGCTTCCGAGTTTACAGAATTGAGTACTTATAAATGTGTACGTACCTCTGTATTTTATAAATGAAACTGTACTAAGGAAGTATGGAGGTTGCCAGCAATGACATTGTCAGCTCAGAATACCTGCTGTCCTCATTTAGTGTGGAATATTTTATCAGTCAGTGAGTTAGAAAAGGTATACAGATCAGGATTTCTTTTTTTATTCTGACTTTCCTGCTGATAAAGCATGGTCTGTGTAGATCTTAGTACTGAAGCAAATGAATCGGACACCTAGCATTTTCACAAGGATGTCATGAAACATTCCCTATTAATGCAATAGCGGCTTGGAAAGAACTTGCATTCCGGTCATTTTTAAATATCAATATTTTATCATTTGATTTATGGTATTGTTACTTTTTGTTTGTTTTGGGGTTTTTTTTTTTTTTAACTTGGGCTGTTTAAGCTTCATGGAGGACAAGCAGGAGCCGCCCCTCTATTGCAACCATTAGTTAAACAAGAAGTTGTTAGTGGTCAGTCATTATCTGCCACGGTGCATTGCTTTAATTTTATGAATTGCTAATATGGATTCTAGATTTTTCCCCGAGACCATACAAAATTATCATATAAAGAATAAAGAAGAGTCTTCATATGATTGTACTTTCATATTTGCACAAATTGTTTCAAACTATTTTGTCAGAATGCTCAATATAAGAGACAATTTCCTATATTTACCCTAAAGAATATTTCAGGTTAAATTATGTATTAAGCATCCTAAAATGTGGTACAGAATTTCTCTGTTGATAGAGGCTCATGGACACTAATGTGGTTATTTGTAGACTGAACACATAACTCATTTATATTAACACATTTCATACATGTCTTTAGGATTGGACTCCATTTTTTTCTATTTCTACAGGTATTTGTATGTTCCAAACTTTGAAAGGGGTTTTATTACTTCTTTTTGGGGAAAAAGTTGAAAAAAAAAACTTCTTCTTCATATTGAAAATATGTTTTAATTACATATTTCTGGCTACACAGCAGTATTCAAAGCAAATAAAGTTACCGATCTTTAATACAAATGAGAATTCTGGGCTTTTTCTCAAATTTGACACTAGATTTTTTTCTTTGTGTTGAAATAAAATCAGTTCTTTTTAATTTTGGTAATGTGAAACTGGAAACCTTTTAAGTTGTAAATGGTCGGCTGGTTTTATAAAGAACGTGTGAATACAAGACAGTATTTTGATCTCTTTAAAATGTTTTGTGAATTTTTTTTTTTAAGACAATATCGGCATGTAAATAGAAATAGTGACTGCTTGAATACTGTATTTACCTGCACTCTTTCAGTACATTGAAATTACTGTATATTTTATGGAGTATAATAAAATGTGAGTTATGTTAATATTTGTGCCATGGTATTATGTTGACATATTGATTTCTCAACACATACTGGTGCTGCCGTACATTCTCTGACTGGGCACAGAACACTCATGACTGTGAAAACCCTTCTATGGTACTTATGCTTCTTGGCTTTTGATCGGTAGTTGACTATTTGTCAAAGCAGACCCTAAAGTAAGGTAAATGCTTAATTGTAGTGTTTTTCTTTTTATATATTTTTATTAAGTTGAAATGTCTCTTTAAACTTGATTGAAAAAAAAAAGCACCGCACTCCCCCTTCTTGCTTGTCAAAGCCTTTTTTTAGGTAAAGAATGAATGTCTAATTACTGTTTGTCACCACCTAAATCGGGTTTTCTTAACCAGGGTTCCTCCAGATGGCTTCCTTGAGGTGTTGCTGATTGCGTGTGCCTATTTCTTGTTTTTTTTTTTTTTTTTTTTTTTTTTAAAGTGACACAGACAGTTAAACCCGAACTGTCCTAAGAGTGTTTAAATCAGTTCTGATTACCCTAGCACAGGGGTCGGCAACCTGCGGCTCGCGAGCCACATGCGGCTCTTTGGATGGGAAGCTGCGGCTCTTTCTCTCATCCTATGTGAAACTATGTATCTGTCAGCCTCGCTTTTCACTGCACCCCTCCCCCGTGACACTCACTGTCCTCAGTCTGTCGGAAGCTCACGAGTCATTCCGAGCTTCCGACGGACTGATGACGGGGAGGGGTGCAGTGAAAAGCGAGCTTCCGACGGACTGATGACGGGGGGAGGGGTGCAGTGAAAAGCGAGCTTCAGTGACTAGTGCACGGGGGAGGGGTGCAGTGGGATGACAGGGGGAGAGGTGCAGTGAAAAGCGAGGCTGACAGATAGATAGTTTCAGATAGGATGAGAGATAGATAGATAGATGGCTGACAGACAGAATCGGTCCCTGATCCTTGTTTCTATGACAATTTGGCGTCTTCACCAGTGCTTTGGCTGTGACATATAGTTTGTTGTTTCAATAAAAAAACAAAGTAAAGGTAGGTAACATAATAAGTATTATATTTTTAACACACATATTACCGGTATACATATTTTTAACATACAAATAAGATACCGAACTACTTTTTTGAAGTCAATTAGAATTGTCAAAAAAGAAACAAAGTAGTACTGTTGGATATTACCGCGAAAGTGTTTTTATTAAAATATATATTTAATAAATTACCTATTTTATTATTTATCTATTTTATAGCTTTTATTATTTAAAAATTAGCGTTAAAATAATAATTATAAGTGTAAGTACCTATAAATTGTTATTTAATAAACCTTAATAAAGTACAAGTTCGTGCTGTAAGTAAATGTTTAAATGGTTTAATTTTTTACTTACATAATAGGTAATTATCTAATAATGCCATATATATCTAATTTGTTGTGAAAAACACTACTTATATATGAATAAATAGATATTTTTTCTTATGAATAAATAGATTAGTTTTTTTATCAAAAAACTTTATTTATGCGAGTACTATTTATTGTTGGCAAGAAAAAATTTTGCGGCTCTTTAAAAACTTCGAAATTTGGTAAATTGTAATTTTTGGCTCTTCCGACTTAAAAGGTTGCAGACCCCTGCCCTAGCATGCTGCTACTGACTGTAGATGGCACTATAACCCATTGGTTTTCTAGGTGATTTTCAATGAAAGATTGTCTCTCAGTAAATAATAATTTTAAATAAGGTCTTGCCAAAAATATAAAAAAAAAACAATTAGCATCTTGTGATGTTTGACTAACATCTGATGAGCATTTTAAAATGACTCAGGGAATTTTGTCCACATGATGAACCTCTAAGTTGTAATTTACTTTAATTTATTTGGAACGTCAATATGCAAGCCTTGTGTATATCTGATGAAATAAACAATTCCAGCATTTATAAGGATGCCTACAGATCAAATATAAATGCCAAATGATTACAGTTGGTAAACTACACAGAGCCATTTGCTGTATGTTATTGTTGGAGAACATTCAATATGTAGTGGGTGTAAGGAGTTCTATATATTCCCGAAGATTTTCACGATAACCATTTATCTAACATCAGATTTTTAAAACTCTTACAGAAAATGTATGTTACAACCAGGACCGAGCAAGCCTAAAATATATGTAACATGGATCCTTCCTCTCCACTACATCTCCCAACAGCGGTCAGACATAGCTGGAAACATTTGATGGGGGCAGGCTAGAGTGCAATACCACCAACTGCTGCTGATGGGGGAGTGGTGGGCCAGACAGATAATCCTCTGTTTCTGTGGTGCCCCCAAAGAGACACCTAGCTAGACATCAATAAAGGGCAGAGAGGATGTTTTTGTCCATTCCCATCCCCCTGTAGATGGATTTGAAAAGGCTCAGATGCTGTACAAAATCCCTACTATGAGGCAGGGAGTGTAAGATGTGTGGCTGCTCTCCAAAATCCCAACAATCTTGGTTCCCAGAAGGGCAAGTTCCCTGATCTCGAGCCACATATTTCTGCTTAAAAACAGAGGCTCCATACACCTCCATATGCTGTGATGTAGGAAAACAGGATGTTTTCTCCCAGGTGCAAAAGAGAGGTTGCCAATATTGGATACAGTGGCGATTGGGAAAGTAAGATATTCAAATTGGCGAATACCTTCTGGTATACCTTCCATGTGGGGCCTATTGTGATTTCGGAGGATAGAGATCTAGTTGGGACCAAACCAGGGCACTATCTGCAGTGATTCCAAGTTAGTCAACACTTTCAGTCTGACCCATTGTTTGGGCTGGCATTCCGCAGCTAATCTGCCACTCTGACCAGGTAAGAGGCTGCGTTATACATATAAATGTCCTGGACTCCCAGCCCTCCCAACTCCGGATGGAACACTTGTCTATCACCCTAGATAAATTGGATGATCCTTGCATGTGCATTTGTATTTGGGGATCCAGATGGGAAATCCAGACTTGGAGTAATTTATCTTGGAGATTTACAGGGAGCCATATTCTGGCAGTTAATTTATAAAAATAAGGTAAGGATATGATTGTTTTGGTGACCACAAGCAAGATGTCATCTGTAAAGGCGGTGATCTTTTGTGATGTTCTCCCCAGCACAAGGCTCATTATGTCAGGGTTGGCTCTGAGCGATCTGAGCAATAGTTCCAGGGCCAGTACAAAAGTTACTGGAGACAAAAGATACCCCTGACACAAGCGGTTATGGATGCGGAAAGGCTCTGACAGGAATCCAATAATGCGCACCACTGCCATGAGGTGAGGGTACATTGAATGTATCCAGGACATCATGAGATTCCAATCCGCCCTCTCAAACACCTCCTCCGCGTTTGTCAATATTAGGAAAGCTGGTGTGCAATGTACGATTACTAAGTGGATCCAATTCAACAACTTTAAGGTGTTACTCTGAGCCCCCCTCAATGAAAAATCCCACCTGGTCAGAGTGGACTAACAGGTATGACCCTCTGCAAGCTCATTGCTATGACTTTTGTAAAATTAAAATGTAAATCTTGGTTTAGGAGTGAGATTGGCTGGTAACTGTTGCAGACGGAGGGGTCTTTCCCCTCTAGAATCACCGTGATGTTGGCATTTAACTTTGTTGTAATTTTGTTGAATGCTTGTACCATATGAGATAGTAATGTTCCTGAAAAGTCTTAAAGTATGGAAGGGTGAACCTGTAAGGACCTCAAAGCTTTCCTGTAGGTGGACTGGTTTCAGCTCCTTGTATCTCTTCGTTACTAAAGGGAGACTCAAGGGCCTCTGCCTCCTCCATTTGGAGCCGGGGCATTTTGACCCTTTCCAGATACAACCAGGCCGCCTCCATCATTGAGGAACCCAGGACTGCTTAGAATCATTAGCTATGTTATGCAATACCCATATAAAAATTACAGAACTCAGAAGCAAATCTGGCGCAGCTTCCTGCCTGATCTGCCACTATGAAGTAAATGAACGTCTGCTCTCTGGCCTCCTAATGCTCAAACCAACATTCTGCTACACTTGTTCCCATATGAATAATATGCCCGTCTACATTTTGCCACCATGGGCAGCCAAGGGATTCCTAAGAGTCCAACTCTTGCTCTGCATGCGACGCGATCCCTTTTATGTAAGCATTCCAATTCACAGATTCAGACGAGTAGGTCCAAAATCTCCTGCTTCCTAACTTTCTTTAGTCTGATACCATATTTAATAAAATTCCTTCCTGAGCACTGTTATATGAGCCTCCCCAACCAGAAATGGGTCACTCTCAGGTGTAAGGTTCTGTCTGAAGTAGTTACTAAGTTTAGAGCAAGGTAAGCGTTTGACCTCGTCCATACCCTCAGACAAAACAGCCATTTAACCCTTGCAGAACAGATGAAGCCCCACTGGAAGGATAAGGTTTTCTCCAGCCTAGAGTTCAGCATTAAAGAAAGTTGGAAAGTTAAATAGTAAAAGACAGCTTATCCTTCAAAGTTTTTAAAACATTTATATAGAATAAAAAATAAACCCAACTTATAAACTGACTGTATTTGTGTTTTTTTTACTTATAACCAATAGGTAAAATATCACCATAAACAAGGAAAATGGAAGAGAAAATGTAAAAAAAAATTCAATTTAGTGTCCTTGAAGCATCGTGAGTAGTTCCTCCCACACAAACTATTACAGGTTTTTAATATTAAAAAAAAGAAGAAACACAAAACAATATGGTGCCTACTAGATGGATCGTGTTTAGAGGCAAACATATAAATAACTAGATACTTGACGTGCTCTTAGTTCTGCTCAGAACACTCCACTCTTCATTACTCTTTTAGAAAGCTGCGAAACTGTCTTTTTCAGTGTTATTTTTTCCCTAAGTATTGTATACTCATACAAGAGATGACTAATCTGTACTTTATAAAGTAGAGGACTTGGAGGAGAATACATTTTAAGCCACTCAGGACATCTGACAGGGAACAGTTCTTTAAAGGCAAAACTGCAGTCATTAAAGTGTATGTGGTGGAAAAAACATTTACATGAACATTTTTCTATGTTTATCTTTTGAAACAAGTACAAAGAAATATCTGTTGATATACCAAAAATGTGGTATATTGTTATAATTTACTGTTTGAGATAATGGGCCTAATTTATTAAAGTTTCCAAAGACTGGAGAGTATACACTTTTATCAGTAAACCTGGGTAATCCAAAAAATCTGCTGGATCACCCATGTTCACTGATGAAAGTGTATCCTCTCCAGCCTTGGAGAGCTTTAATAAATCCGGCCCAACAACACAGTGCTTCTACCTATGAGTAAAGAATAATGAGATTGTGAGTCACTTCATCTGTAATGTTATCAATATTTGTTGATTATACTGCCACCGCTTAAAAAACCTATGCAAATATTTATGTGGAAAGACAGAAGTTTTTAGGCTGTGAAGATCAAACCGAAACATTGATGTTCAATTCAATTGAAAAATCATAAATACAAAAAAACTAGGTGACACTAAACAATATAGATATTTTCTAACTGCTAATATGACTATATGTAATTTGTACAGTACAATGCAAGCCAAATATATCCCTGAGCCTTGTTTTTGGGCAAAATGCGCTGGGTTATTTAAAAAGATGGCTGCAATACTTTGGATTTAATGGATACTCATCTATCTCCAAAGGCATTGGTTGAAATTTGGGCATTATTAAGTTCCTGTTGCATGCATCTCAAATCTAGATGTTATTGTTTAGTGCCACTTAGTGGCCAAAAAAGTATTTTGATGTAATTTGATGTTTGAACGCTTTTTCTTAGTGTGTTTTTGATCTTCAATGCCTAAAAACTCCACTGTCTTTACACTTAATTATTTCTTTGCAGTGATCACCTATCCTGTCTATGGGTTCCCAGAAAGTCCATGCCCAAACAGTTGTAGGAAAGGGTACTTAAAGCGGAACTAAACTAAAAACAAAAAAATTACACCTTTATTCCGCAGGTCCCTCGATGGCACTGGTCCTTCCCACGATCCGGTCCCACGTCGTCCTGGAGTTCTTCTTCGACCCGTTGAAAAAGGAGGAAGTGCCAGGCGCCGCCATCTTCAATCTTCACTTTCTGAGAATCCTCTGTTTCTGGGGTGCCTCCTAAGAGACACCTAGCTAGACATCAATAAATGGCAGAGAGGATGTATCTGTCCGTTCCCATCCCCCTGTAGATGGATTTGAAGGGGCCCAGATGCTGTACAAAATCCCTACTATGAGGCAGGGAGTGCAAGAAATGTGACTGCTCTCCAAAATCCCAACAATCTGGGTTCCCAGGAGGGCAAGTTCCCTGATCAGGAGCCACATATTTCTGCTTAAAATGTGGGGTCTGTGAGATTGGCTGGTAACTGTTGCAGACGGAGGGGTCTTTCCCCTCCTTTGGAATCACTGTGATGTTGGCATGTAACTTTGTTGTAATTTTGTTGAATGCCTGTACCATATGAGATACTAAATGTTCCTGAAAAGTCTTATAGTATGGAAGGGTGAACCTGTAAGGACCTCTACGCTTTCCTGTAGGTGGACTGGTTTCAGGACTGGTTTACACTCTCAGGTGTATGGTTCTGTCTGACGTAGGTAAAAAGGTTAGAGCAAGGTAAGCATTGGACCTTATTCATACCCTCAGACAAAACAGCCATTTAACCCTTGCAGAACAGATGAAGCCCCACTGCAAGGATAAGGTTTTCTCCAGCCTAGAGTTCGGCATTAAAGTTGGAAAGTTAACTCTTTTAACCCTAGGAGGAGCAGTCAGAGCCTCCTAAGATGCGTAACATAGGTATCCCGGGAGGCTCTGAGCTCCCATTAAGTTTGATTGATGCGCTGATTAAGACTTTAGGTGGTGGTGCTAAAAAAACAAAAACAAAAAAAAAAAAAACTTTTTAGCTTAGATAGAAGGTTTATCTACCCTTATATGTAAAGTAAAAAATGTTGAGTTTAGATACACTTTAAGGGTAGTGTAAATATAGTTCTGGGGGTGAAATGAGCTCCCACAGTACCCTGTGCAATAAATTTACAATCCTGTAAACTATGCCACAAGAAGTAAAAAAATCTGTTTCTTGTAGCGGCCTGCAGTGTCAGCAGAGACAGTTGTGTCACTGACCATAAAATAAAGTATGGCTAGATCAAGGAAAGGGGGTAGGAAAGTTTTAAGCACACTGGCTACACGAAACTATTGCTTAGGATAAAAAGGTATAGCTGCAGTAGTATTAATTATAATCATAAATATAGTGTATAATATATTACAACAAAAGTATAAATGTTCTGGCATGCAGCTACCCTATTACCCCAATACAAACTCCTTTAAACTCCACCTATTTATAAGCTTATTTTATACCAAACTACAAACCTCAGAAATTTTGACTGCATTAGGCATACAGTAAAAAATTAGTCTGTAGCAAAAGTTCTCTTTTTCTGTAACAGACTCCCTAAAGCTGCCCCCACTTGTACCATAGGTGTGCTCTATGTATACCCACTAAAAAAAATACCACAGTACACAGGGAGTACAAGACAGGCCCTGGCCTTCACCCCTAGCTTCCGCTTTCTCCTTACAGCAATTCCCAGCTATCAAAAGAACAGACAGACCTAAAGCAACATTTTAGTTCCACATCCAAAAATTGTGAGCAGGCAGGGTTCTTATTGCAGAAGGGACAGGCAATATCTGTGAATTTAAATAAAAAATTGTGTTTAGGCCAGTAAACTTATTTTATTGCAGGAGGGACCTCCCCTGTCCCTTCTGCAATAAAGGACCTGCCTGTTCAGTTTTCTAGTCTTGTTCTGCTTTATTGTGTAAATACAGTACCCGGCTCTACCCACTGCCATCTAATCACATTTACAAACACTTAAGATTTGAGAATCAAAAATACAAAATAGGATTTTTTTTAATTTAATTTTTAAAAATGTTTTTTTTATGTATTTGCATGATTTTATTTATATGCAGTTAAAAGGGAAGCACTTCAATGTCCATACCATGTCAGTTAAAGCAACCTCTTTAATTTTTCCTATGTTTTTTATTTCTATCTTATATAAGTAATTTTTGTTAGTTTATGCAAAATTAAAAATAAAATGTATACTGTTTATCCACAGTAACACTTAAAAAATGTGATCAAGCTTTAAATGTGAAAAAATGTAGTCAAAGTAAACAAAAAAAGCTTTTGTTTTACAATTTTTTTGTCTATATATTACATAAAAAATGCATGGCAATATCAGCAAAAGAAACCTTTTTATTCTTTTAAACCCTTGTTTTATTTTATCTTAAATACCAAAGTTTTTCTCTCAATCAACAGGCGGGATAGTGGGAATATAAATTCAGGTACATAAGCGGTATACAGGTAGAAAATTTGAAGTGGTAAATTAAGCTATTAAGATAAAACCATGAAATGTAAACTGTGCATTAGTACATTCTATCATGTCACCAGGAGAGGGTAAGTGCAAAGAAACTATTAGGTTGTAATTTACATGAGAGCCTAACAAGTGAAGTAGAATGGGTGGAAATGATTCATGTTCTCTAAACAGTTATCTTAGTCACCCACCATTTCTGCTTTTATGTTGCAGTTGGAGACTGAAATGTAAAAATCATCAGTGTAAATGTCATGTTTTCATTTGTAACACTGACTACATCGAGACAAGTGAAGGATGCAAATTACACAACAGAGGTCACTGAAAAACAGAAAACCAAAAAAGGACTTTTTGAAGATTGTTGTATTCTACATATTTGCATCTAGAATTTTCCAAAATTTTTTTAGTTATGAAATCCTGATCCTGATGCACTGCAAGTATAAAAAGTCTTAGATATAATCTAAAAAAACATAACTTATTGGTGCAGATAACCCCTCCAACATCTACTGACACTAAGCTCCCCTTCATATCACAACCTTACCTACCTATAAAATACTGGAGATCTTCACCCTGCAATGTTTCACTGTAATATTTACAGATCTTCAAACTACATAAATTAGATCCACCTTATAATGTCACCTAGGCAAAAATTCTCAGCCTTAGATAATCTTTGTCTAAAGCAATATTCACAATGTTGTTCCAGTAATACCTGTAGTTGTGGACCTAAAACAATACAAGAAAATTAGAACAGAGAGTGCCTAGATCAGTGTTTGTCAACCAGGGTTCCTCCAGAGGTTTGCTAGGAGTTTCATAAGCAATAAGCACTTTGTTCCTCTCAGGTCAGTTTAAATAACATCAATGATCTTTTTTACTATCTGAAAGGGTGACATTCTTCCCACTGACCCCCAAGTTAATGTACTGTGAGCTGTGGATATGGTTACTTTAGTAGGGATTCTTTGAAGTTCTGAAAGTTATTTCAAGGGTTCATCTGTGTTAAAAAAAAGTCAGGAAACACTGATCTAGAATATAATTCACATATGTTACATTGTTGGTGGGTACATGTGTGATGTTAACTTTCCAGATTCACAATGTTCCTCTCCTAAAATGTACACACTCCACATATAATTCTTTCAATGATGATATCCAAGCACCTCCATGTCCCATTACAGTTGTCAAATCCATGAATGGACCCATTTTCATGCTATGCGGAATGCTTCATTGTCATATAAAAACATATTCAGAAAAGCCTGGCCTCTTTAGCTCACTTTGAGTATCCCTGAGGACCCTGAAATCCCTTGGCATATTCCAAAAAAGGCTTTGACACTTCCTGGTAGTAAAAAAAATGTTTTTCAATGGATTTCCACTTTATTTTAGAATCATAATTTTAGCCATTATACTAGCAATATTAAACAATAAATTACATTGTAATTACAATAGTTTAATACAAGTCTGTAACACCATATTAGTTTTTTTAAGGCTATATTTTTAAATGTTTCATCCAATAATTCTGCTGTTTTTTAATGCTCAGCTATTTGAATCCTTATGATTTCAATTATAACAAGAGTACAGCAGTCACAATAGTAAATGCTGAATTTTCTAATGTATAAACAGCTGAAATATGGCTGAACTGGCAGGTGAATAGTTTATAAATAAAACCCCTTTGGGATCAGTCCCTTTCATAGTATCTCCCGTACAATGCTGCTGTCACCAATCCTAAATCCATTGTCTTTTTCCTCATGTAACAATGGTTATCTTTCCAGCCCCACCAGTCAGGTAGCTGTAAGTTGACTCCCGATGTAACAATCATGGGGAATACATACTTAGTGCTGAAATTGCCCCAAAGCTTAAAGGTAAAGACACCATTTGCATCAGTCACTTCCTGTCCACACGTTGTGGCATTAAGACTCCCACATTTTACCAGGGCACAAATCTGAAGAGAATATTGGCCATGAACAGTGTGAAGACCATCAAATACCCCCAGAGCATACAACTCTTTAGTTGAATTTTGTTTCTGATATGTCACATAGCAGCAGAGTTTCCCACCACACACCTGTATGGTTCCCTGACTTGTATTCAGAGGGACAAATGTAAAGTTGTCATACATCATCTCGGCATTAAATGAACCATATTCCCCTGCTGCTCCTCCTCCACAATGCCCGTTCCTATCCTCTGAATGACATGACTGAGAACTGGTATAGATGACATTGTCTTCAAATGTCTCGCTCTTCAAAACAGAGCCCCAGTCTTCATCTCCTTGACACAGCTCTTCTGATGGATCCACTGGAACCTTGGCAATGATCAATTGACCATTTTCACTTCCCATGTCAAAGTGGTAGGAAGAGCTCAATGGACTGAATATTCCACTACCAGACATTCCCAAAGTTGTGTGGTGAATGTTAGCTGCTAGGATATTAATGTTAAACCCGGTGGCAAAGGCTCTATGAATCTGAATGGAAGACAGAAGTGGCAACTGGTTCATCCAAGCTGTTGGGTACACGAGGTGTTTTACTTTAAATTTTTCAATAAGAGTCACAACTGGTTCATAAAATAGGATATCAAAACAAGTAAAGAGGCCAAACCTGGCAAAGGGGGTATGAAATATGACATGTTGGACATGTGGAGGGATGTCAAAACCATACTCAAAATACAAGTTTTGTTTAAAGTATCTGGCTATCAATGTGCCATTGTCACTAAACACAACATTTGTGTTGAAGTGGTACCTCCCATCAGGTGGGCACTTGGGGTCCTCTTGCTCACAGGGCACTTTTGTTCCTAGATTTGCCACCACAAACATCCTTCCTTCCTTTGCCATGCAACTAAGCCGCTGGAGGACCTGGGTGAGATAGAGGAGGACAAAGTACATGAAAAACAAGTAATGGTTTGTCAGGAATGTGTTTAATGTAGTACAGGGTAATCTGGCTAATATTTAAACTAAAATCTAGATAAATGACATATCTTCTGCATGGAAATAACATCTTTGTAAAATAATCTGATTTGTGTTTAAAACACATATGGACTTCAGATTTCAAAAGAAATTACTGATGAAAAGATGTCAGAAGGTAAAAATCTAATCTTTGTTTATATTTTAATGGTCAAGAATATTGCCCCCTGGGATAACACTAGTAATAAAGAAGAATACACGAGAATGAAACCATCTTTGTGTCCTCTAGAGAAAATTCTGGTGGTACAAGTGAGGGCAATAGAAGAATGAGGGGGCCAGGGAAAATACGAATGGTCAGACAAGTCTTCTGTACTATAGTCTTGTTTGCTGGGCTGCTGCGTTCCTCCTCATAAATACAGAATCATCAAATGATTCAGCCAAAAAAGTGTTACAACTGTGACTATGAGCTCATGTCTAGGAGCCCCTTAAAGCTGAGCTCTAGTCTTGCACCATTGTATAGGGCTCTTCTGTACTGAAAATGCTTAGTCTGACTTTACTGCACACTGTGACCTTCTCAATGTAGAAGTAGGAAATTAGATAGAGCCTTCTTCATTTCCATCATCATCCAACTCATCCCTCCTCCTCCTGACTGTCCCTGGTTTTCCTCTTTCATTCCCTGGAATTCAGCTTTTTTCAACTATAGAAGCTGCAAGGATGGCCATTACCTAGGATTGTCTCCTTGCAAACGTGGTCTGCCTAGGAACTACAGCCCTGCATTCACTTAAGTCAATTTGATATTTGCACAATGTCTTCCAAGAGCCAGCCTATTGCTTGCATTGGGACAGATACCTTTTAGGAGGTGCACTGAAAGCTGTAATGTTTTCTCAGGAAACTACTTACAGCACTTAGCCAGTCCTTATTTGCCTGCATTGCATGCAGATTGCAAAAGCACTAATGGCATTACTGAATCTGAAATAAGATATGCAAGAAAACAGAACAATTGTATTCAAACATGTTATTAGCATGTTGATGGTGGGGGAAAGTATGCAGATTAAAATGTATTTTCAATTTATGGGCATAGCAAAGCCAGCTATAGCCCATCAAAACTGCAACTGGAAGTACAATACAAAGTGGATGCTTCATCAGTGTTTACATTTACTTCACTAAAATAATGGATTTACACCAATTTTTAATCATCAGGGGCCACACTAGATGTATTAGGAATATACATATCTATCTAAAGGTTAAAGATTCTCTAATGATTACACTTAAAAAGACGTCTCAAAAATGCTGGCGCTCAAGAACTAAAAAGTACCTAAGATCCTTTCACAGAATATGAGAGCTTGTCTGTATCTCTTTTATCTATATTTACTTAAACAAAACCAACAGCGCATACTCAACATCCAATTAAACTCATTGAGCTTGTAAAGTACTTACTCCCTTTCATGTTGATAATGATATCAGCAAGCATGCTGTCACCAAATCAAAGCTTGTGAAGTGTGTTTACAGCCTGTACAATACCAGGCTTTTAGTCTTCATAATATGAGGCAGCTTTCTACAGTTCCCTGTTTTCCTAAGAGAAAACAACGATGGCAGACAAGGTTTTCCCCTTTACCCTATTTAATTGTATACATACAGGGAAAGTGATTTCCTATTAACCTGGTGATGCCAAGCCATTGTATAGGTCTCAATAAGTACCTACAGTCAGGAGATGACAGTCTCAGATCTTTCAGCAGAAACCAATATGACTACCAGTTGATGTCAAGAGGTTCTACAAATCAGAAGTCCTTGTTCCTTATGATAAACCTACACTGACACTACCCTGTGGTGTCTTATCCACTCCTGTCCCCAACCCTTACTTGTCACATAAAGAGCCATGTTTACAAAGAAGATCTTTTACCCTAAGGATGGTTAAAACGTGTCTGACCATACAACTACTCTCCAGCCTAACACTTCTCTAGACTTCGATAATTCAAGACAGGTCACTTACAACAAAGTCACTGGAGTCATTCTGACCCATATATATACATTTTGAACAGCTACAGGAGTAGGGAAACAAAGGTGTTTTCCATAAAAACCACCAAAACCCATTTCATTCTGTTCTCTCATAGAAGAGAAATGAGGTTGGGTGACTTCCCTATAATCACCTCTGTATCTTGGAACTTATTTGGCTCCAGACAAGGATTCCATGTCAGTGAATAGGAAGAAGGAAGGAGATCCAGGTATGGGTAAATCGACATCCTGCTGTAGTTAAAGCCATGAATTCCATCTTCAGGAAAGACAATGATCTGGACACCCTGGAACCACAGACAAGGAAAATTAATATTCAGAACATTACAGAAGGAGGTGTATATTATGGATGAAGCATAGACATGTCAGAATAATTTACAGAGAACTAGTTATATAAGAATCCTGGAGGACTAAATTGTGAAGATGTACGATGTTAGTCATTCAACGCTGCTAAAAATGGTGGCGGTAATATTATCAACATGCACTGAATAGTAGGAGCTCACAATCCAATATTGCTAAAAGTTATAAGTCATTACCATAACAGTCTAATAACATTTTTTTTGGGGGGAGGGGGGTACCATTACAGGTATTTCTGTGGGATGTGAATGGAACTGTGTTGCCAGATAAAAAAAAAAAAAACATTCAAACACAGTAAGAACATGCAAACTCAATGTAAATACCGTGTTTCCCTGAAAATAAGACAGTGTCTTATATTTTTTTTGGCTCCCAAAAACACACTAGGTCTTATTTTCAGGGGATGTCTTATTGGGCACGTGTGCAGGCTTTTTACTTTCAGTTTGGCTCAGGAATAGACACGCCCTGCAGCCAGCATCAAAGACACACACGCTGCAGCCAGCATCAAAGACACACACGCTGCAGCCAGCATCAAAGACACACACGCTGCAGCCAGCATCAAAGACACACACGCAGGATCAGATATCTGGAGCTGTCTCGGTGAATACTTTTTTAATTTACTGGTATGAATGCTTTTATTTTCTTTTTCTCCTAGGTCTTATTTTCGGGGTAGGTCTTATATTAGGGCAGGTTTACAAAATAGTGCTAGGTCTTACTTTCGGGGTAGGTCTTATTTTCGGGGTAGGTCTTATATTAGGGCAGGTTTACAAAATAGTGCTAGGTCTTACTTTCGGGGTAGGTCTTATTTTCGGGGAAACACGGTAATGTCATGACTGAGATGTGCACCTTGACCTTAGTGGTGCAAAGCCATTTAATGTCCATGCTGCCCACACATCTGGTGAACTGAAAGGTCAATCTGATCTGATATTTACAGATGTTCAGATCTGTCCCTGTATCACTAGCCTCAGGGTAGCTTAATAATAAATGCAATAGAATTTACCATCCCTCCTTTGTAATAAAGTGATATAAGAATGATGCACATACAATGATGATGTGACTCAAGTTCATGCTATTTGCCTTACTTTTTTTTCATTAACAGTAATGTAATCTTAACCGCTAAAAAAAAACCATTTAAAGAAATAGCTCAAGCAATGATAACACACACATGCACATCTGAATCATCAAAAGAATTACTTTTCCCCTTCCTTCTCTCCCACTGCTCAGTATATCACTGTACAGATTTACAATTAAAGAGAAACAGTCCGAAAGCAAGAAGCTTCTGCTGATTTTTTTTCCTCCTTAAAAACCCCTAGAAATGTCTCACTAGTACCATGGAGATATCTGGTGTTAAATGCGTATTTGTAAAATAAATACGTTATATGAAATATATAAAAAGTACATTTAAAAAGTATATAAGACCCAGAAACTAAATTTTTTCTATAACTAAAACAATCAGTCCCAGGATGGAATGATTACATCAGACATACTAGGACGTCTGAATAAGTTTCTTTATTTGTGTTACTGCGGAGTTATTCATCCTGATTCTTTGCTCTATGCGATAATCATTTTTTTACTGGCTGGGGACCATGGTCTGTTTCTGTTGATGACAAACATGTAACATTTAGCTGGGCTTATAGCACAAAGTACAATATGCCCACATTAAAGTTCCAAGAAAATAGAGCTGGGAACATAAAATCTATCCATGTTATGAGCCAAGTATAGATAAGTTATTTCTGAATTTCATGCTAACTGTGGCATTTTCCAACAAAAAACTGATGAATACAAAAATATCAACAGTTATTCCACACCACAAGAGTAAATATAGCATGTCTTTAGCAAGTACACGATTCATGCTGCTGAAAAAATAGCTTTTTCATAACTTTTACATTTCTTATTTTTACATTATTGGTATTGGTTGTGTTTAGGAATCCTCATATTCAGCCCTAAAAGGAAGCTGTCATTTTTTTTTTTTCTTTTTGAATAAAGATTGAGATATATATATATATACATATATATATATTTTTTTTTTTTTTGAGCCATATCTTCAATATAAATACAGTACAAAAAAAAAGAAAATTAACAGCAGGCAAACAAAATTCTCAACAAAGTTCTCATAATGTTCATTGGTACAATAATAATAACAGCATTTTGACACTTGACTCCATCTGAAATGTTTTAACTCAATTTTTGAAAAATTGTTTAATTCTAAAGTAGGAAAAACAGAACAGAGAAGAATAAAGCAGTAGGAAGGTATAGAAAAAAGTCAAGTTAGTAGGTTAAGACATGTGATAAAAAGGGTGGAGGGTATCGGGGCTGTATATTGATTTCACTCGTAGTTGGGCCATGCCATCATTGAGTGGCTCTGAGTGGCCAGTTCCTCGTCATTAGGGGCAGCCTGTTGTCATAGAATCAAACTGTATTCTGTGGTAGTACTGAACTGTATCCAATAAAACCATGTTTGTGTGAATTTCTCTGCGTTTCAGTCTCCGGTCACTATCATTACTTCCATAGCATAGATGTCTGCCACACGTTGTAGCTATTGGCCAAAAGTCGGTGAGGTATCTGTTTTCCAGTACTCTGGTATACGTGCCTATGCAGCATTTAGTAGATGGCTTACCAAGGACCGTTTATATAGTTTTTGGATGAAATCCGCCACATGTAACAGTAAGGAAGCTGCCATTCTGGACTTTCTTTAAAGGTGCTCTGGGATGGTCCACCTTATTCACTATATAGGGTTATTGGAAAAATGAGTTTGTGGAGATAAAGTTTTTTAGCCTTTATTTAGTGAAAAATCATAGTGTACATCCGGCAATATACAAACACCATCACTTATTTTACACATTCTGTGCTAACTCATAGGCTACATTGATTTCAATAGAAAATTTAATAATGTAGTAATAATGTAATTATTGTAATAATGTAGTAATGTAACGTGCAATATTTGTTGTTGGAAAGGAACTTTCACAATCCTTTCCGATGACTAACAACTGCACAATGCATGAATATACAGCATATACAGCACTTCTACTAAGATCGTTCGTCGTCCATGGATCCGCCAGGACGTCGTTTGGACGATGGATGACGGGCATGGTACACACGCCAGATTCTTGTCCGATATCGGCCCTGAGCTGATTATCCGACGAGGACTATTGCACGTGTGTGCGTAGCCTTAAGGGCTTATCCCTCATCTACTACTTTGCTTCCTATAATTAGATACATACTTTAATATAGAATATTTATTTTCTTGTTTTCCATTTATGGGTGATTTTGTAATGAGCCAAAAGCATGCATATTACTATGGTAGGGACATTAGATTGTAAGCTCCATTGAGGGACAGTTGGTAACATGACTATAGACTTTGTAAAGGGCTGCGTAATATGTCGGTGCTATATAAATACTGTGTAATAATAATAATAATATTAGGTTATGTCATCTGAATCTATTACAAGTCTATTGGTTCAGATAGGGACAGTGAAGTACAGCACTACAAAACAGTAGGCACAGCGAATACATGTAATTTGCAAATATGGCTGGCTTTGACATACAGTTAGGTCCATACATTTTTGGACAGAGACAACTTTCTAATTTTGGTTCTGTACATTACCATAAATAATTGTAAATGAAACAACTAAGATACAGTTGAACTGCAGACTTTCAGCTTTAATTCAGTGGGTGGAACAAAAAGATTGCATACAAATGTGATGAATTAAAGTCTTTTTTTACACAATCAATTCATTTCAGGGGCTCAAAAGTAATTGGACAAATTAAAATAATAATTCTAACAATACGTGGTTGAAAACCCTTTGCTGGCAATGACAGCTTGTAGTCTTGAACTCATGGACATCACTAGATGTTGGGTTTCCTCCTTTTTATTGCTCTGCCAGGCCTTTACTGCAGCGGCTTTCAGTTGCTGTTTGTTTGTGGGCCTTTCTGTCCGAAGTTTAATCTTCAACAAGTGAAATGAATGCTCGATTGGGTTCAGATCAGGTGACTGACTTGGCCATTCAGGAATATTCCAATTCTTTGCTTTAATAAACTCCTGGGTTGCTTTGGCTGTATGTTTTCCGCCATGTTTTACAGATGATGTGGTATGCTTTGGATCATGAGCTGTTCCACGCCTTCTGTCCAAAGAATGTTTTTCCAGAACTTTTTTAGATTTTTTTTTAGCAAAGTCCAATCTAGCCTTTCTATTCTTGAGGCTTATAAGTGGCTTGCACCTTGCAGTGCACCCTCTGTATTTACTTTCATGCAGTCTTTTCTTTATGGTAGACTTGGATATCAATACGCCTACCTCCTGGAGAGTGTTGTTCACTTGGTTGGCTGTTGTGAAGGGGTTTCTCTTCACAATGGAAAGGATTCTGCGATCATCCACCACTGTTGTCTTTTGTGGACGTCCAGGTCTTTTGGGGTTGCTGAGTTCACCAGTGCTTTGTTTCTTTCTCATGATGTACCAAACTGTAAATTTGCCACTCCTAATATTGTAGCAATTTCTCGGATGGGTTTTTTCTGTTTTTGCAGTTTAAGGATGGCTTGTGTCACCTGCATGGAGAGCTCCTTTGACCGCATATTGTCTGTTCATAGCAAAATCTTCCACATACAAGCACCCCCCTCAATCAACTCCAGGCCTTTTATCTGCTTAATTGATAATAACATAACAAAGGAATTGCCCACAGCAGCCCATGAAATAGCCTTTGAGTCAATTGTCCAATTACTTTTTAGCCTCTGAAATAAAGTGATCGTGTTAAAAAAAGGCTTTAAGCTAGGTACACACGTGCAATAATAGTCGTTAGAAAACAAATGAATAATGATTATGCACGATTATTTTGAACAATTTTATTGTGCCCAACACATTGGTATCCACCCAAAAACAACCGGGTGGTTACCAAAAAAATGTGTATGTTTAAGGATGGTGACAATTTAAAATACAAGACTATTTAAATGTTGAAAGGTATTTAAGACTCTAAAAAACAGAAATCTACTACAAGTGACATCAATATAAAATGCTTCAAAATAATAAAATGACTCACCTTTTTTGAAGCAATATTCACCTGCTGTTCATAAATATCTAGGTTTCTGAACATAAATTCCAGAGCCGATTTTCGGTCAGACAGAGCTGTAGGGTTGGAATTTAGTATTGAATGGTGTTCATACACTGCAGCCACATAATATTCTATTCCAAAGCCAATCTGGACCATTAAACAGTAAAGGAATGCTTGGATCATCAGTCTGATAATTACAGAGGCCATCTTAATACTATATGAGAAAAAAATAAGAATAAAAAGAAAAATAAGAATAAAAGAAAATAAGAACAAACTTACTTTTAAACGCATTTTTGCTTATAGATATAAAGTCTGCAGTCATCTGTGGCTTAAGATTGCAGCTGAGCACTTAGGGCTCCTATACTGAAAAATTATATTTCTGATTTTCTATAGTAGTCCAAATCTGAGCCACAAATATGCTGATATTCATTTATAGAGCACTAGCCTTTGTGGTTCTCTGGGGGATGCAGGAAATCATATGGTAATATAACATAAAGCTGCAGTCTCATCTAGTGGCACTGTGAAAACTGAATGATAAGAACTATGAAAACCCAGATTATAAACTTAATCAAGAGGATTTTCTCCATTTTCAGCAGTAAAGTCAACCGCCCTACAAAACAAATAATGGATGTTTTTAGGCTGGGAATATCCTCTTCCTTGATGCTTCATAAAGCAAGGAGCACTCTCTATCATCTGCATTAACATCAAGGGCAGACACCGTGGTCTGTGATGTCCTGTACTTACAGTATAACCTTAGTGTTCTTGATTTTTTGATGCTAGGTCCAAAAGACTGGGAACATCTAGTGGTGAAATTGAAATATAGTGGGGAGGGGGTGTCAAAGTCCAGATTTTTTATTTAATATTTTTAATATTGCCAAACAACATTTGCAGTAGTAGGGCTTCAGAAAAAAAAAAAAGAAAAAACCTGTGCCTATTCCAGAACAGGTGATTTAAGTGTGTGTGGGAAGGAGGAGGAGATCTCACAGAGTTATGATTCAGGGGTTCAGTAGTAAGATCAAGTGGGGGGGGGGGGGGGGGGGGGGGGGGGGGGGGGGGGGGGGGGGGGGGGGGGGGGGGTGAGAGTTGGGAGGGGGAAGAGTTGGTATGAAAGATGTATGCAGAAGTGCTTGTACTCAATTTCACCACTAGATGTTCTCGGTCTTTTCTACCCAGCATCAATAAACCTAAAAGACTGAGGATATACAGTAAGTAGAGGTCAATCTGCCCCACATTCAGTATTTACATACTTCCTACTAAGCCTGTAGGAGAGTCTGGAGTTTGGAAAGTCCACCTCCTGTTGATCAGCCCCTGAATCACTTGGCCAACACCAACTCTCCTCAAAAACCCACCTACCTTTTCTGCTATCACTCTTCAACCTGCTAGAATGGAAAATAAAGTTGTATGCAACTATTCCTTTTCTATAAAATGTGCTAACCTGGGCATTGGATTTTTGCTCTATTTTGAGGATGTTGTCTCTTGCCAGTGTTTACTACATCATTCATCACACATCACTGTGCCCCCGCAGCATTTGCACAGTCATCCAGTGATAACCATGCTACACAGTAGTGGCTACTTGCAAATGTTCTTAGCTGCTTTGAGATATCCTAAAATGGCAGCAAAGCAGGCAAAACAGGGTATTAAAGTTATGTTATTGAAGAACTGATACTATTTAACCATTTTTTTAAAGACTGACACTGACCGTATTAAATGCCATCAGCCATAATGTTGCTCAATTTCTTTTTATTTTTTAGCATGTGCTCTACCCCAGTCCTCCAACTGCCCTATTATTGTTTATTAAACTCTATTTTACTTCCAATATTCTTCTATTACAACAAGTATAGGATAAAAATATACATGGATTCATAAAATCAGCAGAAATGGCAATAACATTACCATAATGCAAACCCAAACTTTCTAAGTTTGGAGAAAAGTTGTTAAAATCTCTTAAAGTAAGTTTAAATGAATATGACCCACACTTACTTCCTCTGTACACGAAACAGTTCTATGTCATTTCCCTTACAGAACGTACTTTATAATCTTTCACTATTATCTGTAAAATGTCAAAATGGTCTGGAGAAGGTTAGCTATCAATGTACAGTACACTTCAGTTTCCATCTGGTGAACACAAGAGTTTGGTATAATTTATAGTGCTTATTACAGAACTTTCTTCTTTTAAGGCCGAACAGCTGCTCTTGTCCTTGCTTATCTTACAGACTCATATACCAAATATAATTGTGTTTTGGCGTTCTTATTCTTAACATCCAGTAAGAAATTGTTACTGTGCTATTAAGAAGATATTAAAGTGTATTTTCAGCCAGATAATTTTAGCTATTATTGCCATGTTTACCCTAAAGTAAGTTGGATGTGACTTTCATAAGTTAGCTTTTCATAATTATGTTATTTCAGGGTTTTGCAACCTAATACTTGTGAGCCCAGGCCATCATGAACGAGCTCCTGAAGGTCAATAGTTAAATTGGTCTATTCCGTTTCCTAAGAAGAAGAGGGGGGGGGGGGGGGGGGACAAAAAAAAAAAAAAAAAAAATAATAATAAAATCACAAAAATGAAGTGTAGAAGCACAGTTTCTGCACTTGCTCGGTCTCTTGTTTAGTTAGAATTGAATAGAGTATGGAGTGGGTTTTAGCCCATTTCCTTCTAAGGAAAATTTACATTTTTATTGAATTCTTACTTCTTTTAGTTAAATGCAGAGATTTGTTTATTAGTTCAACTTGTACACATAAGAAGCCACGAAAAAGCCAGGGCTGTGTGTTTTATGAATGGCCAGGAGGAGAAGGATGCAGGTAAATGGCCATTGCATTGGATGAATGAGAGCAGCAGTGCTGGTGGCTTTGGAGTACAGCAGGAACTGTAATGATCTGGAAATATTAACAAAAATTAGAAGTTCAAAGAAAATGCAAGGGACACTTCTGAGGAAGACTTAGGGAGAGAAGATCCAAAGTACAGTAGCTGGAAAATGTTAAAGCCAAACTCCAGCAAAAAAACTTTTTTTAACAACAATATAGAAGTAATTTACATTTCCTTTTTTGTCATTCAAAAACCAATGTGAATTATATATATATATATATATATATTAATATTGCCTCTGTCCTCCTGGGATGCCAACATTTACACTTTAAAAGAGCCCCTGTCTTTAGGTCACAAAGAGATGGAAACATTAAAAAAAAACCCTACAATAAAACCAAGAGAGATAATAACAAAAAAGACTTTTAAGGCACCCAACACACCCACTAATTGAACAAATATTTATTATAATAAAAACAATATATATTAAATTTAAAATCAATGCACATGAACATATGATGTGCAATGGTCCCACTCTGCAGTGGGTTCTACGCGTTTCACAGACTTGGATCAGCTTCCTCAGGAACCACTCTTGAGACAATTTATCCACTTTATGTGAATGTGGACAGGTTCACACTGTTCTCTGAAATACCAACCAAAAAGGGGAAGAGACCAGAACAGCAAAAAAAAACTATTTCTTGATGTATAATAATGACCTGTTTCACTTTATTATATAACCATATATCATTTCTCTACATATGCCCATCAGGAGAGGTATTTCCCATCCTCTTCAAATACAATATTTGATTTTCCCTTTCTTTCCACCCTAAGTTTTTCCAGCTACCCAGTAAAGCCAGAACATGTCTCACGGAACATAAACACAAATAATCCACCGATTGTACATGGGTAGATTTTCTGTTCCCACTATATGTGGATTATCTGTGTATATGTTCCGTAAGACATGTTCTGGATTTACTGGGTACAAGTTGCTGAAGAGTATCAACTGTTTTCACAGACGTCCACCATGGAGCTGGTGGCCAAGTAGGTGCCTTCCAAAGATGAAGCAATGACAAGTCTTGGACCTGTCATCACTGCAGGGCAGCTGCTTCATGCTACAATCAGCAAGTATACTGTACATACTTTCTGATTATGGCAGAAGCTCACTATCAAGTTTAGTTCCACTTAAAGTCCAAATTCTGTTATTCATAGCATATAAAGAAATAGATGAAGTTACACTGTAAATTGCCAGTGGACCTTTAATACGCTTTCTGGATTCTGGCTTCAGTTGATTGTGCTAAAATCAAATTAAAGTAGACTGGTTGGTCCTTCTGATTGAAGCACAATGAAGGTCTCCACTAGCTGTAGCACCATGGGGGTAGATTAAGGTTAATGTATATCTAAGTACTAAAACATCTATTAGTGAAATGTGTAAAAAAACATCTTGTGTCTACATTGTATGGAATCCACACTTCTATTTGAAGTCAGTACATAAATATATTTTGTTTTGGGTGGAAAGACCATTGGAGCTCTCCAAAAATCTTCTACATGGTGCCTTTTTTTCTGAACTCATTAGTTGCGTGGGTTAAATACGCAAGTATACATTTTGCTAGCAGTAAAATTAGTAAAATTACAAGAGCCTTCTCTCAGAATAGCATCTATGACGTAAGAGTGAAGCACCTCTCCAAACACAAGTGGCCTCTCAAAGTTTTATCAAACAAGACATTTAATAAAACTTACTTTTATTCCCCCGAGTACACCCTGAATCCTTCATAACATTCTCAATGGGCTGTAATTGCTGCTCTATTTGTGGGAGAACAAAGCAGGTCAACTGATACGGCTCATCTGCACACATATTCAGTGTGGGAAGCGGATTGCCATTAAAGCATATAAATTGAGTCAGTGAATCTGGCTGTCACTCTGTTTAGCAGATGACAGGGAAGAAGTGCTGGACAACGCATCCCTTTTCCAGAAGGTAAGAAACCATCAGGGAGGGATCCAGACACAGAGTAAAATCTGTTGGGAGATTCTTTATATTCTCTATGGTTTATTTAGATTCTATTTGTACATTTCTTTTCTCAGGATGAAAGAAACTTATTTTGTGGCAGCATATGTAATATCTCTACTTATTGCAAGTGTAGCTGCTCAGTCATCCCGAGAGAGAGAATGGAAGTCTTTGGGAAATCCGTACAACAGGGACTTGGTAATGGCTGTTTCAGTACTTTAATGTTTAATGGATTGTAGATTTCAGTCTGATGTTTTTAGTATTGTCAGATATTTTACTTACTTATTCCAGCAGTATTTAGAAAGGAATTTTAAAGGGTTCTTATACTGAAGGAAATTGTATTCCACCAATGCGAAACTACTTCCAAAAAAAATCCACTTCTTGAAAAAAAATCCTTCTGGAAAGTGATCATGCTTCTTCAGTAAATCAGTGTTGAGTTGCTATTTTGTATCTAAATTGTATCTAAATATTAGAATATTTATTTGTACTGAGCAAACCTAGGTCTACTTATCTAAGCATGAAGCAAGCAACCTCCAAGGTCACTCAGTACAAACTTTCTTTAAATACCATAGAATTGGTATGAACTGTGTTCTATTATATTTGAATATAGAAATGATTTATCTAATATTTAGATTCAAAATAGCAACACTAATTTACTGAAGAAGCATGTTCACAGTGCAAGGGGAACATTAGGTAGCTTAGTAATTGAGCTAAAGCTGTGCTGCCTTCTATCAACCAATCATGTGCCAGAAATTCAGTATGTTTTTAAAATGTTTTTAATTTTCAATTCTTTTTATATGAATGGATATTCTTTGCAAAGTGATTTTTTACCATATTCACTAAGGCAAGTTACAATTTCCATTGCAAAGTGAACAGCTAGTATTCTTTAGTAAATCAGGATCAATCTATAATCATAGTAATGAGAATGATTAGAGATATAATAATCTAGAGACAGCTGCTTTTTTTCTATTCTGCTCATACAAAAACATATAATGGGAATCACCTATAAAACTAAACTGAAGTGGTTTTGTTACCACCCTGGCATAGTAGGGATATCAAAGGTAATAGGTGACTTGTTGATTTGGACATTTTCCTTTTTTTATAAGCATTAGGTTTGTATTTTGATTATCAGGCGTATATGAATAAAGAGGAATATCACAAATTATTATTGCACATTCTGATATATAAACATACAAGTAAGTAAGGTGTTTGCAAGCTAGCTATTGACAAATTTAGCAATTGCTGTCAGACATTATATATAAAAATGATGTATTGTGATCTTTATTCAAAGTAAAAAAATATACCTGCAGGTGTTACATTGTCTGCATGTACTGAGCAAACAAAATATATCTGTTGTTGGAAAAATGCAGGTTTATGTGTAATATGTGTAATTATGACTTAGAATTTTATTAAGGCAATGTTTCTCAACCAGGGTTGCTGCAGAGGTTGCTAGGGGTTCCTTGAGCAATGAGCAGTTTTTGCATCTATGGCCAAATTAACAGAAACTAATTATCTTTTTGGCTATCTGTAAGGATGGCATTCCCTATGGCCAGCAATTTAAGGCATTCCTCCTACTGGCCACCACACTAATGTACTATGAGTTGTGGGTTCCCTGAAGCCCTGAAAATTATTTTAAGGGGTTCCTCCAGTACATGTTTAAAAGGTCAAGAATACAATGCAATAAGGTGTCCTAGCTTGGTAATCTTGGCATCTTTTTCAAAGTCAATAGTGCAAAAGTGCAATTTAATGCATTTGAATGATTATATGGTAAACACGTGCAAATGGGATGCAGAGTTTCACATATTTATGCATGATTTACAACTGCCAGCAAAGTAATTTAGGGAAGATGGAAGAGACACACAGTAAAGCTGCATTTTTAATTATGCAACTGTGAAAGCCATGTTATCTGACAAGTTTGTGTTTTTACTCAGAGTGGGTGGTGGATTCTGATATATTTTGCAATGAATATATAGTCTTATGACTGTACTGACCTTCATGGTCGGTGTCAGGATTGAGACCGGCATAAGATTTGTGTACCTCTTTGATCTCTCTTGATCTCTTCCCTTAGGTATGAACCTGGAAGCATTTAGCTCAGAGTACCAACTGGTTCAGAAATGTCAAACCCAGGCTGATCTGGTCTGGCAAGTAGCTGATTTAACACAGTCTGTGGGGTATCATATTGGCCTCCTTTAAGCAAAAGAAATTACTAACATGTTGTCAAAATCCAACCCAACCACATGACTCCCATCCCATAGTGCCAGTGTACCAACTTTGATAAAAAAAAATATTATCTATTATAGTCAATAGATTTATGTATGTATGTGTTTCCTGGCTTCAAAAAATAACCCCATTATATATATATATATATATATATATATATATATATATATATATATATATATATATATATATATATATATATATATATATAGTAAATAAAGAATCAATACAGTTTAATACCAAGCAAGCAGCTTTAAATCAAGATCAAAGAAGAATGCACAAGGAATCTTTTATGGTGTTATACAATGTAATACAGACAATCATTGAAATATTATAAAATTTATTCATAAAAGCAAATTCAAAAGATATTATTGACATTAAAAATAATGAACATATCTGCCGCATGACAATGCTAGTATATAAATCACAGATATGTACGCATTCATCGTATTTACCAATGCATTTTTAGTGCTCATAGAGGAAAATATATATATATATATATATATATATATATATATATATATATATATATATATATATTTAGGTGGATATTAGGATGAATTATCTGTATTTTTTCCTTACACTATATCTTTTGCCTATATCCATTTTCTTTTGCTATATATCCTAGTAATGCATTGGAGAAAATGTAAAGTATACAGATGGATTTGTGACGTTTATACTAGAATATTTTGTTATGTAGCAGATATATTTGTTCTTCAAGTTAATAGGTGAGGAACCTCATGTATTTCTCTGTATCTCTCATAACAGTAACAACATACTTCAAATACCATTAAATAATTCAAACTGTTAGCAGAAATCCCCCTTACTATCCAAAGTTCTGAGCTTACCCATGGGTGGGCCAACAATGGGTGTGGTAATTTAGGTATTAGGAGAATCCCCAAAACCCAAACATGTACAATAACCACTGGTGTTTATTTTTGAGTAGACCTGGCATTAGGTGTAAACTTGCCAGTAAACTTGCCTCTCCCTGTATTACTAATACTTCTTAGTTTGCCTTTACCTTGTTTTCTTCCCAGTAGACGGGCAACCATTTATTTACAGGGTTTCATCTATTTGTTTAATTAAGGTGGCTCAGAGATGACAGAATTATGAAAATGTTAGGGGTATATGTATAAAGCAGTGAATGTGATTGTCACCAATATTTTCTGATGATAAATCAATCACGTGCACCTGAAACTCCTTAATTGAGGAGCTTCTGCTGATGCCACTATTGTACTGCTCACTGATCTTCTCCCTGGAGGCTTTGACATGAGGAAGCAATGCCCTGCCTTTACCATGATGGCCGCCTCCAGAGACACAGGGCCTGATTTATTAAAGCCTTCTGGAGAGGATACATTTTCATCAGTGAAGCTGGGTGATCCAGAAACCTGGAATGGATATGGTTCAGGATTCAAAACATTTGCTAGCAAATAGCAAATGACTTTGAAGAAATTCTTTCTAGGTTTGCTGGATCACCCAGTCACTGATGAAAGTGTATCCACTCCAGCTGGCCTTCAAGAGCTTTATTAAATCAGGCTCTGCAAAAACAAGACATGACAAGTCAGTAATTGAGCATAAATCAGCTATATGAAGCCCTCAGGAAATACTGGGGGCTACTTCTTTGTACTTGTTACTAGTTGCCATTTAATGTCTGTGCAAAAGACCATGTTCTTAGCTGTGTGCATGTCTCAAACAAATTCAGAGGGTTGCTGCTGCCTCTCATTTTTTCATTGTATAATTTAATTACACTCACAACCTCATCTTCTTCATAGCTAAAATAAATACCAATTGAAAAATAATTTAATTTATGCAATACTATCTCTGCTCTTACCATTGTTATCTACATCTCAGTTTTTCAAATTCCTGAAGTCATATATCACCGGGAGAGGAACACATATGATGAATCCGGGAATCAAGGACAAGCTTGAAAGTGACTTGAGAGATAATGGAGAATCCAAATACAGCAACCTGCAGCAATACATGAATAACAATGAGATAGCGGACATCTAATTCACAACGCCTGGCAAAACATCCATTTCAAAAACCATCATAATGCAACCGAGTGGTGTGTGGCTTGGGTAATAGTGCTATGATCTGCTAAATAGTTTAACTATTTGTGCAGCTCTTCAAAGGGGTTTTCCTACTTTTAAAACATCTAAAATTGTTTACCAGCTTTTTGTGCATTTTACATTTTCAACTGTTCACTTATATGTTAAATCTCTAAGATACAGGGATGTTCTCTGTTAGCCAAAAACACACAAATACATTTCGTTTTTTCTCCAGCAACAGTAAAAAAAAAAAAAGATTGCACAATAACAACTATAGATAAATAACCACATGAATAAGCTTTAAAACACAATCAGTTTAAAGCAAGACATGTACAACAGACCAGCATTGCAAAGCTGGAAAACTTTTTAATTCTTTTGTCTATAATTATTATTGATCATGTACATACCATGTGTTTTCTCTCACATTCTACATTACTGGAAACATGTTTTTTATTCATCTGCTGTATTAAAGCTTTACTGTAATTTTACATTCTTGTTTTTATTATACATTTTGAACTCAGATTTTTGATTTGTAAGGAATACATGACATTTTGTTTTCATTACAAAAATGTATCTATATGTAGACTATCAATGAAACCATATTGGACCTTGAAAATGTGCACATCAAGAAAGAGTTGTGCACATTTTAAATCATCATATTTGTGCTGTGGGGATTTGAGCTGCAGAAACACTTTTATTTTAGCAGAACTGAAACAGTATTTGTTCTGGTATATCCATTCCAGGCCATAGAACATTTCTTTCACAATGAGTGGCTAGAAGTATTTGGTTTAGAGATGTCCACAGACATAAAAATCATCATAAATTGCTACAAAATAATTAACAGTCATTCTATGACAGTGATTTTCCTAAACATAGTTTGGCAATCCAAAGTTCTCATCCCTTTATGGCCAAATCCAAATGAATATCTGTCTGCCAACCCAACCATCTGAATTGTCTGGTGTGTAGTCTGCTTCATCAGACTGAATCAACTTTTTATTGTGGAAGACTTCAAAACATTAATTTGCATTCTAGTTTAAACATCATGAAGAAATGGAGGCAGCCATTGCTGAGCTATCTTTGTACCTGGAAGATGCCAGCAGCCTTGCTGTAAGATGGATCTGCTTTAACCTCCCTGGCGGTATGAATATTAAGTATTTTTAAATGTAAAAGCGGTACATTAAAAAAAACGAATTTAAAATTTCCCTCTTGGTCCCGCCTTCCAGCCGCATGCTCGCACGCAGATGCCTGGCCAGCATCTGCGTCCCCTGGCCTTGTGTCACCAACATTCACATGCCGGGGACGCAGATCCCAGCTGGGCATCACCAGGTTACACAGACGCCTGGCGAAGCCAGGGGAGGAAGATGCTGGGCATTGCTGGAGGAAGCCACAGGCACCGATTACCCAGTAAGCTTTGTAAGTGTGGCTCGGGGTTACCACTTTTTGTACTGAAAATAAACCCCAAACCACACTTGGGATTACTGCCAGGGAAGTTAATATATAAATAACAAGTATGCAGGTGAACGTTTCTCCAACTTATAAGAATGCATATTCCAAGTCAAATATGGTAATAAAGCCAGCAAGTCAGGCCAAGTACCTCACAAATACAGTCCTGGTATTTCTCTCAATGATTTGCTATTAGTTGGCAAATGTTTTTTCAAAATTGGAGCAAATCCATTCCAAGTTTGCTGGATCACCCAGTTTTCTTATGATAGTCATATCTTCTCATGTCTTGGAGAACTTTAATAAATCAGACTCATTGTGTGTGTCTCTTCATTTGCTTGGTATTTTATCATTCATTTTATTCATGGGTGAGCCGTGTGCTCAGTGCTCAGGTGGCTGCAGAACCCTGAAGCCAGGGAATAACAAATAAAACAAATTAGAAGAAGAGCCTGCTCATGTGATCTTTTAAAGCCATGTTCTTTCTGCTATGTTAAAAGGGAGCTTTATGATATACTTCAAGCTCCATACTACGGCCTGATTTTATAAATGGGCAGCAAACACATCTCATTGCTTCTGGAAAAAGAATCAAAATGTCATTTCTGCAGAGGTGTCAAAACAAAGTGTACAAGGATGGCGGTCACAAGGGAAAATGTGGTGCTGCATACAATGTACCAATAATTGACAGCAATAACCTCACAGTCCATGGGTTATAAGAATCTACTGCCAGCTTCCAAAAACATGCAGTTGGGTTAACTGGATTCCTTCCTCCCCCCAAAAAAATGACCTTAGCCTGTGTTAATGACATATGGCCATGGTGGGGACAATAGATTGTGAGCTACTTTGAGGAACAGCTAGTGACATGACTATGGACTTGTACAACGCTGCGTAATATGATGGCGCTAAATAAATACTGTATAATATTAATCTTCAATGACATTTCTGGATAGAGGAAACAATCATTTATTTTCTAATAATGATAAACCAATGATGTAATTAAAGCATTTCATCATATTGAACAAAGTTTGCTATCAACAGAACAACATGGCATGGACAAGTATACTGAATATTGGTCCAGCTACTTTCAGCGACTACTTCCACATATGGCCCAGGAGTCCAGCAGTACAATATACAGAAGATTGACCACCATTCTGTTAGTGGCTTTCATAGTCACAAATACAAGAGGATTTAAGGGCCATTTTAGACTGCAGTTAGCTCTAGCATTTTGCCACGGGCTCAACTGCAGTCCCAACCTCTCCCATCTAGGTGGACAGGAAATGTTAGGTCAATTTTTCTGCATATGGATGTGGCAGATCACAGTGCAGTTTCTATATGTGATATGCTGCTTTTGATCATCCGTTGTAGCCTGAAGGTCTGCATGCAAATCTGTTTGGTGCAGTTTGTCTCTCCTAGCAACACAGCAGCAGTCGGTTTTGCACTGAGGAGCTACCCAGCTGCAGACTTTGACCACAGGTCTGAAAGGTCTCTAATTTGTCTGTGTTTAGACACAGTTTTATTCCAAAGGTGTCACCCATCATTTCTAAAAGAAATGGAAAATGACCATGGGATTATTATGAAGGCGCCTGCCTGCAGGAGCTTTAGATGCTCACATGACGATCATGGCACCTCCTGAACCCCAGAGCACTCTATATTGCCTGATTGGTAGAGTTTACCACCCCACCTCACACCTTCTTATTGACCCATCTCTATTATAGGAGTCTTTATTGGCCAACTAGAAGGTGTGAGAAGTGATGGGTCAGGCTTTCACACTACCCGAAAGTGTTGTAGAACTTTGGGTTTTCAGGGTTTTAGCAGCATGACCTCCTCTTAGTTGCTCTACTTTAAGCTACGTACACATGTCAGATAATCAGTGCTGCTTGTCTTGGAGAAAATCTGCCATGTGTACAGCAGTCCCTCAATGTCATTTATCAATCTCCCATAGTGGACTGCTGAATGACCAATCAGAAATGACCACTCTGCGTTCATTCTTCTGCACCACCTCCCCTCTCCATAGAACTGAACTGTGCTGTATGCACAGCAATCGTTCCATCATCTGTCACTATGCTCTGAGGCTTTAGTCTATTTATATAAAGTGTTTATTCTGCTCAAATAAAGTTCATACTGGATGCTGGAAATAAAGTGCTATCTGGTGCATCCTGCAGTGTTATCAGCCCCAGATTACCTCCCCTATATGCTATACATATACATTTCCTGTCTTGTGGTGACAACACTCTTCTCTCTAAACACACACTTATTGTGTGTGTTTAGAGAGAAGTGACACACTTAAGTGTTGTCACTCCAGGACAGGTAAACAAGTGTAAAGAGAAAACTAAAGCAGACATGCATCTAAGAATCTGCAATCTGTTACATTTATATTCTTCAAACACAACTTAAGGGGCACCACTGTCCATATAAACCCCCTTCAGTGTACCTACTGATGTGAGCACACTTACCTTACACCCGGCTCAGCCTTGTACAGTCGCTGCCTATAGTCCTGGTCAGGCTGCATGTAGTGCACATCACTGGTCCAATACATTCCCATAGATCAGTGTTTCACAATCAGGGTTCCTCCAGAGGAACAATCAGCAAATTGTGCCTTTTAGACACCAATGATCTTTTTGGCTAGGAGGCATCCTTCCTACTGACCACCACACTAATGTACTGTTATCTGATTTAGTAATATTAGCAGGGGTTCCCCCATGTTATAAAGGTTGGGAAACATTGATATAGATCAGCGGCCGCTAACCGGTGCTCTGCCTAACACTGGTGGTCCTTGGGAAAATTTTGGTGGTCCGTGGCTATGGCCGGAGCACCCCCGAGCGGGGTCAGGAGCTGCACCTCTTGGGGGGGGCGCACTGCCCAGAGCTGCAAACCATGTCCCCCCTACGGATTGCAGGCTCAGGGAAGTGGGCAGGTTCTGGCATCATTACATCACTATGGGGGAAGTTTCTTCCCTTTTGAGTGACACATGGCTACCTGCGCATGCGCGGTCCGGAGCCGGTAAATTTAGTGGGTCTGAAAAGGTTGGCAACCACTGATATAGATGGTGCCGTACTTTTAGAGGACCCCACCTTGTCTATAGTGCAGGATCCCCTGTGATTTATTAGTGTTGCACCACCTAGTGGCAGAAGCCATGGTGACAGGGTCACTTTATGTACCTGCACTACATGTATCAGCAGAGTTTATATGTGTAATAAATGCAGTGCGGCTTATAATTGACTCCTGTACTGCAAGAAATAAATACAAAGCCACCAATGCTGACAATGCAACCTGCTTGTCTCTGGCTTCACCATGCATAGGAATTGTATGCAGATGTGGAAAGTGATAACATACAACCTGTCTATGTCCTAACCTATATATATAAAATTATATGTATGTATGTGTATATGTATGTATGTGTATATGTATATGTATGTATGTATGTTCCACCATCACTGGGAAATGCATGGAGACATTTCAAACAAACTTGCTATACATATGACTGAGACAATATGATGTGAGTGCACCTGTCATCTTTGTACAGCGCTGTGCTATATGTCAGAGCTATATTTGCATCTATGTATGTATGTATTGATCAGCACAGTGTGCTTTTTGCTTATAGTTTTTCATACTTTTTCTTGGACTATAAAATAAGCTTGCAATAAATAAATACCCGGGCAACGCCAGGTAATCAGCTAGAGCCATAATAAAGGAACACAGAAGCAAATGGGTTACCATGACAGCCAGGGAATTGTTGAGGGGCCTTTATAGCCCCTCAACATGAGGAAAGAACGATGGTTGCCATGGGTAACACCCTCTACCCTTCTTATAATCATTTCTAAGTACTGCCATGTGCACCTCACACCTGCAGCCACCATTACAACTCACTGCTGATACCGAACGGAACGTAAAAATGAAAACAAATTCATATCAAACATACATAAAGATCGCTATCTGCACACATACCCATCACCTCTGACACGCTTCTATCTGGACATTGGACCGCACAATTCCGCCTATCACAAACAAGGGAGCGGGGCGTTCTATACCTCCAATCAGAGTAAAATACACTATAACGACACGCCCCCAGCCTTCTTCCAGTGGGAGAATGTAGTGTGTGGGCGGAGTTATGCTGCAGCGAGGTTTTTGATAGGCTGTGCGGGTTGTATAAGGAAGTGAGTGCTGGCACTGGTGTTGTGGGTGCAGGGTTCACTTATTCTGCAGACAACATGGCATCAGAGGGGGGCAAACAGGAGCCGGTGACCGGGGCACAGATCATTGCAGAAGCCTTGGTGGCACAAGTAAGACTCTACCTTGTTATGTTATTCACACAGCATGCAGGTTACATGAACATTCACCTTGCTGAGGTCACTTGTAGGATTGGCTCTGCTGCAGCCTGGCATGGGAGGTGCTGGTAGTGCCACTGGTGATCTCATCTGAGAATGCTGCTTGTCTGGCTGTCATGCTGATCCCTGGATCTAATATTTAATGTTTGGAGCAGGGCAGCATTTTCAGGAGAGATGGATTAAAGTTTAACAATTGCAACCAATCAGGTTCTTCATTACAGAAGGGAATAGAGAGATGCCCCATCTGCAATAAAATAAACTTCCCTGCCTGATTGCAATTTTGTAATTACACTCTGAGCCCATTGCACCCCAGGCACCGCCATCTTCACTGCCTTCTTTCAGATTCCTGATCTTCAGCCATCCCCCACCTCTTAGATTGTAAGATCTTTGGGTCAGGGTCCACTCCTCCTGTGTCATTATCTGTAATTTGGAACCCCTATTTAATGTACAGCGCTGTGTAATCTGTTGGTGCTTAATAAATACTGTTTAATAATAATCTTGATTGGTCATGCAGAATGATGTACCCCTACTCTGCCCCAGGGGATACCTAGTGTATGCTGGCATCATATAATTACAAAACTTTTAGCGTGAACAGCTGTGATCACAGTTTTTATTTGCAAAGCTATAGTTACACTTTAAAGTTAAACTCCAGGATAATTTTTTTTCCCCCAATGTCACCACCCTGCAAGCTCAGTCAGTTAATCCTAATTATTATTAAGTGATCAGCAGAAATCTAATTATGTATAAACCATTATGTACATGCAATGTAAGTCCCGAGGCTGTGAAGGATGAGTAGACCTGTGCATGGTGACGGGAGTTCTCCTCTCCCCTGTCACCGTACCTGGAAATCTGCTTCTGCTGTCTTTGTTTGCATAGCTGTAAGTTTCCCTTTTCTCCTGTGAGAAAGGCAAGATTAGAATTGGGCCACGTTCAGATTACCATAAAACACCATACCATAAAGTGGTACTGCTTTAAAAAACTGAAGCGTGAACATGCCCTTAGATGTGGTGCACAGTAAGGTCACTCTCTGTCCCTACTAAAAAAAAACATTATTTTCTATGCCATTTTTTTACATTAATCGTAAGAATGTAATGGACATTTAAATTATTTGATAACTGTTAAAGTTGTTCTGGTATATTGGTTTGTGTTCCAGTGAAATAAATGAAAAGCACAGAGCTATAGGAGAAGAATTCGAGGGTGGCAGCCCCATTATTATGATCCAACTCTTCAATAACCACCCAAAATCAGGCAGGAGGTTACTGAAAAGTGCTGGGTGGTGCACCCAGCTAATGGGGGCTAGGGAGAACACTGCAATAGGAAATGTATTTTGCCCCCCCCCCCCCCTCCATTACCGGCACATATAGAATATAATTCTCAGCTATCCAGTGGACAGTGGTGCAGTCTTTCTCTCCGGTGGTCCCCATTGTGACGACCAGGTCCCCAAAGCTGTTCTTGCTGATCTATAACAGGTCTTGTTACCACCCCTCTGCCAATCACCCCATGTACAGTGCAGAACAAGCTGCACCCACCGATCAGAAGTGTCTGCCCTAATTCCAGGTCTGGAAAGAAGAGGACCAAACCTTTCTGTCCTGAAAATATTTCAGATAGTACAGATTGGTGGAAAAGAGGTTGAAGATGTTTGTAGCCCATCAGACCGGCAATGAGGAGGACTCGGAAAACCAAACTTCAGATTCTGATACTTCCTGTGTGGAAGGTTAAGGGCCCAGTGTGAAACCACATGGTTGGCTGCTACTTGGTGCCCAGAAGACTACTGCTGTGAACCCAGGAGCATCAAAGCACACAGCAGATAAACTGTTTTGCACATGGCTGCCATGCACATCTTCAAACTGCGACCACAAAGACCCAAGGAACGTGTTGCAATTTTCCACAGCTAAACACAAAAAATGGTTCCCATCTCATCCTACTCATTTGAATAGGAGCAGATGAGATTGCAGGTGAACCTATGGCGGAAAGTTGGCAGTCACTGCATGTCCGAAATGGCTGACCTGTGCAGGCAGGTCTCACTGAAGCTTTGCATTGCACTGTTCTTCTAAGACTGGTAACTCATTTTTGTAGTATTCTTGTGTAGGAAGGGGGCGGGGGGGGGGGTAAAATCTCCTCCTCTGACACTGTTGGAAGACCTGCCTGCCCTCACTTACAATGCTGGACTACTGGTGGTCACTGGAAGTGACTTTAGGACTGCGCTTCGTCACAAAGAGAATTCAAGAAACTGGTTGCATTGGAATCAAGGTATAAGGTAACGGTCTACACCAATTCCCTAAACAAGCTGATCCCTTGCAGTGCACGGTAGGTGGTTTTATATTTTCCTTGAGTTTGGCTATAGGACAAGTTTCCTGGAAAATTCTGCAACACCTTGGAATTCAAAGCTATAGTTTTTCTGGCCACCTACACTAAGCTTACATGTTATTCACCTGTGAACTTCGCTCATGTTTATTGTTGGCATACTGATGATTTTTTTGAGAACAGAGAATGTATTTATGAGGATAGAAGGAGGAGTTGATATGTCACATATAACCATCAGTTAGATGGCAGCTGTCATTTGGGTTGCTATGATATTGATAGCAGGGTTATGTTTGCTCCAATTTTTAAAAATGGGGTCTGGCAATTCAAAGAATATGTGCTATCTCAAAACAATTGGTCAGTAATCATATTTCTGCAGTTTAGAAAGAAAAAATGCCAATGACATTTGTCCTTTGTGCCTAGTAATGAATGGAGGGTATTCTAAATATTTTCGGGAGAGAAAAGAGGTTTGGTCCTCTTCTTTCCAGACCTGGAATTAGGGCAGACACTTCTGATCGGTGGGTGCAGCTTGTTCTGCACTGTACATGGGGTGATTGGCAGAGGGGTGGTAACAAGACTTGTTTTAGATCCGCAAGAACAACAGCTTTGGAGACCTGGCAGTCACAATGGGGACCAGCAGAGAGAAAGACCGCACGACGGTCCACTAGATAACTGAGCACTATATTCTTTATGTGCTGGGAATCAAGGTGGGGGGCAAATACATTTTCTATTGAAGTGTTTCTCCCAGTTCCCTTTAACTTGGTGCACCACCTGGCACTTTTCAGTAACCACCTGCCTGTTTTGGGGTGTTTATTAAGAAGTTGGGTCATATTAATGGGGCTGCCACCCTCCAATTTCTTCGCACTTGGCTTAAAAAAAATCCTGGATTGAACATTGTTTTGCTTTCAAAAAGCCATTTAGATGCTTTGTTGATTTGCATTCTTATGGTCTGGCATGTAGAACAAAAGCAGCATAGATACAAACAAAAACGTATTTACCAGACCTAATAGGAATGCTGTTATAAGAAACATACTTTACACGAAAACTACCAAATAATTTGCAACAACAGTCCTCATCTATACATACAAAAAGATAAAAAAACAACACTTTGTTATAAATGATAATAAAAAGAACACTATATTATAACGTACAATATAAAGAGCTATTTATTATAACTGACACTAAGCTGTTTATTGTTATTTGTTTTATTTCCAGAATGTGAAGTATATGTTTGGCATTGTTGGGGTTCCTGTGATTGAAATAGCTATTGCCGCCCAGGTTGCAGGAATCAAATATGTTGGCATGAGAAATGAGCAAGCTGTAAGTACAACTAAGCAATGTAGCAATATTTATGTTAAATATAATATTGTATAGAATACATTTTGTATCTCTGTGGCTAAATAATTTCTGCTTTGTTTTCTGTGTGCTACAGAAATGGATAGTTACCTGTATTACAGAAAAAAGCTGCATATGTCATATTTCATCTTTACAGGGAAGCCTTTCTGTCCCCAGCAGCAGTGTGACTTTATCTGTGGTTAAATTTGCTGATCCTCTTTAGTCTGATCCTCAAGTCTCAGGGCTAGTACATGAGCAGATTTCACTTCTGATCCTTCGTATAATGTGATAACACAGTAGGGTCTGAAGTGAATGTTAATGGAATTCAGTGACTCATTGATGTTTTTTGATTATGATTGGTTATGGATAGATCAGATGTCATTTAAAGCAGAACTAAATATTAAAAATTGTGACCATGCATGTCCTTTATTGCAGAATGGACATTCCATGAATCCTGCCTGCTCTCAATTTTGTAATGCAACTTTAGTTCCACTTTAAATATGTGAATAAAGGATAAACTGCATTCTATCATAATACTAACCTTTTCTTCCTGGGAAAACCAATTCTAAGGGCAGATTCTACACACTGATCAGTCAGTAATCACAGGTAGTTGGCTGCACAATTATCGGTGGATCTGCTTTTATGTAGGTTTTAGATTATATGCAGTTTAGTATTGCTAGTCACTAGACTGAAATTGCATTTTCTAAGGCGGATCTACAAAAGGGGTCCCTTATTCCTTTGTGTCAGGTTAGCTTCAATAAGCCACAATTCTTTAAAGAAAAACCTGTAATATTAAAAATATAGGTGCTACTGTTGCTTATCTGTTTCCTAAAATAATAGCTGTTAAAATATTGTGATTATCAAGACACAATGTATTTTGAAAGTTAAGGTAATCAAGGACAACTTAAATATATTGGTCAATATAGGTTTTGTATCCAGGAAAAGCATTGTATGGGATGAAGCTGATCATGGAAACCTAACAATCAAATAACTTTGCACAGACAGAACTCTTGGGAGTCCTGAAACAAAACACGTCATTGCAGAAGTTGGATTTTACAGTTCACAAAATAGATGATTGCTGCAGTATGCAGACGCCCACAGTGGATGACACAGAGCCTTATGAATATGTGTTACTTACCACCCACCTTGATTATTCTGCTACTGCAAAGCGTTTCAGCAACCCATTTTTTCATGTGCAGCTGCAATCTCCCTCTAGATTGTACCAGCTTAGAACATGCCCACAGACCTATTACCCAGATGTCATCTTCATTTTGTTTCTTCTGAAATCTATTTAAACATATAGGTGTATAACCTGATGCTTTATTAAGCTTTCACCTAAAAATAATTTTAATTTAACCAAAACAATTTTAAACCTTAGACATGTCCTTTATTTTGGTATCCTTTACATAGTTAACAATCAGGCAGGGTAAAGTAGGAGTCAGGTAATAGAAGCAATTGTTTGTAAATGTTGCAGGATAAAAATATTGCCACTCTATAACAGGGCAAAGATTTTTATCCTACCCGCCATAAACCTATATGTAGGCATCCCATTGGTTTCAGTCACAGATGAAATGGTAGAGAAAGCAAGGTGCAAAAAAGCGAAGGGTAAGGCGTTAAAGGGACATGGGAGGGTGGAGAAAATAGGGGTTAGAAAAAGGAGTGAAGAAGAAAGTGAGAGAGTGTTGTCCTAGTGGGATAACCTCATATTACAAAGTTGGCTTTGATTAGGATATCCATGTTTGTCATATTTTAAACCTTTGAATAGGAGTTTTTAAAATTGCTGATGGCTTTTTATTCCATTTATGCTGTTTTCAAGTTTTAGGAGCTTGAAGTAGGGCATTTCTAGCCTCTAGTCATTTCAAGCCTAGTGGCTATGAGTATGTATGCTATAAGAATCCTAACTTTTGAAAAGTTTTTAGATTAACTAAACCCTTTAAAATGGTGAAGTTCAATATTCTCCCCTGAAAGTTTTTAAGCAAGGTGGGAAGAAGCTGTAGGGGGGGGGGGGTTTGTCCCTTTTGTGATCTAACTTTTCAGTAACCACCCTAGCACAACTGAAAAGTGCTGGGTGGTGCACACGGCTACAAAGGGCTGGGGAGAAACCTGAAGTCTCCTTACATTAGTGGTTAGTAAAGAAATAACCTGTTTTATTGGTAGGTGTTTCGTGAAAAATTGCCCCCTTGCATTGTTATAAGAATGACATTTAATTCAATATTGCTTATTGCTCGAAGAGCCCCTAGAACCTTTGGAGGAATGCTGGTTGAAAAAAGATGGTCTAATCTGTAGATAATGGAAATGCCCCACTATGATGTCATGCATTTCAAAGTATTTCAAAAGTTTTTATACCAATAATTGTGAGCTGGAAGTGAATATCTTTAAATCCATATTTATTCCATCAATAAGTGAAGCACCACATGGGATTTATTCCAGAAGGGGAAGGTAGGTGGAAACCAATCAATAAAACATATTTTTTTTTTTCTATATTGTGTCTCACTTTAGGCGTGCTATGCTGCATCCGCCATCGGATACCTTACAGGAAGGTAAAATCTTTTTTTTTTTTTTTTTTTTAAACTTCTCGCATATTTCAAAACTTTCAGCTAACAAGTGGTTTATTACATTGTATTAAAAAAAAAAAAAACTTATGAATATGTGTTTGCTTTTTATGCTTCAGGCCTGCGGTGTGTCTTGTGGTTTCTGGACCTGGTCTCATTAATACCCTTAGTGGGATGGCAAATTCTAATATGAACTGCTGGTAATGTGTTTTATAGTTCTCATATCTTCTAATATTCAACTGATTAATATTCATAAGAACTGTGTAGAGCTTTGGTGGAGACTTAGGGGGTCTGTTTATAAAGCAGTGAACCTGACATTCACTGAAATATTCCCTGGTGGACAACTAAAGTAATGTAACTTGCTGTGTTCTGTATGATCACCCAATATCTTTCCCTGAAAAGTAAATACAATAAAGAGAGAAAATTCTGCCACCACACGTTGTCTTTCTATCTCTCTCTATACTAGGCTCTGACCTATTTTATATATTCTGCTGATCAGAATTGAGGTCGGAGACTATTCAGTTTTCTGATCTGAAAGGATAAAAGAGCAGCCAATGGATTCATATGTAGCTCTTTGTTACTGGTACATGAAGACTACCAACAGTAAAATAGTTTATGATGTGTGTTATATAATAATTATTTGATTCCCTTTTGTTAGGCCTCTGATTGTCTTGGGTGGATCTTCTGATAGTAACCAAGAAACAATGGGAGCATTTCAAGAATTCCCCCAGGTAGTGTGGGTTCTGGGTAAATCTTAATTTATGTGATTTGACTGTTAAACTGTTATGTGAAATAAGGCTTGTTCTGAGTACTGAAAGCTTTTTACACAATCACATTAAAACCACCGCCAACCTTTCTGACAGCAGGGCCCGGTAACAAATAATAAAATTTTGCCACAGCCCGGTATATGTACAGCTTACATTACTCTGATATTCTCAGCAGCTCGGCCTCCTGTCAGCACAATAACTGAGAATAGCAGAATAGTGTAAGAGAGTTGGTGTGCTGTCAGGTGTCAGAGCTGCTGGGAATGGCAGAGAAGTGTAAGCCTTACATGCAGCTCCTGTGTGAGGAGAGCGGCCGCAGTCCCGCTGGTTGCATTCCCACTGTCACCAGTGTTAAAGTAGTGTAAGGAGGGCCGCCAACGCTACTGCTGCAGGTGCCGATCTGTGGCCCAGGTGTTGGGAACCTCTAATCTACAGGGTGGAGCTAGAGAGGGGAAGTTACACAACACAATCTACTTATCCTGGTTAATTCATCTTTGTTATACAGAACCACCACCACCACCACCATGTTATGGGATAATGGGAGGTGCTGGTGTTATGTAGCCCTAAAACCATTATAACAGAAAATGCGTTAATGGTAGGGTCATTAGGTGAAGTTAAAGAGAATAAAAATAGCCTTAAAGAATTATAGTGTAGCCACCACATCTAAGGAATGGGATAGTGCATGATGATACAAATTTATCCCTAGCATTACATACACTTTATGTTAAAGTGAGTTTGATTAATATATTGATATACAAATTTCATCTTCCCTGTTCTTTTTTGACCTATTTTTATTAAAACTTATATGCAGTGCCCCCTGCCAGAGAACTATGATATTACAGTTTTGGATTCAGTTACAGAGGTCCTCTTTTGTGGTATTTCAAGCAATAAAATAAATAAGGATAATGCTACCAATGATACACCTCCTCTGTCAGTAGTCTTATCTCCTCCTTTGGTTTACACCACCATCTGTATGCTGATGACACTCAGATCTTTCTGTCCACCTCTGACCTGTCTCCCTCAGTCCTGGATAAGGTCTCAAGCTGCCTGTAGACCATCTCATCATGGATGTCTGACCGATTCCTGAAACTCAACCTGGATAAAACAGAACTCATCATCATCCCCCCCCCCCGCCCTCTCAAATTAAAAATCTGCTGTTATTTGGCCCTCCCTTCTGGCACGCTGCCTTGGCATCACCTTTGATTCTGCCCTCTGGACTACTGTAACCTCCTCCTCTCTGGTATTCCACTAACCCAACTGTCCTCTACAATCTATTATGAGTACTGCAGCCAGACTCATCCATCCTTCCCTCCGCTCCTCTTCTGCTGCATATTTTTGCAGTTCTTTACACTGACTTCCTTTTCACATTAGAATCAAGTTCAAGCTTCTGTGATTTGACTTCAAATCCCCCCACAGTTCTTGCCCCACTTACATTTCTGACCTTGGAAAAAATTACCCCCCCCCCCCCCCCAGCTGCTCTCTCCGCTCCTCCAATGACCTCCTAATGACTTCCTCACTCATAACCACATCACACACACGCCTACAAGACTTTTCTAGAGCTGCCCCAACTCTCTGGAATGGTCTTCCTCGTCCTATTCGGTTTGCTCCTACTTTCTGCTCATTTAAAAGAGCACTCAAAACCAATTTTTTTTTTTTTAAAACTTGCCAACCCGTCTTCTTAAGTCTTTTGAAACAGTCACTACCTTCCACCACTACATATCTCCTCTCCTATTGTGTGCTGAATCTCCCACCTACTGCGTAATATGTTGGCGCTATATAAATCATGGTATTAATAATAATAATAATATTAATAATAATAATTGGGTTGCATTTAGAATACTTGGTGGCAATTGATCTACCCCAGGTAGATCAGAAATGTCAATTGGTGTTTATGAAATTTAGCCCTCCCATTTCTTCTGTGTCCTTCAGTGGCTTAAGGATACATAAATTGATAACGTTTCTTACTTTTATTATCGTGCAGCTAAATGCTTAAGTGTTAAAATGTTGTATTGGGTGTGTTTTGTTTTTTACTTTGTAGAAGTAGGGAGTAGGGAGCCCCCCAAAAGAATAAATCCCATAAATTTTTGGTCTGATGTTCTATTTCATAATATGTTTTATTTTGTATTTCAGGTGGAAACTTGTCGACTTTATAGTAAACTCACAGCCAGACCAAGCAGCTTGGAAGCTATACCCATTGTAATTGAAAAGGTATATTCTACATTTTGTTTGTTCATGCAGTATATTATTAAACAGGATTTATATAGTGCCATCATATTATGCATTGCTGTAGTACATCTGTTAATACAGGCAATGTATGGTTGGCTGGTTTCATACTGTGTAGCAACAGGTTGTGTGTAGTTTGTGACTGATGCTGATTTGGGTAGCTCTAGTCTAATCAAGTAATAGAACTAATAGAAGCAATCAAGTAATAAAAGAAACAAACCTTTTTTTTTTTTTTTTTTCTTAGGCTGTAAGAACAAGTATGTATGGCCGCCCTGGTGCTTGCTATGTGGATATTCCTGGAGATTTTGTTAACAAGATGGTTGATAGAAGTTTGGTCAGGTAAGTCAAAATCTTGAGAGGGTGGATTTGCAATGTAATTGTAAAATTTGGCATTTCACAAACTTCATTCATTTGTGTACTGCATCAGGAATCATGCTGTAAACAGTTTAGAACTGTCTGGCGAGTTTTGTCTTCACAATATGGCAACTGTGTCTTATGTGCCACTGCCAGCCCTGCCATATTTCTCCTTTTTAATCCTTGTGCCTTTGTGCTCCTGCCACACCTATCCACCTTTAGCAATCCAGCATGAATTAAAGACTCTGTCCAAGTTGGCATGCTGAGCCCATAGCAAAATGTTCTTTCGTTCTATGAGCTATTCACAGTTCTATCCCCTACTGCCTGGAAGTCATGTCTAGAATTAGCAAATTCATATTTAAAACCGCTTTCAGGAAGAAAAAAAACAACTGTGCTGGCTGGGAACACATTGTCAACACTTTGTCATGTAGTTAAAGATTTCTCTGTCTTTCTCAAGGTATACAACTTGTTGTTTGCCCCGTCCCATCAGCCTGGCTGACCCATTAGAAGTACAAAAAGCAGTTGCCGCATTAAAAAATGCTCAAAATCCCCTAGTTATAGTAGGGAAAGGTAAGTTATGTTTATATAATATAAGTAATTGAATGCCTTAATAGAACTGTGTACAGTAGTGTAACCATGAGTATGCAAGTAGTCGTGTGATTTTTTTTTTTTTTTTTTTTTTTTTTTTTTTTTTTTTTTTTTTGGGTAAGTGAGAATATGAGCAATGCTGCAAAAAGCCATTTCCTCGTGGATTTTTAAATGCAAAAAAAAATTTGTAACTAGTTCATAATAAAAGATTGTCCGAGAGGAGGTTCATAGGACAATGTTATGATTGTGATAAAATGGCAACATCTTGATTGTTATATCTTCCCCCTTTTTATTATATATTCTATGTTTCTTCTTCAAAGGTGCTGCTTTTTCACGTGCAGAGAACATTATACAGAGATTGGTGAATGAATGTGGCCTGCCTTTTTTAGCAACTCCGATGGGTAAAGGTGTTGTACCTGATAATCATCCATTTAATGTTGCTGCTGCCAGATCCAAGTAAGGATATGACGTATGTGTTCTCATGTATATGGTAATGGTATATGGTTCTCATGTATATGGTAATGCTCTTTAAAAACCAAACCTGGAACCCCAGGCAAATAAGAAATATTTCCTCTAATTTATTTATGCTTTCATCAGTTCCAGCAAATGTGACTTAACCAGACGAACAGGTGGGCACATTTAGCTGTAACATGTTTTATAAATGAACATTCAGCAAAAAATAGGTAGTGAATGCTCATCTTATTTCCTGTTTTATAAATATACTTTATAGATTGGACTAAAAGGCACAGAGGAATCAAAATGTGGTTACAACCTATATCCTGCTTTACTGCTAATGACTATTCATTGCTCCTTTTTATCACTGTGTGTTTAAAAACTTTTTGTTATGTTTCTGACTATACTGTACACTTTCACTGGTTCTTACCTGAGAACATTTTTCCTGCACAGTGCATTGCTACATGCAGATGTTATATTGCTGCTGGGTGCCAGACTGAACTGGATTTTGCACTTTGGACTTCCACCAAGGTTTCGGCCAGGTGTGAAGATCATTCAGGTAAGGTGAAGCTTGTGTTTTAATGCTGTAATGATATGTTTTGCATATGTCCTTATTATCCTGCATTTTTTGAAGTGCCAACAAATTACGCCGTGCTATACAAAGTCGATGATCAGATCAGTAGAGTTGCCATAATTCCCCTAAGATTGGCAAACAGACAGTCCATTCAGGTGAGCAGTTACATCTAAACCCCATTTATTTTCGCTGCTTATCGCCACTGGTGGTAGTATTACAATGACTGGTAAATAGTAGTGATTGCAAGCTGAGCTATGAGTTAGTGATTGTTTATAGATGTGTCATATGAATGGTATGAACACAGCAGCTCCTCTTTTTACTAAAATAACAGCACTTTTATGGCAATTTTATGCATCTCCCCTTTATAAATCATCGCCTGAACTGGGAGAGCTATTAAGATATGCATCATACACAGCAGGTGATTCAATTTTGATAGCTATAACTCAGTCTAATGTATTTAATATACCAACCTCCTAACACCCCATGAGCCATCTATAAAGCTTCCACTAGTTTCATGGCCTAGTTTTGTCAGATCTGGTATTATTAAAACTTTATGACTGAAATAATTTTAATAATAAAGGTAAAGTTTTTCTCTTCTGTTCCTGACAGGTTGACATTTGCCCAGAGGAACTTGGCAATAACGTTAAGCCTGTAGCAAGTCTCCTGGGTGATATTAATGCAGTGACTCAGCAGGTAAGATGAGCCGGTTATGTTCTATTTCTTGTGAATGATCTGTCCTGCAACAATCACGTTACATTTGGTTAGCCATTTTAGCACTGTTTATTTACACATGCTGTTATCTATAAATGATTTCACACCTCTGCATTTTCCCACACATTTCTGCAGTATATAGTAAGGCATAGCAAATGGTGCATTGCAGTGCCATTAATTTTGAATTCACTTTTAATTGACACCACTGCATTGCGACATGCACACCCAGGTAATTTAAAAAAAAAAAAAAGGGTACTAGGGTAGCTTTCGTGATGGTTGATCGGCCTTTTTAAATAAATTGATCTGCTTAACACCTCACATTATAACACACATGCAGTATCACAATGAACTAAATAGGTGTGAAAGAATGCATACCTATTTTATTTAATATTATTCATAATAATTTATATCATATTAAAACTATTTACAAGCCTTTTGTCCGTATTCACTTACCTGTTCCTAGTTGCTCATTATCCTGGGGTAACCAGTGGCAGGTCTGTGCTCAGCAGTAATTTTCTGTTCTTAATAAACTCTTTGTAAGCTTGCACACACCTAAATGCTCTCTGGCTGTGCTGCACTGCCTGCTAGATGCGGGTGTAAATTTGTGTATCCAAATCCTGAGGCAAGAGCAACTAGCTGGGGATGCCGGGAAATTATGGTGTACACTGAGCTATGAAATTTCAGCTTAGTGTGCGCTTTAAAAAGACAATTGTGAACAGACAGGTAAGTATGTTTGATTACAGAAGGACAACGCCTGTCCCTTCAATTAAAAAAAAAAAAAAAACAAACAAAAAAAAACGCTCACTCTCATTGACAATTTCTTGAAATCATCAAGTAAAAAGTTAGGGGGTGATTCAGCCAAACTTACGTTACCCATAAATAGTATTTGATGTGCTACAAAAACCAGCATTGCAATATATAGTATTTTATACTGTAAAATAAATATGCTAAGGAATTGTTTTTTTGTAATCAATAAGCTTTTAGATGAATTGTTGAAGAGCTCCTGGAAGTACCCAACATCTACAGGATGGTGGAAAAGTCTCAGTACAAAGATACAAGCTAATGAAGAAAACTCAAAGGTGAAATGGCAGAAAGTTAGAGTTGACATGTCATACTCCCATAGTACTTTGTTGAGGGTATGGCAGTGGATATTATGAGCACTCTTCTGCACATACTACCCACTGCACACATTTCCCAGTTTCATACTCTGTGCTCTTTTGCACATACTGCCTACTGTCATATGCTCTGCTTGTTTCTCCTTAACAAACTACCAGCTATCATTCCATTCACAATGATTTTCATGTGATCATAAACTTTATTGCCCCTTTTCTTTTTTCATTGTTTGTTACTTTCCCAGCCATTCTGGGACAGGTGCACTTTTGCTATATAATCTGTAACAATTTTAGTGCTTTAAAATCTGGTAAATTAAGAAATATATCACGCATACATAATATAAATTATATATATATATATATATATATATATATATATATATATATATATCCTGTTCACACCAGCCTGTTGCATTTTGCTTCACACGGTTTCACATGATTTATGCATAAACGTGTTGCATTATGGTATCCAATTATTAACATCAGTGCAACAATATGAAATGTCTTTGGAGGGGGAATCGGATCCTGTTTCGAGAAGAATTTTTCTTTTTTTCTGCTTGTTTTGACACATTGGGCCTGATTTAATACAGCTCTCCAAAGCTAGGGAGGATACTTTTTTTTTTTTTTTTCCAGTGAAGCTGGGTGATCCAGCAAACCTGGAATGGATTTTTTCAAGGTCATTTATTATTTGCTAGCAAATGTTTTGAATCCTGGCCCAAATCTATTCCAGTTTTGCTGGATCACCCAGCTTCACTGATGAAAGTGTATCCTCTCCAGCCTTGGAGACATTTAATAAATCCGGCCCATTGACATTGCTGAAAGCAGATTTTCCTGTTTGCTTTTTTGGAACGTTTTCAGTTTATAGTATCCCCCGTACAGAATCATATTGAGAAGCCAATACTGCCTTTGTTCCATCCCTTTGGTAACTTAATAGTTTTACCATGTTTACTTTAGTTTGAATTTGTTTAATTTCCAAGTATTTTTGTTTGCAGGTTTTGGCATCACAAACAACCCTTCCAATGAACTACTATACTGTTTTTCACCATGTGAAGCAGGCTTTGCCTAATGATTGCATTATTGTGAGTGAGGGAGCAAATACAATGGACATTGGACGAACTATGCTTCAAAATAATTATCCACGTCACAGGTAAGCATTTTGGACTACCTGCACTGTCAGATATTTGTAATCCTTTGCACCAACCATGTCTAAAGTTGTGAAATAGATGATTAGTAATCACGTCTGATTACAGCAGAATGTTGAGGTTAATATATGTTCTAGATAAAGCAGCAGATGTCTGTTGTTGGCATCTTGAATTTCATATTCGCACAGCATTTTGTGGATTTTTTTTTTTCAAGTTCCAAAATATACTAGTTGGTTAATTCTCACCAACCCAATGCTCTGTGTGTTTTGGTAATCAGAATACACAGACCAGTTGTTAATCAGAATACACAGAGCAGTTTATTTACTGTAGAGCAAAGAGTTTTCACTGTCAACACATGTCACAGGGCATCATAAAGTACATGCATACGGAGCTGTAATTCATAATTTATTTATTTTTTTCTACAGACTAGATGCTGGCACATTTGGAACAATGGGAGTTGGCTTGGGTTTTGCCATAGCAGCTGCAATGGTGGTTAAAGATGGGAGCCCAGAGAAGAGAGTTGTCTGTGTGGAGGGTGACAGCGCCTTTGGTTTCTCCGGCATGGAAGTTGAAACAATCTGCAGGTATAAATTTTCCATAAAACAAAAATTCTAAACCATTTTTGACATTAACCAAAATGTATTAAATGTTTTAAATTTATTTTTTATTCCTAGGCATAATCTACCAATTATTATTATTGTGGTGAATAATAATGGGATTTACAATGGGTTGGATGAAGGCACATGGAATGACATGCTAAAGGCTGGAGACACGGCTTTAGTGTAAGTATTAGGATGCTGGTAAAGGTTTATACAAACAAACCATTTCTGAAAATAGCCCTCAAAATGTACAGGAACTCTGGAAGCTAATAAATAACATAATCAGTGAGGAAATATTTGGAGGGGGGGGGAGGAAAAATACCAGTAGCACCTATTTAGCAAACAAAATACCCTGGTGTGGCCAGTATACATAGGGTGTATGTGCTGTTTTAATTTGCACATTATTTTGAAGGTACAACATGGTGCTTTTCAGAATAAATAGAAATACAAGAAGTACATAAAAATGCATGCTGCAGTGCTATTCTTTGAGTCTGAATGGCACCCTAACAAAAACTTTTCCAGCATGCTTCCTTGCGGTAAAACACATTATGATGTATTAGGCTGCCGAAAATAGTGCTTTTTTTGTTCCCTCTAAATATAGAAAGGTATTGTGTGAGAATCTCAGTCGTAGCTAATTAATTCTATGGCCAACATATATACTTTTCCATACCTATGTTTGCAGCTAGGCTTAACCGTGCTTGCATACCTTGGTGTGATTTGCTCTTGGTTTGCACTTACAGGAAGGTGTACCTGATTAAGTGTAACGAATATACTTCTACACATTACTTTATATGAGTGTGCTGCACTTTTTGTGTTTATGGTTTTTTAAATTGCATACCACAATATTTCTTATTTAAAATCACTGTGCTACATATTCTGCTGCCTACAGTTCTGATTGGCTTCCTTCTCCACAACTGCAAAATGAATGTTTGAGTCAAAACACTGCCTTTTTTTTTCTTTTTTTTTTTCTTTTTTTTTTTTTCCCCCAGTACACCCCCCGTTTCTTTAATGCCAAATGCTCGTTATGAGCAGGTAATGACAGCCTTTGGTGGGAAAGGATACTTTGTGCAGACACCTGAGGAACTGCAGCAGGCCCTGAAATCCAGCTTATCGGAGAAACGTCTTCCATCTCTCATCAATGTGATGATAGATCCTCAGTCAGACAGAAAGAAGCAGGTAAATTATTTAAATTCTTCCATGCCTGGGAACACCATCCATGATTGTAAGGACCAACATTAGGTTTACAAAGTTTTTCAGGGTTCAACATATGTAATCAGTGGTAAAAACAAACTCAAACTCATTCTCCCTTTTTCTTGTTTTAAAGTCTAACTCCAGAATCAAAGGTTTCCACTGATAGTGGCAGAACAGCTTTGGCAGAATATAGTGTTTTTTTTTTTTAAACTATACTGTAAAAGGACATTGTTGCAACCTACCCAGTGCTTTGTTTTTAATTAGCAACCGCTCCAGATGGTAATTATGCCACATGTCACCCTGTGACAAGAGCGCAGTATACAAAAGAGTTCTACATTTATGTATACATTCCAAAGACATAAACAGATATAGCAATGTTTTACAGCAGGGAGCAGAATTTGGTGGTGCTTATGGGTGTTGCAAAGAGTGGTCTGGGGTCTGTATGCTAATTTACAGAAGATCCAGTGCTGTAGTGACACTTTCAGTAGGGCTAAGAAAAGTAAATGGAAAGAACAACCTGGACAATGCAGGGCATTTTGTAGCCTGGCACAGAACTTTTTGTATTTTTTTTAATGTTAACTGAAATCATTGAAGCTGGAGTAAGTCTTGGTCTCATAATAAAAGATCCACTTTTTATACCTGCATGTTTGTTCCAGGTCAGGTGTGACATCTGAGGGTCCGGATAACAGCCCTGCACCTTTTTAAACTCAAGTTGGCTCTGGGAGCTACCATTTTTCGGTCCCTGCAGGTTCACTAAGCAAACCTTACATATGTTTACAAAGTTATATAGTACCTACAAGAGCTATTTATATAATAATTTTTGTGTATTTCCTATTTTTTTATCTGGAAAGTTGGAAGACCAGATATTAACGTTATGATTTGCTTTTACAGGAGTTTCACTGGCTGACTCGTTCCAACCTGTAATTGTCACTGCATGATGGAGATGGAGGGTCTAAACCAAAAAGAAAAAAAAAAATGTTTCCCTACTATAATGCAAAATATTTTGTACAGCTGGAGGCAATACAGTTTAAGTCCCAAATGTTCCTAAGTAAAATATGATGGCTCTTGCCAACCACCTTCTGAAAATGCTAGTCTTTTAACTGCAGATCAGGAATGTTTGAGTAAAGTCTTTATCAACATACTGTGTTGGTGATGTAAAGCAGGATAAGAAAAAGTGACGGGCAGGCTACTAGCAATTTTAGATAGATTGGTCATCAAAGGCAGCCTCTGCTTTGCTCTCAGGGAAAGGTTCTTTTAAAGTATAACATTTAATCTATACTGAAAAGAAGAAGCTAGTGGGCCTTTGACTTTCACATTTTACCTAAGATAGATGGTTGGTTGAACAATAGTTTCTGACCAGATAACAGAAGACCTTCACCAGTGCCTATTCTTTTTCCAGGAATTAACCTGGATAACACTCTCCGTCCAGTACTCTTATACTGATCATTTGTCATAGCTGGTATTGATTTTATTCATATTCTGGACTTCTTGTTCTAGACAGCTGTTATTACAAAAAAAAAGTTGTACCTGTAAAAGCGTACATTAGCAAAAGGAAGTTGCAACTTAACTGCTTTACAGCCACAATTGAAATTACCAGTGGACCAGAACATATATTGCTTACCTACTGTTGCTATTTAATAACTGCAGTGCTCATTTTCTAACTGTGTAAACTCTGCCAAGTAGTTAATGTTTATGTGATTTCAGCTACTGTACAGTTCAAGCACATCTATAGGGGGACAATGTGCAGTCGCCTGCCTTACCTCTATCTCATAGAGCCCATAACCAGCAAAAAAGCATGGCTAAGAGTAGAGGATAAATCTACCTACTGATTCTCCCCCTGATTTGTGAACCCAGAAGAGCTAAGCTCTAAGCACACATGAGCTGTCAAACCTGAGCAAAGAATAGTTTTTGCTCTGGTGGACTAGGGTTGAAGGTAGGGGGGTTTAGGGACATTAATGAGACATCAGGGTTCTGTATTACCCCTAAAGAGAACTTGCCACACCTCCAATGCTATTACAGAAAAGGCTTGTCAGCCTCCTTCTGGGAGCAAAAAAGATAAGAGAAAAATATACGAAGTTTGATTAAAAAACTGTGTTTAAGTAATTACCATGTCTATCTTTTATCATGTGTCCAAAAAACAAAATCTCTAGTAATGAAACAACAAACACCCCTCCATGAGCCTGCAAGTATGGTGTGATATGGTCCAATCTCCTTTCACATGCAATGGATGAAATCCACCTTTCTCTTGTCTATACTGAAGTAAAGCAATAGCTTCACAGATTAAAGTGCCTTAGAATGTGCTGGAGGAGTCTCTGTAGGAACAGTAAAGGATTTTGTAGCATGGCAGCAGTGAGACTGAATGGTGATTCACAATGAATTAATCAATTTAAATATAGTTCTGTAATATTGCCCAGCTAATATATTTTTGAGTTATCAAAAGCAATATATTACTGTGTTAACATGCATCATATGGAAAAAAAAATACATATGTTCCAAGTAATTGTGGTACTAAGTACTAATAAAAGCTAATTTAATGTCCACGTGTTTCTAGTTTATTTGCATAAACACAGTTAAGAATGTCACTAATATATGTTTATAACTTGTAGAGATTGTGAAGGCACACACAAGATTAAAATGCAAATGTTGTGTTAAAGATGAGTTTATGCCATATCTAAACTTTCATTAATTTTAGGCTTGCTTAAAAAAAAAAAAAAAAAAAAATTTTTCCTAATAAAAAAGTGCTTTGGTTTTGACATTCGAAAATATTGAACACAGAACAGATAAGCCTTTGTTGCATTATTTTGCTCTTGTGCAAAGGATTTTCGTGTTTCTCATCTGCAACAAGCTGTTTATTATGTATTAAAAACTGAAGAATACATAGGCATGTCTTCTGGATATCTACACTGACAGCTATAAATGGCATAGTGTATTAAGTTTATAAATTAGTGAAAATGCGGACTTGTTTTGTGGAAAAAGTAAGTACACTACTACATTTACTCCTCATTGCATATCCATGAAATCAGAATTATGTGCCAATAATTGAAAACTCTTTTAGAAGTAAACAGGTAAAACTTGTCATATTTAAACAACAGATATAAAGGATATGAGCTTTTTACTTTTCAAGAATGTGGTGCCATGATCATATGAGCTTTCTTAGCCCTTGGAGTAAAGATTGTGGGGATTCTGCAGCTTATCATATGTCTGGTAGTTGGGGTCATCTTGTTGAAAGTTGAAGCTGATCCAGTGATGGATCTTTCCATGGAATACTGATCTGAAGAACACCAACAAATCTCACAAAGGAGTGGTTCCAAATGAAGAAATCAAGCTTCATAGGACTGGTCAAAGCCCTGACTTGAATTGTGCAACAGAAGTTTGTATGGAGTGGTCAAAACTGTCATCAATTGGATGTCCAGGATTTATAGTCCTCCCTACACAATTATATAAATTATAATATATACTTACTTGTTTTATTTAAAATTATTTTTCCTGTTTAAATGTGGAAAAAAAATCAACAGTGTGTACCTACTTTTATAGGTACATACTGTGTGTGTGTGTGTAATACATATATATATATATATATATATATATATATATATAGATGTGTGTGTATAAATGTGTGTGTGTGTGTGTGTGTATATATATATATATATATATATATATATACACACACACACACACACACACACGGTCACATACATACATACATACATACATACACACACACACACACACACCTTTTTAAAATTATGTTTTTAGTAGAGAAAAAAGTTAGGTTTATGGTAGTTTGTACCTGAGAATATCCCTTGCATAATCAAATGTGTCCAGCAGATGGCAGGATTATCACAGTATTTCCCCCAAAATAGGCATTAACCACACAGAAAAAAGAGCCCTTCTTCCTTGCTATGTATTAAAACATTAGATGCTCTGAGTTTTTCCATTTACAGCCTTGGCAAATATATAGCATGATGCTTCTTGTCACTTAAAGTGAGGATGTTTTTCATCATTAGAAACAACCTGTGTTTAGTGAGCCCCGGGCAGGTGGGACTTATAATAGGGAAGTCTACCATTTACATACAATAAAAGAAAGTTACTTTTGGTCCTAGAACAAGCCTGATTGAAAGGTTACCCCTCTGGGTCGGCGGCACTAATGTTGTTAGACGCAGAGAAGGCCTTCGACAGTTTGGAATGGCCTTGGCTGCAGCTGGTGTTCCGGAAATTTGGACTTCAAGGCAACATAGCCTCATTTTTGGGGGCCATTTATTCTAGGCCGATGGCTCGTGTGCAGGTAGCTGGAGTACTATCTCCTTATTTTCCCTTGGGCAGAGGAACTCGGCAGGGTTGTCCTCTCTCCCCACTGTTATTCAACTTGGCCGTGGAACCATTAGCCACATCGTTTTGTGACTGTAATGTATTTGAAGGCATTGGCATCCAACAAAGGCAAATTAAATTAGCCTTGTTTGCAGATGATGTGATGTTGTTTATGTAGAACCCCACCAGAGATTTACCAAATATTGTCACACATAATAAAGGTTTTGGTATATTCTCCAGTTTCCGTATTAATTAATACAAAAGTGCATTACTTTGTCTCAATTCCAATATCCCCCCAGAGGCGGCAGCAGGTATCACAGCTCTTGGCATTAAATTGACCAAATATCATTTGACTTATCTGGGCATCAAAATCTCCCGCAGTGTTCCTGACATGTATGCCCTTAATTAGTCCCCGTTAATAACCAAAATCATAGCAGAATTGACCACTTGGAAAAATCTACCTTTATCCCTAATGGACCACTGTCACTTGCTAAAAATGATAAGCTTTGCTAAAATTCTTTACCCATTACAGACCCTCCCCTTTCTTCTGAAACATTTGGATGTGCAAAAAATCCACTTAGCCTTTACATCTTTTTTGTGGCAGGGGAAGACACCACATAAAGCCAGGGCCAAACTATCTTGCTCCAAGGAAAACATAAATATTAATTTTCCTGATGTGCGTATGTATAACCTCTCTTGCCTCCTCAGACACATTAAAGATCGGTGGCATGGGACATCTCACTGTACCGCTAGTAAACTTGAGTCCTTAATACTTCGTCCTTGGTCTTTGTTAGGGTTATTGAACACCTCCGATATACCCAGCAATATCTGAGACAACTTATTGTTTAGGGACACTTTACTGGCCTGAGAAGTTAAGAAATTACATAGCTGTAGCCTTAAAACCACGTTAGCAGCACCCATCTGTTCCACCCCAGAATTCCCCCAGAGCCACGCGTACCAAGCCTACACTTTTTGGGCATAGAGAGGGGTTAAATCCCTGGCTGAATTGCTGGATGAGGATAACCATATATGCCCTTTAACATCTTTCAAATTAGGTACGCTATACCTAGACATCACTTTTTATACTATCTACAAGTGAAATCTACTTTTTTTGATGGTCAGAGTGGGCGTTTAGGCCTGAGACTCACCCCTCCGGTGTCTAGGATGGGAGATCCCTCTGTAAAGCATTCAATTTCTCATATTTATCCGATGCTAATGGGGCAAGTAACAAGCAAGGAAAGCACTCACTCCTTTGTCAAACAATGGGCAACTTATTTAGGATGTAACTATCCTGTTACCCTGAATATGTTGGAGGCCAGTTGGAGTAATGTACGCAAATGTATAGTGAGCAAACAATGGAGGTAACTGCAGTTCAAAATCATACATAGGGCCTACTACGCTTTCAATATGAACATCAGACCACAAATGGCCTCTGATCGTTTGGGATCGAGTGTTTGGATTTATAGAAAGAATCTCAGGACAAACTAGATGCCTGTCTCCACATCTTGCTCTGTTCCATACTGAAGTACCTCCTGTGACCCACAAAACGACTAGTAATTTAGTGGTACTTACTAAATTTGAACATCTATTAGCCACAAAGAGAAGCATTCTTAAGCAATGGTTAGAACCGAAAGCCCCTTCGCGCTCACAATTTACTCCGTATCTTCATTTGCTTATGGTAATAGATAAAACTGAGGCTCTCCAGCACATGGACACCCATCCCCAAAGATTTTTTAAGACTTTGATGTCATACTTGCAACACTCCCTTTCACCGACACAATTACAGGAGCTGATTGATCTTTTCAAACACACAACCTGGTATGATCAGAAAATGCTGTTCTCACATTGATCATAGATGGCTGGAAAACCCATTCATTTATTCCTTTATTTAGTTCATATGATTGTAGCAGGAGATAGTTTCAGATTGTAAGCATTTAACATAATATCAGTTGCCTCATTCTAAACACACTTACCTGATCATCCCCTGGAGTAGTGACGTCTACTAGTACAGGAACGTTGTAAAGATATTTAACCCCTTGGTTTTAGTTCTGTTTCAGGGTTTTTGTTGTTTTGTTTATTATTTTTAAGTGGGAATCTGTTTGGTTATGGATAAAGGAGGAGTATAACTATGATGTATTTGATGCCAGATACCTTTGTCTCCTCAGAGTCTGTATGTTATTTCAAAAATAAAATATAAAAATGTGACAGGAAATGTTAATGAGCCAACAACCGTTAGTGACTTGTCCATGTTCTCCCATGTGCATATTTTGTACAATCCCATGTGCATATTTTGTACAATACCTACCTATGTGGTTACTTGACACCTGTGGATGGTTTCCTTTGTATTTTGTAATTCCTATTTCTTATCAATAAAATATTTTTTAAAAAAATTGTTTTTTTTTATATCTCATTTGTGAGATAAAAAAGGTCATCAGATAGCAATTAGCAAACCCTGATTGTGTCAGAGCAATATATGGCTAATTATAAGTAAACAGATGATTAAAAAGCATTCACAGAAATAAGGTTTTTCTTAATATATATTTAAAATATAAATATACTTAATATATATTTAAAATATATTTGTTAAATTTATATGCATTAGTACATATCTAAAAAAGGGCCCTCTTTAATGTATAAATGTCTGGTCACTTTTAAAAGAAATGTGTAGATCTAAAGGATTATATTTTATGCCATAGACCTTATCAATTCAGACAGGTGTAGTTACAGAACTATGCATGCTGATGGGAAATTTGGGACGCCCCAATCGCCCCTCCAATTCTGCACCCTATCTACTCACAGTAATTCTCAGACCATCCAGTGGCAGATCCTTAATGAACCATAGTGACAGACCCCCTCCCCAATGTTGGATCCTCAGTAGCAAATCCCTACTGACCCAGTAGCAAACCTCCCCACTCCATCTGCTTCTCTTCCTGAGGTTGGGCTTTCTTAGCAACTGGCTAGTTAACAGAAAAGGTAGGGGTGTGCATACAGGACCCATCATCATACCGCTTTCAGTTTTTTAACCATCTTGCCACCTGCAGTAACAGGAAAAGCTGTAACTGTGAACATTATGACTATGTTACTACACCAGTGAACCCAAGAAAAAAAGAAAAGGCACTAAACCTTATTCTGGCCTATGAAAAGCAAAAATACATCCCTTTGCTCTGTTGAAATTAGGCCTGTTCACTTAGAAAAGTGAATGATTACTCTGCAAGGTAAAGTTTAGTTTAGCAAATAATGTGAAGCTCTCCTGACTTCAGCCATCCAATCGATAAAGCAAAAAATTCTGTTTTTCTACATATCATTTTATGCGATTTGATATTCTTTGCAAACATACCTGTTTAGATCCCTGAAACGCCTATGCAATCAATGTTGTAGAGCTACACATTAATTTTAAGCATATTTAAGGGTAACAGGAGTGCAAAGAGTACTCAAATATAATGGCTCTTAGGTATAGCCAAGGAGCTCTACCTTTTTGCTTTAAACAGAGCCTTGAGCTGAAAAACTGTAAGAACCTGACTAGGTGACTTATGTGATTGTTGGGTATTTCAATGACGTATTAAAAAGGTATCCATTCTGTATATTATTCATTTATAAATGAAGAAATCATTTACATTTCTGCACTATGCTTTTACTAGCACTGTCAGGACTGTTTGGAGATCGAAGGTAAATTAGGGTAACCTCATAAAGACACACATATCGTCCTGCCTAGCGCCTACCAATGTGTTTTGGACACTAGCCAGATGATCACTCAGCTAATACTATCATTTGTTTTTCAATGTCATGAGCTTGTTAGAAGGTAGCAGTGAATTAGAGCAACTACAGTAAGGGAATTTAAAATTGCAAAGCTGCTCAGCTGTCAGGTGGCTCTCTAAGGTTTTTCATATTGTACCCAGCACATACACAGAGTCCTCTGCTGTCATTACACGTTTGCTGACAGCATTTATATATAGTTTCTAATGTTGACCACTTAAGCTGTATTTTTTTGTAGAAGGCCACTAGACATAGGAAATTAATTTATATTTCAGATAATTTTACCTACATTTTACTAGATTTTTTAATGCATTTTTCCAAAAGAATGGCCAGGGTTTGCATTGTTCATTAACAGAAGAACTTAATTAGCTTCCACAAATGTAATATTACAATTTTACCATTACATGTTATAATTACTTTACATTACATTTTTAAATTTATTTATATACACTGGTTTGAGTCTGAGCATATCTGGTGTATAGACATACATAAAATGTACAGAGATGGGAATTCTCAGGCTTTTATCTTGCAGCTTTGGCTTTTCAGTCTTATTGCCAGGTCACCAGAAATGTGCAAACAACTTTTAGCCTCTTGACATCCTCCACCTCTACTTCATTCCTTCTGTGCTTGCTCCTTCTTCATTTCAACCTTACCTTCACTACTATCCTTGCTTGCACTTTTTTTTTATCTGTCTTCAGCCTCTACCCCCACCTCTTCACCAAGCGCTCTACCTCCAGTTTACTCTAGACCTTCACCAGGTACCCTAACCCATAGATTGTCAGTGCACGTTCCGATAGTGATCATTTAATTGTGATTTGTCTGTCCTTTGCACTGTGCCCATCTGCCTGACAGATTTTAAAGCTGAACTAAAGCCGGCAGCGCAACTTGCCTATCTGTGTTCCATCATAGGCCATGCTGCCATCTACCTTTGTTCTTTAGCCACCTTGATTGGCCATACTGGGATATTGTAGCTCCTGCACACCTACTAATATTCATTCAACCCTGGCACATTCCAGGGATGCCAGGATTACTAGGTTTCCCTGGGGAGCTTAGCTTTTTCACATTTTACTAGCGCAATCCAGTAAGACTGGTTACTGCATAGGGGACATTCCCTATTCCTTTCTGCAATAACCAGCTGGCTGATGCTTTATTTTGTACAGTGGGACATTTGCTTTAATTTAAGTGGACACTGGGTCCGCAAATCAACCTGGGAGCCAAGGTGGAACTCTACTAGGGACAGCGGCAGCATCAGGGTCATTGGACTGACATTGTCTATTCAGATATTCTCTCAGGAATAGAGGTAACTACAACAGAGGATTCTTTAATTTATCTGCAGATATAACAAACATCCGATAAGTAAGTTCACGCTGCCCTCTGTGGAGGATGGAGTGCCTCCAATCTGCTTGCCTATTATTGAGCTGGACTAATTCACACTTATGTCAGTCCACTATCACAAACTTTTGCCCTCATTGAGTGGATATGGAGCTCTCATGTTACCTGCTTATAGAGGTGGCTCTTGTGGTTCCCTTGCAAGCTAACACCATCTATACTATGTACTGCTTTGTCCTTCTTCTTGGACAGAAGAGTGAAACCTCCCACAGCTCTTCTCCCATTCATTAAACCTATAGGACAATCCTGAATGTATTCCTGAAGAGGATGCTGGTTCTCTTTGTTGGTGGAAATCTAAATCTAAGAATTTTTAACCGTGCAAAGTTTGATTTCTTTGGAGTATCTGAAAACTAACCATGGACTCCTCCACACTTCGGATTTCTCCAAATTTCATCATATATCAGTTCTAAAATTAAACCTGCCTACCTTGCTACCTTATGCAAAGACTTGCTTCTCTTAGGTCTTTTTCAAAGGTCAAATCTCATTCATAGATAGTGTTCTCTCTGCTCTTCTAGTAGTATACATGATCCTTACATGACTCGACGGAATCATTATTTACATACCTGGGGCATTTAGTTCTGAAGGTCAGTAGGAAACACGTTATCCTTAATCTTTAATACTTCTCTGATCAATGCTAAATTTCAGATATTGATGAGATGGTACATGGTTCCTACACACATAGCTAAGTTCTGTACTTATGTGACACCTCTAGATCAGTTGGGAACTATGTTTATGTTTGGTTGCAAAACTTTGTGTGCAAGTAAAAAAAATGTAATAAACACGTATAAGTAACATTATCTTTTCCATTATCTGCATTCATTTACAATAAAATAAAGAGTGCACTGTTTTAGTCATCTTAGTCTTCCCAATTTTTTTTTTTCTTTCCTTTCCCTTCTCCTATCCTTTTTCTCTTTGCTTCCCCTTTATTCTGTTTTATAGTTTAATGTCTAAATTATTAATATTATTATACAGTATTTACAAGGCGCCAACATATTACACATCGCTTTACAAAGTTCATATTCATCTCACAATCTAATTTCTTTTATGTACAGGCTACAATATTTCATGGTATTCAATTTATCCTTAAAAAAGCTGTGTAGATTTCTTAGCTTCTTCTATCTGTGGTTGTCAAATATTGTTGAGTATACTTGATAAGCATATACACTACAACACTAGTATTCAATCCTCTGGTATATTATAGGGAAGAGGGGGACTTTATAAATTTTTTGTTCTCCTATTTATGTAGTTCTTTTCTTGTCTTCTTTTGTTATTCACATGTTGTTGTATAACTCGTATGTTCATTTACGTCCCCAGAAACAGATCCAAGGTTAGTTAAATCATCAAGTGATGTGAATCTATCATCAATCATGACAACCTTACCCTTTGTGATTGATAACACTTACTCATCGGAGACCCTTCACTGGATGATAACTGGTCACATCTGTGCAGAAATTCTGAATGCTGTGAAAACACACTTCCACCATCCGTCAAATCTATGGGAATACAGTACTATATTTGAAAGCTGTAAAATTATTGTTTTTTGCTCTTCTGCCTTACAACCATGGTAACACTGGGGTCATCCTGTGCACTAAACACAGTGATTGGTTCATAGCCTATTCCAGCTATTATTCTCCTTGTAATAAAAATGTGTTAACAGGACGATGGCTATTGCTCTAGAAATACTACTTATCAGAGTAATAGCTGCTGCATTAGATGTGAGATTACTGAGAGATACAACAAAGGATCTGGGTTACCATTGATGAACTCATTCTAACACTTTATTCATAGGAGCAGCAGTTTGTCATTCAACTGCTGGGGTTATTCTAGCCAGAATAAAAACAGTAGAGGATTGTAGGCCAGTTCCTCTTAGCTGGACCTTTAAACGTGTTTGAGATATCACCAAATTAACCCTTTTGCAAGTTTCTGAAGCATTTATTTAGTATTTACAGTAATAAAGGTCAACAGCAGATGCTGCATCCATTAGTTTTCTGCCATTTCAACCACCCATGTAAATGTCTTGGTGTTCCCATAGAATGCTATTAGTCAATGGTTTCTCAGCAGCAGTAAATAGTAAAGCAGTAGAAAAACATGCACCCAGAATCTTGTGTGAACGAAGTGAGCTGCAACAGCACTATTCAAGCAAATGAGAATGGTTGGAACCCTTTTTTGGCACACGGCTGCTGCAGATGATAGCATGGTTTACAAAAGTGACATATCGCTCTTGGCTGTGGCAGTTAGAGCATTGTGATCTGAACCACAAATCCATACAAACCTTGTTGGCCGTGTTGTGTTGTGGTTTGCCCCTTGCTGTGCCCTCAGAAGCTGTCAGGTGGCGGTTTGGCACTGCATGTCTGAAATTAGCCAAGAGGTGCTAATTATCTGGAGGTAAATCTGATCTTTTGGTTTCAGTATTTTCAGTCAAACACCTAACTGCTGCAATTTGATGATTACCTGAGCTGCCTACTCATTCTGGGTCAGTGATTCGGAGGTTATTAAAGGCAGAAAAGCAGAATATCACTCAGACACACTGTATTCTTCAGAACCCGGTCATCTATGGCAGCTCACATGTTCTCTGTTTAAAAGTCCATGTAGGTTTAGGTCTGCAGCTTCTGGTGGCATCTTTTTCCAGTCTACAATAAATGCATATTGGTACGCGTGATAATGTTTCCAGGAAAGCAGATTATTCCAATTGTATTTGCACATTATTTCTATTTTAAGAGGAAATATATACATGTCAGGCAAGTTAACCCTGGCTAATATACTGTGGATATCAGTTGCAGACCCATGCAGAATTCACATAGCAATTAATGGTTGGCAAGTATACATGCATCTTAAAATCTGACCTTGAGATAAATACTGACTACCTCCCTAATAGAAGCCATGAAAGCCATTAGCCTTGGATGAGTCCTGTGAGTGCTTGTGTTTCTACTGTGTATCTTAAGATTTCTAATATAAATATGATCCATGTATGTACTTTTCACATTATCAGAGGACAGCAATCCAATGGGTGATTTACTTTTATGAATTATCAGAGCTCCTCCCCTTACAGAGGTATTTAAAATTGAACGGTCTCCAGTTGACTAATCATGTTGGAATGTCAAGTTCCTCTTCTAAGTAGAGGATAACAGCTGAGGCTAATCCAGCTTCATTTTGGTATTTTCCAGGGATCTACACACAGGGGTGCACATTATGTGGTTATTTATAATGGTATTTATTACATTTATAATCCTCTAACAAGTCCATGTGGAAAATCAACTTATATCTAAGTATTGGATAGATAGACTTTAAATCACTTGGCTGTTGTAAAAAAGCTAAAAGTGGAGGTCTGCCCCTAACAACCAATAATTCATCAGCTGCGTTTTGTCTTATGTTGGAAACTAAATGCTAAATGAAGATTGGTTGCAGCAGATAATACACCTCCTTTTTACTTACTTTAAGCTATATATAAGTCTTTGTATTTTGTACTAAGAGAAAAAGAAAGCTGGCTGTTGGCTTTCTTATGAAAATACTACCTGCCTGGCTGGCTATATTAGTTTCTAAGCCACTGACCTAAAAAAAGCAGTCCAAGAAAGTAAGAATAAAGTCAAAATTCCTGTATACATATTCCAACCTACTGATTCAGACTAAAATGACTGATTAGTACAAAACCCAGGCAGTATAAAGGAGAGGTCAGAAATGATTGCTTCCATACTTCTTCAGTGCAGTGTTTCCTTGAGGGTTGAACCACACTGATATGCATGGATCCATTTTAACCTTAGCTAGCACTACCAGCAAGAGCTACCTCAACCTCATATAGAGACAAGTGATTGCCCCGAAATAATGGGAGAGCTGTATTGAACCTAGCTGGTTCTCCCTGCAAGTTCTATCCCAACTCTAGCTAAGCTCTTGGGCACCTGGGGTTAGCTGATTTCTGAGGGAGTGCAAGCTGGGGGTAATTATTATGCCTGCTATATACATCAATGAGGTTCAGCACTGGCAAAAAGCTAATATAAGGGCATGTACTCATTTAGTTTGCATCAAATGGGTTTTGCATTCCCAAACCAAGCTAAAAGCATGTCAAATGCAGGACAAAAAGCAGAATGGCAACACCTGTTAATAAATTCAAATGATCCTAGATTTGTTTAAATACTGATGTCATCAAGATGGGTCCAAAAGCCCTTGGACAAATATGAGAGACAAATTGGACAAATGAAAACACAGATTGCATTGACTTTGAGTATTGATTAAAACACACAACTGTTCATTTTGTTGGTGCAAGTCTTATTTGAAGCCTAATAATGGCAAGAACCTTTTTGTGTTGTGATGTCAAGCAAGCAATATGTAAGATATATTGTTTAGTGAAAATCAAATTAACCAATATCATTATATATATTTATAACTTTGTATACTTTGTAAATCTTTTCATTCTCTACTAGTTTTACAGAATTGGTTCTGAAAGATTCATCTGTTAGATTGTGTCTGTCTGAAGTGGATTACTTCCATTGAGAACTGCCCTCTTTTGGATATTTTCCTGTTTTGAGATATATCAAAAGTAAATATACAAAAGAACTGTATAAAGGATTAAAGCCATAATTTATGTGTGTCATTGTTAAAAAATATATAAAAAATATACCCTTGTATCTCTTTAAATAATCCTTCTAATTGATGGTTTTAATGAATTATAAGAATTAGATTTTTTATATAAAGAATACATCAATTTATTCTATTTGAAATTGAATAAAATCTATATTTTTTATATCATTTTTGTTCTGGGATGATATCTCATATCATTATTTAAGTCTTAATAGACCATTGAAGGGGTTTCCCTTGGTGGTCAATATTACTAAGGATAATGACACTCTTTGTATAGAATATTCTATTTTTACTCAATGTGAAATTTTACCTCTTCTCCTCTTCCCCCTAATTTTTTTTGTATCGCTGGTCATTTATAATTTGAAAAATGACATTAAAAAAATAATTGAATATTACGATTTCACTGTAATGTGATTTTGTATACAATGCAACATTCATGATTTCAACCTCTGATGAGTAAGGTCCACACAGTTAATCCTGCTTTCCCTATAAATAGAATAATAAGGGTTTTTATGTGGATTAATTACAAATAAACCTAACGTAACTGTCTGTGCATGTAGTTAAAGGCCCTTTGAATAAAACATATTACTTAACGCTGACTCACAAATAGCTTTTCCAGTTGCTGGGTTTTGGGTTTGTAAATGAAGTAGGAAAGCAATGTCCTTTTGTATTTCCTAATAATGTGATGCTGTTTTATAAAACTTATATTTAAATTTTCGTTCTGCATTTTTTAGCCAGCTGTATTCATGAAAACAGAAAACAACAGTCTACATTCAATAAAGAGCTGTTTTAATGACTTAACAAATTGCTTTATAGGGTGACTGCTTACAGAATAAAATGACTGTATGACCTCTACTAATTATCACTTCCAAAGGCTGCCCAGTGTCAAGAAATGTTGATGTCAGCAACCAAATTGATACATGTACAAACCCCTAACCATGCAGATTTACAACATGTTGATGGATAATATTCTCTGTGGAGATGCCTAAAATACGGCATTAAAAACCCAACAGACGTTTATTGCACATATTGGAATTTTTAGAACTGTTAAATAGCAGATAGATGCATTAATATTACACAGTATTTATATAGTGCCAACATATTACGCAGTGCTTTACAAAGTCCATAGTCATGTAACTAACTGTTCCTCAAGGGGGCTCACAATCTAATGTCCCTACCATAGTCATATGTCTTTAATACAGTCTATGGTCAATTTTAGGGGCAAACCAATTAACCTAACTTCATGTTTTTGGAATGTGGGAAGAAATCGAAGTACCTGGAGGAAACCATGCAAACACATTGAGAATTTGCAAACTCCATGCAGATAGTGTCCTGGCCGAGGTACAAATCTGGAGTGCTAACCGCTGAGCCACAGTGCTGCCCGTGATGCATTAGATATTTAGTGTAAAATTCATATAGAAAATTTACCTAGATCTGCATAGTTGTATTCATCAGATAGTATAGAATATTTGATGGGCTTATTCAAATACAGAATTTATACATCTCAGCTCAGGCAAAAGGGTCATTGGGGGTCTAATAAACCCCTCTTTTCTCTTTAAAGAGAACCCGCTACTGTTGCCTATGGACAATATTGGGTATTATAGATAATCACTCTTTCATGACTGCACTCAATTTTCAGGTCTAACGTTTGAAAACTATTTATTCAAAACAATATTACCTTTTGTTTCAATCCGTTTTATTGAAGATTAATAACATAACAAAACAGGTACAGAAAATGGCACATACATAAACACGGGGGCTCTCGGCCCTTCCTTGCAAAGACACAATATACAAAAAGTGACATTTTACAATGACATATCAGTACTTAAAATAAAACCAAACAAAATGGGGTCAACCACAGGAAAAAACATATGGGGGTTGGGAAGCAACCCAAGAAGGAAACACCCCAAATCAAATAATTTTTATTGCCTGAGTAAGAAACTATACCAGCTGTTAGGAAACTAATAACTCGATTAACCCTCGAGAGCCTCAAATCCGCTCTCTGACCCCTCTCTGGTTATAACCGGGGGTGCCACCATTAATTCCTAACCCTAAACAAAGGCAAAACATTTAGACCAAGGGTAAATATGGGGTTGGTCAAGGGGTAGGGGGGGAATATCCAGCTGGTCTTTTGCATATACAAACCCAGGATCCACTAAAAACCCAGTTATAACAGAATTTACAACTCTCTCGCCAACTCTGCCAAATCGATTTAAATTGGGACGATTCTTTGAACCAGTCCCAGGCCGACCATGTCAGCTTATATTGCTCTGTCTTATCCTCATCTTCTGCTATTAGTCTCTCCATGTGTTGTATTTTTTCCAATTCCACCAACCAATCTCTCATTGTGGGTGCCAAAGGCTGTTTCCACTTTCGGGGTATGATTGTTCTGGCTGCCGTGAGGAAATGTCTAAGTACATCCTTCTTACAAGCCTTAATGGACCCAGGAAGAATGGACAGCAGCGACATTTGGGGGGTAAGCTTTAAATTAGAGCCAGTCACACTATTATAAATTTCAGCTATCTGATCCCATAAACTACGAATACCTGGGCATTCCCACCAGATATGTAGCAATGTACCCCGTTGGGAGTCACATCTCCAGCACCGATCAGAGATCGAAGAAGAGATACGATGGATATCCGTGGGACATAAATACCACCTGGAGAGGATTTTATAATTAGTCTCGTGGGCCCTACAGGGAGGAGCCATCTTATGGGTCAAGACAAAAGCCTTCTCCCACTCAAGTGGGAAAATAACTACCCCCAATTCTTTCTCCCAATATCTCGTGTAGGTGGGAGCCTTATTAGCATATATTCCAATCAGTATCTCGTATACCTGGGAAATAATATGGATCGGTCTGTTTTCAGACCATAGTAATTTTTCGAATGCCGTAAAGCTCCCTAGTGTGGGAAAGGAAGCTAGAAATTGTGTAATAAAAGAAGATAATTGGATGTGTAATAGCCATTATCAAACAAGGGGGTCATGGGCCCCACTTTGGAGGACACATGGCCCCCCCTGACAAGAATATCCCACTCCCTCAAAAGATCAGATGTAACAATTGGAAGTGTTTGGAGCCTAGACCTGTCTATCCACAATAAGGAGCGAAGATCCACGGGGGCCAAGATATTTTCCAAAAGGACCCAGCTCTTCCGGTCTCTATTATGAAACCAGTCAACCACCCGAGTCAGCATAGCCGCTCTGTAGTAGCATCTAATGTCAGGAACACCCGCACCGCCCAATGTTTTAGGTCTAGTAAGATACCAGAGAGCTATTCTGGGGCTCCTCGAGCCCCACAGGAACTGTCTACAGAGCTGCTGCATTTTGCCTAAAAAGGCCTGCGATAAATAAATCGGAATCGTCTGAAAGACATATAGTAATTTAGGTAGAATATCCATTTTGAGAGCATCAATCCTAGCAAACCAAGAGAGAGGTAGTAAATTATATCTCCCCAACTCCACCTTCAATCTGCCCAACAGTGGTTCATAATTATAACTAAATAAATTAGTCGGGTCTGCTGTTATAAAGACCTCCAGATACTTGAGCTTCTCGGTACAAAGCCTAAACTTCGTATGATTCTTAAGGTAATGGACCTGGGGAGGCAAGAGTGAAATATTTAGTATTTCGGATTTGTCAAAATTCACTTTAAAGTTGCTTAGCATCCCAAATTTCCCAAACTCCTCTAAAATCGCTGGTATAGAAGACTGAGTAGACGATATATACATTAGGAGATCATCAGCAAATAGGGACAGCTTATATTGGTATTCTCCAAACTTTATCCCTTGTAACAATATTACCTTTTATAACTTACAAAACTGTTGGACAATTTAAAAAGTAATAACAAAAAAGGGTCAGGGTTAAGCAATTATTAATCCTAAAATATGCATTTTAACGTATGTAAAATGCTATGAAAGGGTAAAGGGTAAGTATACTTACAAAAAAAGTATAAACCTGCTACCCTTCTTACCCTGTTTGTCTACCCCTGACCTTAAAGCCCTAACATTTGATTAACTTTATACATTCCATGTGTATCAAATCAAACAGGTATGGCAGGGAAAACCATAAAATGTGTGCTTTAAAGAAAAAAATAGCACTACTTAGAAGAGCAGGCACCACCCTTCCTTATTTTTATTAGATTGGCGCTGAGCTCCACTGCATCTCCTAGTTGGACAAGCATCCTGTAAAGATACTGCCAGAACTCTTCAATTGGCAAGGAGAATGAGATTTGTGGATGTTGATAGGTCTTGGGGTGTGTTGGATCTCTAAAAAAAATTCCATTCACAGATAAAGGGTGCTTTAGAAATAACGTAAACTAATAACATTGAATGTCTTTTGTTTTGATGCTTATTAAATATGAAGATTCAGCTGGGTTTTTACCTAAGCCACCCTCCCTTATCATGAATGCTTTCTATCTTATTGCAGCTGCAGTTTGCAATGATAAAAAATCCAATCAGCTTCTTTTCTGTTTATGACTGCACAGTTGACCCCTTTAAACTTTCATATTGCTATATGCTGAGGCAGGAAATGCTGTCAAAACAGCTCCATACAAGTCTATAGGGATCATTCAAGAAGAGGTAGGAAAAAGAGAAAAGTTTACTTTTTGTAAAACTTTACATACCTTTAGCTTACAAAATAAGGTTCAGGGGAAACCCTATTTTTCTTTTTACAATTTTCCGATCTTGGTTCGGGTAAATTCAAAGGCTTCGTTTCACTTCTAACTCAAAGTCCTTCTGTCCCTCTTTCCTCCTCAAAAGTTATGTTGCACTAAACCTTTCATCCAGCCTCTAAATTATTTGGCTAAGTCTACTCTGATGTTAACTTTTAAACTCTTATAAATGCCAATACAGCTTTTGTATGAGTTGCTAAGTGTTTTAAAAGACATTTCAAAACAAGATACTGTATGTGCCAGAGAATATTAGAGTTAAATTAGGCGAAAATGTGTCTCAAATACCCCAAAATGAAAAAAAAAAAAAACATGTTAAGTGTTTTTGAGTGTTTTGGGGCATTTGGAAGGTGTTTTAGGGCATTTGAGAGCAATTTTTGGGCATTTATGTGTGTTTTAACTCTTTCCAAACATAGTAGCACGCATTTTCTTTACAAACCATTAGGAAAACATTCTGGTGTTGACTGGCCCATGAATGAATTGGAATGAATTGGAATAAACATGAGTGTTTAAATGCTAAGGTTAAACATTGGGGAAAAAGTCTGTGTCTAAAAAGCTAACCTAATGGGAAGCACGGTGGCTCAGAGGTAAGTTCTCTGGCCTTTATTAAGGTTAAATCAAATACCATGAAATATTGTAGCCTGTACATAAAAGAAACTTCCAACCCCAATATGGCAGCACTAGGTCCCAGGTTTGAATCTTGGCCAGGGCACTATCTGCATTGAGTTTGCAGGTTCTCCCTGTGTTTGGGTAGGTTTCCTCCCACATTCAGTTAGTTTAGTTAATTGCCTTCCCTCCAAAAGGCACCTCAGACTGTATTAAAGACATATGACTGAGTAAAAATATGTTTATTATTTTTTTATCAAGAGAGAATAGAGCCTCCTGGGATACCTATGTCATGCATCCCGTGAGGTTGCTCCTTCTGCGTATGCCCAAGATCAGGCATCGGGGGTATTTTACTTCACTGAGAGAAAAGAGATGCCAATCTCAATGGGCATGAGTAAAATTTTTTCCCCCTTTACAGCGGGCTACATCACCTGATCTCACACTTGCTCAGCATGAGATTTGGTGACATACCTAGAAGAAGATGGTGGCGCCTAATGCTTCCTGCGCCCCGAGACGAAGGAGAATTCCAGGACGGTGCAGGACCCGATCGAGGCATCTGCAGAATTAAAGGTAAGTGTGCTTTTTTATTTTTCACTTTAGTTCCGCTTTAACCTCCTTAGAAGTAAGTTCAAGTGTGGCTCGGGGTAAAATTAACAACCTGAAAGCGGTAACCCCGAGCCAAACCCAGGATAGCTAAACCATCAAAAAATAAAGGCTTACCTGGTCCCATCGGCGTCCTCCAGTGTCCTGCCATCCTTGTCAATCTGTCCCCTGGCAAGTGCGCTGATGTTCCCAGGAGTTCTCGGTGACGTTGGTGTGTACAGCCATCTCCAGGGGCACGACAGGATATTCAAATTATTTTTTATTGCATTCAATACAAAAAAACTGTTTTGAAAGCAATACACTGGATTTATATGTCTGAAAGCGGTATATTGTCTTTCATGAAAATTTATTTTACAGTATAATATAACAGTATGGGTTTCATAAAGTTTGAAACACAAAATCATGTCAAACTTTATTAATATTTTTTTTTTTAATTTAATATTTTGACGCTTTTGTATTTCAAACTTTATTAAACCCATACTATATATACTATACTATAACCCAACATATAAATCCGGACAGAAATGAACTGCTAGGGAGGTTAAAGAACCAGTCTCTGCAGATGTGACAGCAGGCGAAAGTGAGCGGTTCTGAACTATTCATTCACATTTCATATGAAGCTACTTATATTGTCTTCAGTGGCATGAGGAAGCAGTAACCACACCGCAACCTCACTGCCAGTCCAAAGAGAGAAAACCTGAGGGGCATTTACTCCACATTTACTAATGTTGAAAATGAAAGAAAACTCTCATTGTTCATTCAGTGCAGAAGTAAATGTCTGCTTCTTCAGGCATCCCCCTGAGGTAAAATACATGAATATAAAGGGCAGGTGGAAGGGTCCTTTCTGTCAGCCATAACTCTGCACAGCCTGGGCAGCCTTGCACACAGAGTTATATATATCACACAGGGAGAGCTGCATGCAGGCTGCATTCCTGGACACACACAGGAGGGTCACACTGACACACTGCACAAGTCCCAATACTGAAGTAAACACAATCCAGGGACTGGGCTGGTCCCACACACAAGCCTGTAGTCTGATACACACCCACCAGCTGGGTGGAGGCAGCAGGGTGCACACAGACACTGGCACACACACACTCACCCCTGCTGCACAGATTCCACTCACATCACTTTCCACACACACTGGGGGCTTTTCCTGCAGGGGCTGCCAGCATGGTTGCAGTCAGGCTAATCGCTATTGGATTATACCTCCAGCTTTTGATCTGTTATGTCCTCCCTCAGACTTCCTTCATGGACAGTGTCTTCCCTATACCTGCAGGTAATCAGCAGTTTATATGTAATAGGTACTTTCTATGCACCTGCAGAGCTGCATGCATTGATATGGCTGCAATGCCTCTTCATTGCTCTGTTCTGTACAATGTTCTTGACCTGCAGCTTGTTTGTCTGCTTGTTGACTTCTATTTTGGTCTGGGATAACCAGTGTAGAAGTAGAGCAAGGACAAAAAAGCCATTGATAACTGTATGCATGAATAAAAGCCTTATTAATATTCTTTATGTCATAAGCTGATTCTTGAAGTAACTTCAATATCTGTGTCCTTGTATATGAACAATGAAATCATTATGCATAGGAATGCTGGACAAGATGTGATTCCTATTAAAAATTTCCAATAGCATTAAACGCCAGAACCCTATATTATATCAGGATCTGCAAATCATATATTATTAATATTATTTTTATTATTATTAATAAACAGGATTTATAAAGCGCCAACATATTACGCAGAGCTGTACAAAAAATGAATAGATTTATATTTTATATATGTCTGTAATACTTACCAAATCATATTATTCCAACATAAGAATAACAGTATTCCAGTTTTCTCCCCAATATCTTTATCTCGGCTTTGATTTATTAATCTACAAATATTATACTATAAATATTATATTTTATTATACATAGTTGTTGCATTTAAATTATAGGCTGCTGTGCACATTTTCATTTTGCTGCAGTTTTTGCATTACCAGCCTTCTATTACATTTAAATAACATTTACATTAAAAGGCAATTTTAGAGGGAATAATGTTTGTGCTATATCCAAAGAGGTTTGCATTCTGTAGTACTGTCTGCAGGATTCTTTAGGAATGATATAAAGATATAAGGCAAAGTTAGTAAAAAAATAATCATTAGGTTGAATGGAGAAGAAATTGTAAATTACACCATATATTTCATGTGTTGTTTAAAATTCATGATCTTAGTTATCCATGGGGTAGTTTGATCTTTTCCACTGCTAGGTGAAATTTAATGAAATAAAGTAGCAGATAAAGTTTAACATACAAAAAAACACATTTGAATGTAATACTGCATTCATGTCCCTAATAATTTAAAGGGCTTTTCCTAATTAAATTTTACAGGGAAGTATAAAGGCTGATTCGCCTATCTCGCAGAAATCATGCATCTTTACTATATTAGCTTCCCATTATTACTGTATTAGGGTCATACTATTTATTTTTTTCATATACATTTACCAATCCATTTCATTTGTTTTGCCAGAATATAAAACCAAAAAATCAATATTGAGATAAAATTAAATTATGCAGCACAGACTAAATGAAGGGTATTCAGAACACATTTATCAGCTGTGATATGGTACGGATGTGCAATTCTATTAATTTTTTATTTCATAACAACAGGTTTCTAGCTAGGGCCATAATGTGATTGATTTAGTTCTATTTTTATTTAAATGTAACTACAGTTCATGTGGAAGTATTCCACTTTTGCTTATGCAGAGATTATACTTTGGATCCATGTCTAGGAATGGATTTGTCACCTGTAAATTACTTTAGTGTATGAAGAGTCTATTGATCCTGGCATGATAATGTAAATTATTTGATATTTTTTAGATATCATTACATTTTAAAGGATGCGAATAACACATTTCTTCTGCAGAGTCTCTGAAATCGTCAGTGACCCATATGTGATTGAGTAAAAGCTGAGGGTTACTAATCTAGAACAGTACTGCATTGACAATCTGTGCCAGACACTTTGGCTTTGAGCTCCAAGATTTTTGTGACCTAAATCTAATAAAATTCACAATGGGATTGACTTTTATAAGGGGTAATAGGAAGAGAAAATAAATCATCATTATTATTTTAATTTTTTTGATTACCCCTCAGAAAAAAAAGGTAATTGGTTACATGGTCACATATTTTTTCTTTCCTAAAATTTGATTGGTTACATTGTTAGCACGTGTATTTTTTCTGTATTTTGTTAGGTTGCATGCTCAATACATTTTTTCTTTTTCTATAAATTGGCCACGGTTTTTACTATACTTGCTGAAACTAAATTTTTTTATTTATGAAACCTTGCATACATTCATCGTTCTTTTAATTATGTAAAAGGTACAAATTTCTATCTTGTTGAGATATTTTTCATAGCTTCTGTAACAGAGCCCCTTACCACTATGCTATGTTTTATTACGATAGGCTATAGTTTTTCATTTTCATGCTGGTTATAGAATAGAAGATGGGATGCAAAAGAAAGAGGATGTGTTTGTAAAAAAAGAATGGGTGTGTGCAAATAAGGAGGGTCATGTTAACCTTAATAAATCTATGGTTCATTGTACCCAGTGCACCTCTTCAGTTGTGCCCTAAATGTGCAAGCACAGCAGAGGTCATCCTTTACATTGGAGGATGGTGAACAAAATTAAGTAAACATATGTGAATCTGCCAACGACTGCAGACCACTAGTAAAGGCAGGCAGCACTAATTTACTTATACTTGAAGCACTGTGCATTTTTTGCTATTGTCTGCAAAATCTCTGTATGTGTGATGGGGTCAAAGGGATTTCTATTAAATCTGAAAATGCCATGACTCAGAGATTTGCAGGAATTTGCTCTATAGTACTCGTTGAGCGTAATTTGAAGAATACCATTGCAGACATTCTTCTGAAAATATTTAACTGGCTGTCTATTTCTCTATACTTTATACCTAGGAAAAGGCACGGAAACCACGATTTCCATGCACCTTTTCCCATATATTAATGGTCTAATGTTATTTAGTCTATGAGGATTAGTTAAGGCCAATGACCAATGGCTGCTGTTGGGAGAGATGCTGAGGCAGCTGCCAGCCCTATGGACGTATGAGGGGATTTTTTAATTAACAAGCAATAGAGGTTATGAAGTGAATGGATGTATAACTCTAATCTCCCATACATTGAGATCTCGGTACATTAGGGGATACCTATTCATAAAACAGTCGTGTTGTTGGTCTAGGTATTCAAACCAGGGAGCCATTAAATAGATAAGATGCTGTACTGTTCCTGATGAAGCGGACTTAGATCTGAGAAACGTGTCGAACGTTTAAAGCCTACCTACATAAAATGGACCAGTATACAAATATAATGAATAACCTGATTGTTTTTTATGTATTTTTTTAAGGATTTTTGAATAAATTAAGGTTATTACATCAATGACATAAATCATGCCTCAAAAGTCCAAATGGTATTTTCCCTCATCTATATTCTTTGTATTGACAGTGAATGGGTATGTGGCATATTATATTATTGTGCCTAAAGAAAAAGGAATTGTCCCCAATTTAATAAGGAATAGGTGGTAAAAAGTCTATGGAACGAAGGAGCAAGATATGGAAAACTCTTTAATACATCCCACCTATATTAGTATTTTGGCTTTTTTGGCTCGGTGTTGATGCCATTGGAGATCAGTGAACCTAGGATCTAGTTTTTAATGACAGACAATTTTCTCTGTCTGACATTATAATTTTACTAAAGATTTTTATAGCATAAAAAAACAGGTAGGTGTTACTCCTATTTAACTTCCTATTTTCAAAATTAATAGCGATAGATCCTCCTAAAGCCATGATCAATCTACATTGAAAATCCCATGAAAAGATTTAGAGGTGACCTTATCTGAAATAAGGTATATAATGAAAATGGAGTGGTTTTATTTGGTAATTTCATTAGCATGTTGGTATAAGGGGAAGGGGTGATCCAGGCAAGGCAATAACCATGATGTCCAGAGATGCTAATGTTGTAGCCTTTTCACTCTATGAGCAATGAGGAAGAAAGGACCCTTCCACCAGCCTTTCAATCTATGAGCATTCATTAAAATTCCAAGCATTTTAACTTCACTTTGCGATATTAAAAATTCAGACACAGAGGTCACAAAGTATTAAAATGTTCATTAAAGGTATTTTCTGTGCCTTAAGCTCCTGGGTGGTTCATTTCTGTCCGGTTTTATATGTCTAAAAGCGGTACATTGTTTTTCATGAAAATGTATTTTTCAGTATAATACATTTTAAAACACAAAATTGTGTCAAAATAATAAATAACTTTTGTGTTCCAAAGGGTTTAGCTATCCCGAGTGTGACTCGGGGTTACCGCTTCCAGCATCTTTTTTGTACCCCGAGTCACACATTTGGGGTTAGCGCTGGGGGGGGAGGTTTAAAACTCCATAGTGTTTTTTACAACATTCATTGATGAATACATTGATTCAGGTTGATTCAAGTCCTATTGTTTTTACCTTTATAGTCTTGTAGTGCCTCAAATTATGGCTTTAAATCAACTTGGTTCCTGCCCCCTTCTTTAATTCCCCGTTTTGAGGTAAACCCCTCTTTACCGCAAGCTGTTTTACACAGACTTCTGGTGCAAACAGGCTGTGTCTGTCCGGACCTGTTACATTATGGAGTATCCTATTTAATGTACAGCGCTGCGTAATATGTTGGCACTATATAAATCCTGTTTAGTAATAATATTACTAATAATACACTGGAATGATGCTTAGTGTCATATAAGAGGCCCTGTATTTTTATTATTATTATTATTACACAGTATTTATATACATATTACACAGCGCTGTACAAAGTCCATAGTCATCTCACTAGCTGTTCCTCAAAGGGGCTCACAATCCAATGTCCCTACCATAGTCATATGTCTTTAATACAGATTAGGGTCAGTTTGGGGGAAAAGCCAATTAAACTAACTGCATGTTTTTGAAACCGCAATCTAAATAGCAGTTGTTATAGGGGATTTATAGGATTGTCTGCCTTGGTGGTAGCACATAGGATGTTTTTTATAGACAGGATAATTTTGTCCAACTAATTATCTGTTTGCGGATCAGCTTCTGAGCGGAAGTATAGGTTAACAGCTAAATTTAGAGTCAAGTGCATTAACATAATCCATCCTACCTGCCAAAAAGCTGTAATTCTGTTCAGCTAGTTTTGTATGTATCTAATATCAGCCTACACTTCTGTTTCGGGTTTTACATATCTTTTCTTATTTTAGCTGTGAGACAGGGAAATTTTTTCCATTAGTCACAGATATTGCTGAGACAATAGGCCTGATTTATTAAAGCTCTCCAAAGCTGGAGACGATACACTTTCATCAGTGAAGCTGGGTGATCCAGCAAGCCTGAAATGGATCTGGCCTATGATTGAAAACATTTGCTTACAAATAGCAAAGCCTTTAGGAAATCCATTCCGGGTTTTCTGGATTACCCAGGTTCACTGATAAAAATGTATATTCTCCAGCTTTTGAGAGCTTTAATAAGTCAGGCCCAATGTGAGCTACAAATGACTAGTGTAGGCCTTAAACATAAATATTCACAATACAGTAAAATTGACATCATTGGAACAACTCAATAATGGATCCTCCATTATTAATGCTATCCGTCTAAAAAGACCTCGTCACCAACATAATAAAAAAAAAACTTGTTAGCAAGTTTTGCATGTCTACACAAGAATGACTTTTACAAGTTAATAGCATGCCTAAAATGCCTTAAACTGACACATCATTTTAAAGAAAAATTGTTGGAATAAAAAGGTCCAAGAGAACATACATTACCACATTACAAGATTACTTACAGGAATGGACGGACACTCAGATGTCCAAAGTGGAATTGTGTTCAGGTTAGAGCTGTCCTTTAAATGCATTTGGAATGCATTGGTGGCTCAGATATACCACCCAATTATCCCTAAATTAGAGGGACAGACTCTTTTTTCCTCCTCGATTGTCCCTCGTTTTGAGTGAATATATACTGTACCAGTTGAACACACATGATAACACCTTTTCATGCAAAGGTATTGGAAATCTCCTGGAATGGTTTTCTTACAGTCTTAAGGAAGTTCCCAGAGGTACTGAGAACGTGTTGGCTGCTTTGCCTTCACTCTGCCATCCAACTTGTCCCAAAGCATTTCAGTTAGTTTTAGATCAATTAATTGTGGAGGCTGGGTCATCTGACGCAGCTCCCCATCACTCTCCTTCTTGGACATATAGCCAATACATAATCTGTAGGTGTGTTTGGAGTCACTGCCCTGTTGAAAAACAAATGATGGTCCCACTAAGCAGAAACCAGATGGTATGGCATGTCACTGCAGAATGCTGTAGTCATGCTGGTTAGGTATGCCTTGAAATAAATCACCAACAGTGTCACCAGCAGGGTCCCCCCACACCATCATATCTCCTCCACCATGCTTCACGGATGGAACCATACATGGTGAAGCCATCCACTCACCTTGTCCCACAGATATGACAGGTAAAACCAAAAATCTCAGATTTGAATTCAGACCCAAGTAAGGTGTCCTTCTTCCCAATAACTAAAAGTACAGAGGGTACACAGACAGGTATAAGCATTGTAATGTAGCATTAAATGGTTAGGAAACCAAATTCTTTTTTATTTTGAAATTATTTTGCTGTTTTTGCAACAGAAGATTTTTCAGAGAACTTTTTCTCTGTTTTTTATACCGCTGTACAGGCATTTGGTGGCTATTGGTTTGCTATATAAATTATATTTTAGAGTAAGTTGCATTTGCAGCAAAAACCTAATGGTTCTTGGGAACATTTTATTTACATTTTTTGGAATTTATACTGAAAGAAATTAATTCCCCAGGGATACTATTTACTTTTTTATTCTTTAAATGACATTAATATTTTATTTAGTTTTTAGCTAACAGTTATTATAAAGCATTTATCTCTGCTGTACTTGCATACAGTATGTTCTGTACATTAATAGTTATACATAATTACTATCAAATTATATCCAAAAGGAGTGTGTTACAGTGTTCTCCCCAGCCCCTTTTAGCCATGCGCACCACCCAGCACTTTTCAATAACCACCCGGCTGTTTACCTAGGAGTTGGGTCACAATACAGGGGCTGCCACCCACCTATAATTGCTTCCCATCCAGTTTTAAAAAATTTTGGGGGTTGAACGCTGGGTTAATCTCTCTATTATGTTTTTTGATGTCTGTTCACTTGGTAGATTTATAACCATTGTCAACAGAAGTAAAAGTGAGGAAAAAATTAGAAACCACCACAATAGTTTTTTTTTTTTAAATACTTTATTATCCCTAAAAATAAATATGTTTAAAATGATACTATAACCCCTAAATTAGGATATATATTATACTTATCTTTTCAGTCTTTTATTGGTCTTTGTTTGGAACATTTTCAGTCTTTTATTGGTCTTTGGAACATTTTCAGTCTTTTATTGGTCTTTGTTTGGAACATTTTTCTCTCATGTACTATCCTGTAATGCAAACAAGAATAAAAATGAAGCAGAGATTCCAACCTTCCCCACAAAAAGTGTTTTTATTAGAGAGAGAATATGGGTCTATATACAATATATATATATATATATATATATATATATATATATATATATATGTATATATAAATATATATATAAATTCTCCACCATATATCATTTGATAAATGTCAGATTCACTGCTTTATAAATAGCCCCCTATGACTTAGTGACATAAAAGGATGTAATTAAGACTTTGTGATAGGCTAGACTGGGGACATTATTCCTCTGTTGTTCAATATTCCTTAAATCTGAACTCCAGGATGAGCCAATATCGTCCACTTACATTTGGTATGTGCTTTTGATGCACACAAAGTTGATTTATATTCTTTGTGGCTAATAAGGAATATTTACATGCAGTTTAACAAGTATGCACAATACCAATACCCTAATAAGGTATTTTAGACATTGTTAGAGGTGTATAAAATGCAGCATCCATCACAAGTTGCACACAAGAGTAAATATCTTTTTTGTTTTCTAATTGCAAAACATTTGCAAAAAAAATAGTAAGGGAATATAACTTTTAATAGTTTTCCAGAATCTACCACTAAAGTATATGTTGCATTTGTGTTCCTGCTCTGCCTGTTTTGTGAATTAAGCATCTTCTGTCTTTTAGCATGGCCATGCCTCAATAATAATTTCTTGAGCAGTACAACAGGTCCTAGAAATTTTACCTGCTAACAGGACAATAAAAGGAGCAGCAGCAAAGTCATGAGCCATCATTCTGCTCACTTAGTATGTAGATCTGAAATACAGAAAAGCCTGATTGGCTCTCAGTGCTACCCCTCCATTTCCTAGATTTAGTGCTCATTTACAGAGCATAATGGGATGCTAAAAGAAGGTAATGTAAAAATTAATTGCTTTTGAAGGTAGATTTAATCATTGCTAATGAACACATAACTGCTTTAACTGAAGTTCAGCTTTAACAATCAGAATATCTCAAATGTGGGGGTGTAGTAGGAACTACAAAGGGAATAAAAAGAATGACCATAGATGTCATTATGAGAATATATGTTCTATCTACTGCTTAAAATAACCTTTTTATTACTCACTGCCTTATGAGCACTTTGGATCATGAGAGCTTTTGAGTCTGGTTTAACTTAATTTAAAATGTTTACTCAATGGACCTGATTTATGAAAGCTCTACAAGGTTGGAGAGGATACACTTTCTTTAGTGAAGCTGGGTGATCCAGCAAACCTGGAATGGATTTCATTAAAGTCATTTGCTATTTGCTAGCCCCCCCAGCAGTAATCACGAGTGTGACTCTGGATGGATTCCACTTGTAAGAAGCGGTAATCTCGAGTCACACTGGGGGTACAAAAACAAGCCCCCCTTACCTGCGCCCTGTGCTGCAGCGGAAATTTTATAATTCAGCTCTGATGCCGGGACGTTTCTGAATTAGGGGGCCATGGCTGGGCGGGAAATTTAAAAGCAGATTACTGAGTAATTTGTTTTTAAATACCACCAAAAAGCAATGTAATCTGCTTTTAAATGTTTTTTTCAGTAAAAAACACTACACAACATATAACAAAAATAAAAGTGCATATTTTAGTGCACCAAACATCATTGCCCAGTGCCCTGATTTACATTTTGCCTGCTATTATCCCTGACCTTTTGAAATTTTTTAATAAAATATTTTTTTTTTCATAAATTACATTGTTGTGGTCTATTATTTCAATAGTTTTAAAATTATTATAATTATTAATAATATAATGTAATTTATGATTATAATATAATAAATAAATATAACTATCATACTCGGGAGTTAATCTTAAGAATTACACGCCTATAATATCAACAAAAATTTCAACGCAAAAAAAAATAGGATCCATTTTTGCATCAAGAAATTGACAGAATTAGAATGCTAGGGGGGATAGCAGAGGATTTAAATTATAGACCAGATGCATTCCAAGTTTTCTGGATCACCTAGCTTCAGTGATGAAATTGTATCCTGTCTAGCCTTGGAGAGCTTTAATAAATCAGCCCCATTGGCTCAAGAATATTTTTGTGAACTTCAGGGTTATTCACAAGGGTAAGAATCCATCTAGGTGAATAGGATTTAGGAAAAAGGATGAGGTAGACATAAGGATGGAGTTGTGATCTGAGCACAGGAGAGGTAGACTGTCACATGAAAGGTTAAGAATTAAATTTTTGTTAGGATGAAGTCCTGTCCATACCTATGTCAAAGAGAAAGTTTGGAGGTGAAAGTTTTTGAGATGAAAACAATTTGAGGGAAGAGGAATGTTTCATTTTTCATTGGAAGTATAAGATTCAATAGGCATAATACATTTGTTGCAGAACTACATCACTTCAGAAAATATGATTCTGAGCTGCAGTGTTTGTGGTATAGGAAACATACCTTAAGATTTCCCCTTGTATTTGTGCCAGTAACCACTGATCTAGATAATTGATATTTGCATGAACATTCACAGTACAGTGCCTCTCTGTTTGATAAACAAGTCATTTTATGGGCTCACTAAAGTTATTTATACAATGAAAGCAATATTTAGCAATGCTGATGATGTTGCAGATCTAGAAAACATATGTAACAACATGAAAAACCAAGAGATAATAAACGCTGATAAATATTTGGACACACATATCATCAAAACAAGTCAATTTCTTGTCCTAATGGTTTGAAGGCAACCTATCAGATTTTTTTATAGTTACAAAGGTGCTGAAATTCCCTCAGGAAATTTTACTTGTAAATTTCACATTTGAGGTAAAGTGTTGCACTAAAGTGTATCTAAAGCCCAAACCGTTTTCTAGTTTCACAACATTTTTTTTAATAGAGTCAAAACAAGTACAAAAATCAAACAATACAGAAAGGGTTACTATAAAAAGAAAACAGAGAAGACCCAATAATGCAACTCCAGACTCTAGGTGTGTATAGACAAATAATAATAATAGGGCAAACATCAATTTAATGGTAAAACATTACCATAGTAAAGCATAAGAAGAGAAAGAATTGAAAAGAATTAGAAGAGTTGCAGGGGAGAAAGGTAAAGAAGAACAGAAAGGGGTCAATCCTTCACAAGTTCCTAAACTGTGTGAGACTTCAACCAACAAGGATTTGAGATTACAGTAGCAACAGTGAGCTATCAAAGCCTCCCCATGCCAAACTTTTTTGTATAGAGTAGGGAAGTTATTATTATTATGCAAAGTTATTAATGCTGTATGTGTCCCCAATTAAGTGATTAACCCTTTTTTATACTACTCATTGTTAATGAGAAAAAAATAAAGTAAAGGAATATATAATATTTTAAGGTGTGAACACAACCTGAATGAAGAAATCTTCAACTGGAGAAACGTCATGGTGACAAATGTCTAAAGCAAAGATAGGCAGACTTGGGCCTTTAGGCTGGATAAAGCCTAGCCAGTATTCCAGTCCGACCTAACGCCCCCCTGGTTATTTATTGTTGGATCCAGCATTATCGCAAGTTCCCGCGATATCACCAAGTTCTCGCACAGTAACCCCAATTACTATGCCTAAAGAGCAGAAGCAACGCGCAGCTACCAGTCCCTGGAAGGTTGACCTTGAACGTCAAGCCGTCAACCACGAATGGACTGAGGAATTATTCTTCGTCCGAAGCAACAACAAAGCCCTGTGTTTAGTGTGCAACAACACCAACACCACTTTCAAGCAGTCGAATCTCAAGGGGCATTTGGAAGCCAAGCACACGTACAGGGACTACACCGTGGATGAGCAGAAGACTGAGGCTGCTCTCTTGCAGTCACGGTTACAAAAAACCTTTCCTTGGACACTTTTTGTTTCTTCTGGCTTAGTGTGTCTTCTTGACCTCCTGAAATGGCCTAGTAGTCCAAAAAGTTTGCCGACCTCTGATCTAAAGCTTTGTACAGACTATCAAAAATTGTTGCTCAAAACAGTTGGTAGCGATTGCTTTTGCTTGAAATTTTAAGGGACGATTGCTGTAAAGAAAAGGCTTCTCAGAAAATGGTAAACAGCCTGTTTTGTTCTATGTTTGAGGACTACAGTAGTCCTTGTAGTCAGTAATATAGAGACCCTGCACCCTAAATGGCTAAACAACATGTGGGACACTCGTACTGACTTAAGAATTTCACCCATAATGATCACGAATGATTGTCTGGGCAACAGATTTTTAGCATCTGGACCATAAGAGGGGTTACCTCTCACTTTGGTCCTGATTTATTAAAGTTCTTCAAGGCTGAAGTGGATACACTTTCATCAGTGAAGCTGGGTAATCCAACAAACCTGGAATGGATTTCTTCAAATTCATTTGTTATTTGCTAGCAAATGTCTTGAATCCTGCGCTCAATCCATTCCAGGTTTGCTGGATCACCCAGCTTCACAGATGAAAGTGTATCCTCTCCAGCCTTGGAGAGCTTTATTATATTTGGCCCTTTTTGTTCGGCCCAGAAGAGCAAGCGAACGGGAAGAGAACTTGAATGGGGCACAGATGAACAAAAAACTGACGGGAGTTTTATCTATTCCCTACCTAATAGTAGTGAAAAAGAGGCCCTGTATAGCATTTTAATTACTTAATACCCATAAAGAATACCCGGAATGTCTTTTAATATGACTTTCAGTTTGTCAACTTTGTTGTGGCTTTCTATTCAGTTATTTTCCTTGTCATAATTATCACGCATTCAAGTCTTAGATGTCAAGTGAATGAATGCCCTTTATTTCGGTCAGCTGTCCCTCCATAAAACAAGTAACACATCTGTGAAAAGAAAACATCTTGTAAAGCATTTAACTATTCAAATATAATATTGGGACTATTCTTGAGTGATGACTTCTTTTTCCATGTGTTGCAAAAATACATTTGGATTATCTCCAATTATGCTTGAAAATCGGTGGCCTCAGAACACCTTTTATTTTTGTCATCACATGTCTTTCCATGGCAACATACGTATACAAATATTGTATAGGTGTTACAGGGTCACAAGACAGTAACTAGGAACCACAGATAAACATCTCAAGGGGAAATAGTCTCATGTATTTCAAATATTTCATTGCATGTGAGCGAGCTGGGTGACTGACAGGGGGTAATAGTACCTCTAGGATTTTTTATGTGGGATATGTTCCTTATAAATATATGTATTAAACTTGACACTTGATATAATATGTGTTTAGTACAAAACATACTAATAAGGAAAAAAGAAGGCTGCAATTTAAATATTTCTTCTGAATAAATACATATATAGACCTTTAATCTGCAAGTTGTGATCCTAAAAGGTGCTGAACATGCATTTTTGCACTTTCAAGATTCAATAAAATGTTGATTTACCAACTTTTTATTAATGTAGATTATAAAATTAAATATAAATGATTGGCTACTTTGATATTTATGAGAAAAAATGAACAAGCATGTAGAAGCAATGTTTTTCTATCCAGTTTATTTAACAATATTGCAAATAATTGTATTATTTATTTTATAATATTTAATTTTTATATATTTTATATTATTCATTATTATTCAATATTGATTCAATGTTAATATAGGTAGTGCATTTACTAATATTTGTTTCATAGTTTGCTCTTTTCTTAGCTATACCTAAAGCGTACCTAAACTCAAAAATGTCACTTTACATAAAAGGGTATACAACCCTTTTTAAGCGCATCACTCTTTTTTTAGATAAAAAGGGTGCAGCACTGCTCCCTAATTCGGGATCGCCTAGGCGATTGAGAATGAATGGGACTGCAAAGCCTCCCGCGATACGTCACGCATCCCAAGAGGAGCTTGGGTGCTCCTAATGCGCATGCTAGAGCAAGGAGCCTTTTTGCGCAAAGAGAAACATTTGCCAATGTCACGCATGTGCAGTTTTTTTTCCATCCTACGTCACCCGATCTCACGCCTAGGTCGGATGACGTAGGATGAAGAACCAGGAAGAACAGGAGAAGATGGCGGTGCCTGGAGCACAACGCGGGACCCCCGGATGGATCAGACTGCCCTGCAGGATTGATGGTAAGTGTTTTTTTTTTTAATTTTTAAGTTTAGTTTCTCTTTAGGAGAGCAGTAGATAGTCAAGTTCAAGGGGTATGTTTACTATGGCTCCTGTTCATGAAAATTTGTCCCAAACAATTCATATTTACTTCTGAAAATTTAATATCAAACATTTGTGATATTCAACAAAATAAAACAAGTGCAGAATGCATCATTAAATGCATCGTTATCACATTACATTAATCACATTTTATGTGATTTTTGCACATATCATTACATGTTTTTTTACTATACCGGGCTATATGCTTTTCAACACTGGGGTTACCTTGCAAAGGGAAGCTACAAAGCCTTCGTTTGCAAAATACATTTGTTCCTCCCACCTCCATGTCCCAAAAATGAATTAGGGTAATAGAAAAAAAGGACTTATGGAGGAATCAAATTTTATACCTGGGAGGTAGTTCTCCCCCAACACAAACAAATACTTATCAGCTTTTAAAATAAAGTTTTGCAATATCCTCAAAGCGTTTCCAGTTATTAATCTGTCAATCAAGTCTTCCAGGAGGTAATCCATTAAATCACTATGACATATCACCCGCTGATGTGTGCACAACATGCTACCGCTGTTAATACCAGATTGGCTGGGTTTGATTACTAAGCAAAAAGCTTATATGTGCCATTTGCTGCAATATTATGGACCTGTACAGTGGACTGATACAATATAGAATCCCTTTCTCTTTTTAAAAATAATGATCTTGTAGCAATATAGCAATCTTTTAGCAATCGTCCGTACAATTTAGAAGAGTTGGCTTCGGATATTCACGAATATAGAAAAAGATTGTTCTTTCATCCAGTTATTTAGGTGTACTTCCAAAGGCTCTTGATACATAATTCCTTTTAATTATGTTTCCTCATGTTTATAGTATGAGATAACTTTAGAATACCAGGCATCTGAATTCTAAATGTTATAAATTAGAAATTAGCTTGTTCTCGGAAAACATGTAACACACAGGACATTTCCCTACTTTTTCATTAAGTTTCTGGGTCTGCTTGTTGTGTAACAGCTTCTAAAACTGATGATAATGTGACAAGATTTCCAATTTTTTTTATAGATTTTTATAGCTACTTTATTTTAGTACATATAAGATGTATTTAATACAGCGGTGTATTGTAAATAACTTAAAATGAATGCATGAAATTGTGTTGTTGTTTATAGTTTTTAAAAGCTTTTGGAAAAAAATGCAAAAACATTTTTTTAATAGGCAGCAATTGTTAAAAGGTCATGTATTTATTTTTCAACTACATATTTATGTGAGCAATAAAACATTTTTTCTAAGCATTTGACACTTTGCTTGCCAATAAGTTTTAAGACCTTTTAAAAAAGTTACTTTTAAATTGTTCCTATATTTCAGGTCATTTTGCAAAAATAAAAAATATGCAAACAACTTTGCCTGCAAATGAATGTAATGCTTTTTTAATTATTATTTTAAAAATAACTCTTTCTGGGAAAATTATACCTACAAGTGTTTTCTGTTTTATTGAATTTTAGGATTAAATTTTTGATGCAAAATACAGTTTATTAAAACATTTTACTATCACAAAACAAAATAAAATGCCTAAAGCTTAAATAAATGACTTTCTTTGAAAGCTGAATGAAAAAATAACATCCATTTGTGTCTTGATAGGTATATTATTAATATTATTAATAAACAGTATTTATATAGCGCCAACATATTACGCAGCGCTGTACATATGGTTATCATTTGTATTGATCCTTCATGTATGACTGGTTTTTAGTGCTCTAAGCAATTTAAACTACAGCAAGAAAATGTAATTGTAATTTAGGTAACCAGTTTTAAAGGGGTAGAAAGGGGTAGGCATAATTCCAGTAACAATAAATTTACTAAAACAAGTGTGGTGAAATTGGGTTTGACTTTATTTATTAAATCATGTACAGTTAAATATTCTGTTTGTCTATTTTACCTTGCTTGTAAATGTGTTTAAAATTAACCCATACTTACTTAACTCTGAGAACATTTACTTGAAAGTAAACAGTTTATATATGTTTAATCAATCAATACCATTTTCTTCAATTATTAGCTATTTGTGTGCACTAAAATAGATTATTATTTTGAATAACTTTAAGTGTTAGATAAATAGAACATTTTTTACAGACAGTTTTGCTGTGCAAATTCCAGTATCACAAACCAGAGAGTGAAGATTTTTTAAGAAAATTGTTTGAATATGGATTACCCCTGGCCTACTATGTGAAAGCCACAACTTTAGGATCATTTAAAAATAAATCAGGATACAAATAGGAACTGTAAATAGGTTCTATCGCAGACAAAATGCTTTCTACAAAATTTTTGCATAGATGAAATTTATGGTTCTTGTAAGTATACAATAAATAGCAATTTGAATAGCATAATATTTAAACTATACAGTTTAATTCTAAAATAAAATCATCAGTAACGCACAGGCACGAAGGTCCCACACCAGGTATAATCTAAGCTAAAACGCTGCAGACACATAAAGGTGTCAACGTTTTTTTTCAATGGATTTTATCCTGAAATAACAACTTAAACTAAAAAAAATCAAACTGAATACTGATATATTGTTTGATTATGTTTAATAAATAGATAGATAGATAGATAGATAGATAGATAGATAGATAGATAGATAAAACTAACTAAAGGAGAATTTACCTGTAGAGTGGATGTGTTCTTGCCATCAGAAAGCATGCGTTGCAAATACTGATTTATATTATCCTTTGGAAAAATTATGGCATTTTATTAATATTTAGAAAAACTGTCCCATTAAGGAAAAGGTATCTTTCTCATGCAGTCAAAAAGGAACACATAACCTCATTTGACCTGAGTTAATGTACTTAATTTCATATATGCTAATTTACCAGTGATCAAGCCAATTAATATTTTATATTACAGTGATATTTGATTTTTGGTGTATAAAATTAGGCCATACACCATTTAATGAAAGCATTTAATGCCATGTAATTTCTCAAACTGTATCATTTGGAGAATGTGCTATTTTGCACTTTTTGTAGAGAGCAGCTGCTGGTAAATGCTATTTAGTATTCAGGCAACATTAGGGAAATTCCATTTGTTATACAACATTAAGTTTGTCAAAATATTCCAAATAATTCCACTTGGTATGGCATTTTTCTATACTGCTTAGTATCTCTGGATTTTGGAGTAGAGAACCTTCACCCAACACAGCAGTTTTTAAAGTGAAGCTGTGTTCGCGTAATTCATCTAATTATGTATTTGAAAAAAATACTGTTTTATTTAACTCTCCTACATATGATTGTGTGTTCACTATAAGGAGAACATCACATTATTCAGTAAGATAAGTGAACGTTCTCTAGCCCTTTACTAAACCAAACTCACTGTATATGTGATGTGTTTATCCAGGCTTCTGGTCAACTACCTTAATATGGCAGTAGCCTTGGACATGTCTCTCTGGGAACATAAAAATTCCCTGGTGAAAATTATGTTCATCATCACTGATCATTTGCTTATGGCTAGTGACATGTTCTAGGCTGCTTCCTAGGTACTGGGTTAGAAATATTTTTTCTAGGTAGTCTGAATGGGTAGATGCGTTTTGCCAGTTTTACTTTTGAATCTCCCTGGCAGTATGATTATTTTAGTATTTTTTAAATGTAAAATTGGTACATTTGACATTTAAAAATATTTCTAATTTTAAATTTGGCCACCGGTCCCACCCCTTAACGGCATCTGCATCCCCTAGCCTCGCGTCTCCAACATTCACACGCTGGGATGTGAAGCCAGGGGACACAGATGCTGGGCATCGCCAAGGGGACGCAGATGCCAGCCGGGCATTACTAAATGGACACCAATGCATGGTCGGCATTGCTGGAGAATGCTGTGGGCTGTGAGGACCAGGTAAGCCCTCGATTCAACCCCTTGACGATACCACTTTTTATAGTGAAGTTTCGCCCCGAGCCACACTCTGGAATACTGCCAGGGGGCTTAATTGACTTTCTGATAAGGGAAATGCTGGTGTTGTGATGATTTATTGGAATAGATTTACTAAAGAGGTTAAGACTCATTTGGCTAAGCGAATAAATGAAACACACAGTTTTTCTGCTAATATTCTACACATGTAGTATAAAAATAAATCTCCCAATCTGCTACAAGATAAACTTGACACTTGATATATATCACTTATAAAGTTTAGGATTGTTGTGGCCATATATTAATGCACTTACAACAATAATGAAAAAAGTACCTAATTTAACCTTAGATGTGGTCACACACTTACTAGGCTGGTCTTTACAAAACCTTTTCAAACTTAGCAGAAATTTGGCATCCCATGTTCTGACAGCAATTAAATGCCTTATATCGAGACATTGGAAATCAACCTCACCCCCAGGACTCTGATCTGTATGCTCGAATAAAGGATGTCCAGCTAATGGAACACTGCATGATCGCATTGATAAATTTACAACAAACTGGGCGACATGGGACATGGGATAGTTGCTTACTATCTTCTACCAGCATATTTCGTCAATGTACCGGTTCCTCCCCCTAGGGTCTCACTAGTTATTATTTATCCTACTGGCTACTGCTTCCCCTTGTTTATTCCACCCCTTATTGATCCATGTTCCTTTGTCATTTTATGTTTCTTAATGACTAATGACTCTATGTAAGCTTACTTGTATATTGGTCAATGACCTCACTTGTAAAGACGTGACAATGATACTACAGCTCTTTTTTTTTTCCTGATTTGTTCTCTTTTTTATAAGCTTACCCTGTATGCTATACTTTGTCTTATTATTGTTAACCTTCCTAACAGTAACCCCGAGTGTGGCTCGGGGTAAAAAAAAAAACATTAAAAAAAAACACTTACCTGGTCCCATCGGCATTTTCAGCGTCTTGCCCATCGGATCTCATCCTCGGGCAGCGTCCTCTTCTTCTGCTAACACTTGATTCCACCCTTGGCAAACTGGAAGAATGAGGCCTGATTCATGCAATGAATTAATGGCATGGAAGCTGCCTTGCTTTCAGAGTTGATGAATAAAATGGTGGTGGCGGCTTTGAACCAAGTGATTTTTTCTTCCACCGGCAAGTGCACTGACGTTTCCCAGTAGTTCTTGATGACGTTGGTGCGTGCGGGAGGCGTGGTGGGAAATTCAAATAATTTTGTATCGGATTCGATACAAAATAACTATTGAAACCAATACAAAGTAATCAATATATAATATAAATATAATAATTTATAAACACGCTACTGTACAGTTATATTACAGGTTTGCAGTATTTTTATGCACCCTTGTTTTAACAGATTTTTTTTTTAAAGTTTTTTTATTTAAAGTTTAATATTAATTTAATAAATATTGGACATATTTCGGTAAGTTATGCCTAAGAATTATAGGCCTACAATGTGTTCTTGTTGTTATTTGTTTTCTTTGTTTTCTATGTTGTTATTTTTTTCTTTTGTTCTTAGAAAAATAAAAAAAAACACAATTATGTAAAAAAAAGTACCTAATTTATAATGCACTTGTAGCATTTCCACTATCAGTGTCATAAATCATCAATAAAGTATACAAGAACAATGTGTATTTTACTGATTGAAGCCCTAGTAAACCACCCCCAAATCAAAGTGACATATATTTGGTTGATTTATGTAAGAGAGTTGGTAAGAATGCCGCATGTGCATTTTAGGTTAGTTAATTTATTAGTTTAGGCTTTTTTATTGTATGTTCTGTATCCTAAAGGAAACTCGATAAACATACTGGCTACTTGTACTTTCTCACGACAGGAACTGCTCCCTTTCGGCGATATTACCTGGTGGCGTCCCCCTGCGGCAGTACCATAGGGAATAAATAAAAGCAAAGTTAGAATCAATTTGATTGCAAGGAGCAATGGATACTTTTTAATACATGAAGCCCAATGTCCTTGGATGGCTTTTAGGACATACTAGGACATAGGAATTAAGTTGTAAATGTTTGTGGCTCATTAGTTGTCATTTGTTTAAGCACATTATGTAAAGGTTATGTATTATTTTCAGAACACAGGAATAAAATGCTCCTGCATTACAAGGGGACTGACTAAATTTCTATATAGATAACTCTCTGGTTACAGTTTCATTTTTACAACCATTCATCTGGATCCCTCTTTCAGTAAATAGTCTGCTAACCTTACCCTGGACTGGGTACAAGTTTAGCATGTGGCTTTTGAGAGCTTAACCCCTAAGAGAACATGAAGTGGCAGATGTTTCTGGTTTGGGATTTGCAGACAGTAAAACGAGTGGGAAAACATGATGGTGATATACTGCAGAAACCTATATTCTCTCGTAGTTGTTCTAAAAAACGGTAACTTCAGTTGTCATTCTCTTTCAATTCATGTAACACCTCCAACTCTCTTGCTGCTGAAATTTGCTGTTTTGAAGTTCCAAGTTTTGCTAAATATTTGGCATTCGGATGTTGGGTGCTAATATCTAGCATTACCTACTTTTTTTTTTCCATTATCCTGTACATTACTGCAAGACACAGGAGCTGGTGCAGGGATTCTAAAGATCTTTTAGCTAGCTTAGGCCTGCAATTAGGCAGAGTTTGACATTGTGGGCAGTAGGACAGGTGAAGGTTTATTGCTATCTTTTCATCTTACTTTTCTCCCAATTTAGTGAAAGTTACTCTGAACATATTCCAACAGCAATAAAGTGTGTCTGTTAGGGATAAAAAAAAAATTTGCATAGCACAGTATAAAAAAAAAATAGTTTACTGCTTCCAAAGGTTTGAATTGGTGCCACTTGCAACATTGTGCAAGTGTTTTTTGCAAGTGGTTTTAGGATTATTTTAAGCCTGGAAAATATCTTAAATTGAATAAAAAATACAGTGTGGCCCTCTCTCAAAATATTACTAGAAACTTTAATAGACCTAGAGCCTTCCTGGAAAGGAAGTTGGGTGGCTATAATGTATGCCACTTGTCCTAAGCATAAAATCTTTTCTGAAATCCAGTCTGCCAGATAAAGAAGGGGTACAAAAATGTGCAGCCACCTTCTCTTTTGAAAAAAACAGATCCCTGCCTGCTCTCAATGAAGGCAAGGACATTGTTGGGGAAAGGGACTCTTCCCCACAATATGACCCCTGTGTTGAAGGAGTCTGTGGTGGGAGCTTATTTCAAACCTGGAAGGCTCCTTTAATAAGAAGGCCACCAGATATCCATCCCTTCAACCTGGGGAATGAGTACAGGAGTACATAGTACCCCTTACCAATTTCTATTAAGAGTTAAAGCAGCTCTAAATATAAACACACAATAAACCATACAGGTATGAAAAAAATTATTATTCTTTTTTTTTAACCAATAGGCCATTTCATGGGTAGGCAGGAGCACACTAGGCCGGACTCTCTCTCAAATCCCGCACTAATGGATCCGCCCCCCACCAGGAACGCCTCCTGAAGGGAAATCCCTCCCCTCCGCGAGGCGTACAGTGGAGAGGGAATGTTCCCTATTTACCCCAGCGGCAAAAGTGTTAACGCCAGGTGCGGTAAATAGGGAAGGGAGGAGCTCGGGAGCTTCGGTGGCTCCGGAAGTTTGTTCCAAATCGACCAGGGGGCGTTAGGCTGGAACAAATTACCGGCTAGGCTAGATCTGGCCTAAAGGCCAGAGTTTGCCGACCTCTGATATATGACCTCTTTTGTAGCAGTCATGTGTAACTGCAGGCCAGGCACAAGATAGCTGTCAGGGGTGTTAACTGAAGTACAGAAAAGAGGCCTTATCTACAAAAGCACTCCAAGGCTGCAGAGGATACACTTTTATCAGTGAAGCTGGGTGATCCAGCAAACTTATAATAGATCTGGTCCAGGATTAATGCTAGCAAATGACTTTGAAGAAAGACATTTCAGGTTTGCTGGATCACCCAGCTTCACTGATGAATGTGTAACCTCTCCAACCTTGGAGAGCTTTAATAAATCAGGCCCAAGGACCTAGCTAGTTTGCAGTTGTGTGATGAAAGGTTCAATGCATTACAGAGCTTTTTAGTCTACTTTGACAGCACTAAGTAGACTAGAAAAGACTATTTGTGTTTGAAACAACTAATATAACAGGTTATAAAAATATTACCATATACGATTGATGAATGGAAAGGTTCACTTCATTAAAGTTGGGTAACCCATATAGATAGCCCTATATTAATTATTATTTGTTAGTTACTATTAGGTAATTATAGTGAATAATTATTTTTATTTGAGTCAACAATTCCAAATATATTATTGTGCATAATTGGGATGCCTAGGAGAATATAATGAAAGGGAAATGTCTGTGAGGAGTGTGGGAAAATAATGAATGGAAGCCCTGAAGTATACGTAATGCGTATCACCCAGTTTGTTTATTATTAGTTTTGATCTGTTCCCAAGTAGGAGAGACACCTGTGATGTTATGTCAGCAATCGGTACTTGGCATGGCTTGGCAAGTCAATCAATGTTCACACAAGCCAATGACTCACTTGAATTGAAGACAAGCCTTCAGGACAGCTGGAGCAGGGAACACAAATGTGCAACTGTTTATTAAGAATAACTGTGAAAACTAACTGACTTATTTAAGCAATTAATAAGATGATTAAATGGAAAAGAAATGAAAATTAGAGTCACAGGTTTCTGTTTCTTATATTTCATGAGGAATTTTTCTACAGATCATATTTACATTGCAGGAGTAAATTATTCAACTCCTGATAAAGCAAATGTAAACCCAACCAATAAATATTTACATTTGCTATGCCTAGAAAATAAGGTGATAAAGGTTGAGGTTAGCTGTTAAGGTTGGTTTTTTGGGGGTGGTTAAGTGTTGGGGTAAAGGTCAGAACATGGGTAATGTAAAACAATCTATTCCAGTATTTCTCGACCTTTCAACATGGGGAAACCCATTGAAATAACTTATATCCTCAACTCACAGTACATTAGTGTGATGGTCAGTGGGAAGAATGCCTCGTACATTGCTGGTCGTGGAGAATAATATCACCCTTACAGATAGCCAAAAAGGTAATTGGTATTTATTACATTTACCTTAGAGTCACAAACTGGTCATTGCTCAACCCCTAGTAACCTCGGGAGGATTCTGCAGAGCCCTGGTTGAGAAACATTTCTCTATTCAATCCACATACTATGGGGAGAAGACGATCAGAGCTCAGTATTTTCAAATGCCCCTATTTAAATCTGATGCTTCCACACACAGCAAGTGTCATTGAAAGCCACCCACGTGGGAAAAATGTGATGGTGTCTAATTCCTTACTTGGTGTATAAAGGATGCAATAAATCCAGTCCTGTCTAGCTTTAATGACCTGGAAGTGGCTGCATTTTATAGGATTTCCTTCAGTGTTTATTATTTTTTGTTATTCTAATAAGCCTAACAGGCCTATGTTTGCATCTGAACTGCCTTTCTCATCATACAAATCAATATAAATTCAAAAACAGTGCAAAGCAGGTTAAAGCAGCTTAAATGGAGGTCAAACAAGAATTAGAAACTGCACCTGTCAATGAACTTTAAAAGTATCTCAGCTACAGGTGGTCCCCGGGTTACATATGAGATAGGTTTGTTCCTAAGTTGAATTTGTAAGTCAATTACATGTTCATTATTTAAATAAATGCAATTAGCACAGTTGTTTATCTCAACATAATATTAGGCAGTGTGGTGTCAGTTACTGTATAAAATCACAGTTAATCACAAACAAAGCAAAAAAAAAAAAAAAAAAAACTTTATGGAGCCTAGACATTCATTAACTTCTGGAGCAAGCTGTTTTTTGATTTGCAAAAAGAAACAACTGCAGAGTCATTATAGAGTTACAAGAGGCTGCAGAACAGCAAAAGACTTCTGCAAGTCATACGAACCCCCTCCCCCCTCAAGCCTCCGTCCTGCACACAGCGAGCAGGGAAGCCATGTTCGTATTTTGGAGTCGTCCGTATGTCGGATTTCCTTAACCCGGGGACTACCTGTATATTGAAAGCAAAAGTTCTTATACTTTGTTATTATGAAGTTGTGTGGAGTCTGTTGTTCTTTGAAACCATTTTTTGGGATTGTTAGTTTTAGTTTTTTTTTGTTTCAGTCTACTTATTTTGGTGTATTTTATGATTCACCAACAGCAATTATTCAAGCTGAGCACTGATATACTAGGTGGAAATGAGAGCCTAGTCTATCTGCAATGGAATCTTTCATTCTCAGAATCAGGCATAGGATACCATTCTATGTTAATGATATTCCCAAAGTGTTTTTTAGGATTATCCCCTGAACCTTCATGCTGTACACAGTACAACATCAACAGTGTCTGTTTACTATTTACATGACAACAAATAGAGCTATTAAGGGAAGTAGGGATGCACATTAGGCACAACTAACAAAGCAAATTACTTGTTGACATTTTCTATTTTAATACTTGTAGTTAACTAGGAAAGAATTGAATTTATTAGCTTTTTTTTAGTGGAAGTTATTGTGTCTGCCTAGTTGTGTGTTGGACTTTATGTAAAGAATTCTATGGTAACCTTGTTACTATGTTCTTTTGGGGGTCCTGATATTTTATTATTTGTTTTACATAATTTAGATACTTTTCTTGGTTTTCTTACAAAGTCTTTCACTGGTTTCAGATTATACACCTAATATCATCGACCAAATGTATATGCAAGTTGGTATGTTATACTTAGTAATGGTTAGTGACATTTAACTCAACTGTTAAAACCCAGTGGGCCTGATTTCTTAAAGTGGTCCAGGGCTGGAGAGGATCAGTGAAGCTGGGTGATCTAGAAAACCTGGAATGGATCTGCTTCAGGATTCAAAACATTTGCTAACAAATAGCAAATGACTTTTAAGAAATCGATTCCAGGTTTGCTGGATCACCCAGCTTCACTGATTGAAGTGTATCTTCTCCAGCCTTAGAGAGCTTTAATAAATCAGGCCCTATGGGTCCAAGCAGCTTCTTCAGCTCTACTCTCTAATCTAGACACTTTTTAAATGAGTAACAAAATCTCCTTAATAATATAGAAGGAAACATTTTTCCTCACTTTGGTGATGTAGTTAATGAAGAATTAACTACATCACCAAAGTGAGGAAAACAGTAATTAAAAATGTTAGTGGAAGATCTGACAGCAAGTGTTGGGGAACCAGGGAAAAATTCACAACTATGTGGTTTTACTGGTTACAATTTGTGGATTATCAGATTCCAAGCGTAACCCATACATATTATTATGTTATTATGTCATACATGTTATTTTGTCTGTGACAGTTGTTTCTACTTTTTCATACATATCAATAAACATGTTTTATTATTATTATAGAGGAAATAGAGTTAAATATGATGTCTATAGTGTATAGTACAAAAAATGGGTCTGATTTATTATAGCTGTCCATGGCTGGAAAGGATACACTTTCGTTAGTGAAGCCGGGTGATCCAGCAAACCTGTAATGGATTTTTAAAAATCATTTGCTATTTGTCAGCAAATGTTTTTAATCCTGGAACAGATCCATTCCAAGTTTGATAACCTTGGAGAGCTTTAATAAATTAGACCAAGGTCTCAAATTAGTGGGTTAATATTCCAATATACCAAGGTATGGAAGAAGTTTCAGGAACTCATAACTAAAAAACAAGTTGCAACTTAGCTACTGTCTATCCATTAGTCATACTTTTCAGCTGTTCCTATTTTCTTTGGACATACTGATTATTATGTAAATGGGCATAGCTTACCAAAAGTAGGTATGTTTTCTTTATACTCGGATGCGGTTATATGGATTGAGAGTACTATGGTACTTGAAGTTATTGACTGTATATGAAAAAGTATCTGAATATGTGCAGGTATCCCATATCATCTAACTTTGCTGATTGAATGAAATGTAATAGCAAATGTCACATCATTATCAACTGCTATAGCCATATACCTAGAACCACCTAGTGTGAAATACAGAATTATAGGCCACACTCACTTATTAAAACAAATAGGGCAGATAAGCAATCCCAGAGCAATGCTAGGTGTTTTTATATACATGTGCTGGTTGTATTTTAATCATGTAATTTTTTTATATGTATATCACAGAATTATGCTTTTTTTTTTTTTTTTAAATGATAATTATTGTATATTTCATTTTCTCTGATGTAAACAAGGTAAAGGTTGTTAGCAAAAAAAATGTGAAATTACATCTGAATTATGAGGTATTCTAAACAGAAATATAATTAGAAGAGTTAATCTGGTTTATAACATTCTAAAGACCCAACAGATTGTAATTAGGAAGAGTAATATACTAACCGAGTATAGAGAAAATATACAAATTGCATTAGATTCTGCCTTTTCCCAGTAAACAAATTTGTGTGATTTGCGCTGTATTTCTTCCATGGAAGTGCCCAGTAAATAGTGTATTCTGTATAAAGAAACTGATATCATATCCATTACTTGAGAAAAATTGTAAAAATTAGTAATAATACATGTCTTATTTTTTTTTGTTTGAAGTCAGGGACACAAGAAAACATTTTATGTATGTTTATTTTTGCACATATCTTGAGGAACACCTTCATAATGTTTGCCAATGGTCCTCTCTATATCCATGCAGTGTTCTCCCCAGGTATTTTTGAAGCTGGGTGGGCAGGACAATACCTGTCAGCTTTTGTCTGCCCCTCTATACTATGTTTCAACTTTCCAATGCCCACCCTTTTAGTATGTCCCATTTTTCCATCATCCTTGTTTTATGCCCCAATTGTCCAGTGCCTCTGTATTGTGACCCAGCCGTTCAGTAACCACCCCAAACACAGATATGTGTTTTTTTTTTTTTTTAAATAATTTTTATTAAAAGATATCAAGGTACATACAGAAAGGTAAGGTTGTTACATTGTACAGTTCAAAATCATACAGCAAGGTAAGGTTTCAACATTGCACATTTTCAAGTCTGCAGCATGACATCCAATAATGAATAAATACATACATCATAATGAACCAACTGTGTTATGTCTATAAAAGGAACCATGACATCTCTAGTTGATCAAGACCTTTTTTAAGAGAGAAAAAGAGAAGACAGAATAACCAACTTAAAAAAGGGGGGAAAATAAAGAGAGAGAAAAGAAAGAGAAAGTAAGAAGGAAGGGGGGGGGGGGGGGGGGGGGGGAGGGTATTGACCAGCTATACAGTCAATCACGTCTCAGATGTAGCATCAAGATACTATTAAGCACCAACCTTAGTACACTCAGGTATTCAGGGGAGGGGCTGTACCAGGCGGCAATATTCCTCAGTGTGGTAAAGTGGATCCAGTGGTACCAGGTCTGAGCGAATTTATCTGCCCTCTTAGCGTCAGTGGATATCAAATCCTCCATTTGACATATATCAGCCACCCTTTTCAACCAATGTACTAGGGGGGGGGCAGTATTTTTCCAAAGGGCTGGGATACAGGCCTTAGCTGCGTTGAGAAGGTGTCTCAACAGAGAGTTACTATAGCACTTGCGGGACATGTCCGAAACATGGAGGAGTGCCAGGGCCGGATTGTGTCTAATATCCACTTCTGTGAGTTTTAAGGTGATATCAGCCACCGAGCCCCAGTATGATTGTAATTTAGAGCATTCCTAGAAAACATGAAGCAACGTACCCTGTGCGTCGCCACATCTCCAGCAAGTGCTATTCGTGCCTGGGAAAATCTTAGCAAGTTTCACAGGTGTTCTGTACCAACGAGTGGCTAGCTTGTAATTGGTTTTCTGATATTTGTTGCAGATAGACGCCTTATGGCAGAAATGGAGTAGCATATCCCTCTGATCATTTGTAAAACGGGTGTCAAAGTCAGCTTCCCATCGGGTCACAAATAAGGGGAGCTCCGGCGTGTGCGCAGATAACAGGGTTTGGTAAGCATGGGAGAGTGTACTCCGCATAGGTTGACCAGAGGCACACAGGGCCTCCAGAGGCAGGAGTGATCGGGCCAATGTATTGGGCCGTGGCAAAGATCTCAAAACATAGGTAAGTTGTATGTGACGCCGGGGCGACAATGAGGGGGGTTCCATATCTGTTTGTAGAGTCGGAATATGTATCCACTCCCCATTGTGCATGAAATGGGACGCTCTGTTTGCTCCCAGAGCACGCTATTGGCGAAATATTGGGTCAGACTGTCCCAAGGGGAACCCAGGATTGCCCAGGACTGGAGACATTGGGGATGGGTATGCCGCTATATTTTGAGAGGAGAAGTATTTAGCGACCACTTTCAAGGTCTCGCTAGTCAGTGGATGGTTGGACAATGCCCCCCTGGCCATCGGTGTCGCCCAGGCCAGTGTGTTGACTGGGGCAGTGGAGCAAGCATCCTCCAGTCCAACCCACAATTTAGAGCGTCCATTAGTGCACCAATCCAGTAGCCTGGACAAGTGCACTGCCTGATGGTACAGAACCGGATCAGGGAATGCCATTCCACCGTTGGTTTTGGGGAGTCTCAATATTGTCATCCTAATTCTGGGCAACCCTGTGAGCCAAAAGATTTTACAAACTCCGAGCGGAATTTCCTGCAAAACAAAGAGTGGAATATGTATCGGGAGGGCTTGTAACATATACAGCAGTCTAGGCATAACATTAATTTTAGGCACGTTGCATCTCCCAAACCAGGTAAATGCCATCTGCCTACATTTCTGTAAATCACTTTGGATTTTGTTTAGTAGAGGGATAAAATTAAGGTCTACTACTCGCGTCAGGTTAGCAGGAATCTGCATGCCTAGGTAAGAGATGGCCTTGTTAAACCATTTAAAGGGGAAAGAGGGGCCCAATGTCTCCCTAGTTGCTCGGGAAAGAGTAACACTCAGTGCCTCCAACTTTTGCAGATTTATTTTGTATACCTATCCAATTCCCGCATAAGAATAGGTAGTGTGGTTACTGGAGCAGCAACGTAAAAAAGTAGGTCGTCCGCGTAAGCAGCTACCTTATGTTCATTAGGGCCAATCTGGACTTCCCTGATATCCCCATTAGCACGGATCAAACGTAGGAGGGGCTCCAGGGTCAACACGAACAGTAAAGGGGATAGCAGGCATCCCTGCCTCGTCCCATTGGTTATGCGAAAAGGATGAGAGAGTCCACCGTTAACTCGTACCCTAGCACTGGGGGAGGAATATAACATCTCTATCCAGCGCAGGATACGAGGGGGGAGGCCCAGGATTGCCAATGTGGAGAGCAGAAATGTCCAGTCCACCCGGTCAAATGCTTTCTCGGCATCAGTGGAGAGGAGCATTAGAGGAATTTTATGGGCATGTGCATAGCCAATAACATTCAGAGTACGTATCGTGTTGTCCCTGGCTTCCCTCAGCGGGAGAAAACTGCTGTGGTCTCAGATATGTGTTTACTGAACAGAAAAGATCAAAATGATCATGAATGTTCTGTGAGGGGAGGAGTAGGTCTTTTTATTCTTCTATTGTGATATTTTTATTCAAGTGTTTGTGAACATTTTAGCGAAAATAATAACAAATGCATAAAAAATAAATGTAACATCATAAGCAATTTAAGCTTATTTTATCAAGCCACTTTAATCCATCAAACTAAAATGATTTATCTTATGTTGGGATTACCTTTATTGAAGTAAGTGGATGTGTGGGAGGACAGTGGAAACAATATCTGCTTTATGTCATCTTTGACAGATTTGCTTGTTACTTCCAAAAATTAGATTAAACACATGCAAGTTTGCATGTTTGGACATTGGGTTGTGTGTTACATTACAAAGGTTTACACTGTATTTTTATTTGAATATTCCACCATGACCCTGTTGGTTCATAAACTATGAACTCATAAACTGGATGTTTAATATTCATTATAACTTTACTTAAAACATGTAAGGGTAAACACACATTAAAATGATCTCAAAAATATACCTACACAACATTCCAAAGTGCTGCAATAATGTCATCAAGATGGCAGTAGATGTAAATTTTGTCAAGTAACACATAATAGTACAGTTGAGTGAATAAAAAACAAGACAAAGGCTTTTCTGTGTCCTACTATTATCTCGCTGGTACGTTACAGAAATCTCTTCTTCACACAGGCTTTTGGTGCATATTGTGGAGTCTTTTTAGATCACAACCCTAAAACATTGTCTGTGTTGTGGTTTCAGTGTTTAGGCTTATAGCCATGCCTGTTTGCAGTGCCAACTCATGCTTTCCCTGTTCTTTGTCTTTGGTCTTTTATTATTTGTTCTTCCTTGTACTTAACAACTCCTGACTCCTTAACTTTTTTTTTCATTTGATTAGGGTGATTGTAGTCTTATTATTACATTTACAACAACAGGGTTAAGTATTATTACTTTTTTATTTGCATTACCAGCTGTGTCTAGGACACTTTTAAGTCTAAAGAATACTCAGAGGAAGGTGGGGTGAACCCATGATCTCCACGAACTTGAAGTACTCAGTACTGCTTAGACTAAGAAGTTAGGGCAAACCAACAAAAGCTTGTCCTGAAATCTAACTTTTAGTTAAATAAAAGTCTGTTTCTTTTCTGTACTTCCTACAGGTCATTCTCCATCTGTGTTTCTTGCTCTGATTTCTCAGACCTCGTTTTTCAATCTTGGTCCTGGAAACTGTTACTGATTAGTAGCATTGTTCCATTATGTCTTGGGGTCATTAATGGAGTCCATGCTAGGCATTATGATTGTAAAATAAAAGGATACATTTAGTTTCAAAGCCTCTCATAGTCAAAATATTCCAAACTTCCTATTTATTACAGCTTTATCTTCAAGAAGTATTTAATGTCTTTTGCTAATGTGATTATGCAATGGATACCCTTTAAATCCTGGGCAGAGGATCTTCTTCCAGCTTGTGTCTGTAAAAAGCCTGAGTGTTTTGCATGAGTGAGTGTGCAACTGTATGTTATTGGATTTTCCTAGTCTTCATGAAAATGTAATGACTGAATGCCAGTGATCTATATTGAGAGGCTTGGTTTAGTATAAATAGACAACATTTAATGCACATAAATTACCGATGCCATGATAATACCCAAAACTTATTTCTGCACACATAAGGTGGTTCTACATAAAGATCATAGACAATTTTGATCGGGTTGTTAAATGTTTAGCAATTTTATATTTACATCTCCCCCTAAAATCAACAGATGTCTTGCTGTATAAAAGTTTCCTTTACCCAGACCAAGGTAAAGGATTCAGGGTTAAGTAAGAAGTATCTCAATGTGTTTATTAATTCTGACATCACACATCCTAACAGCCTGATTTAATATTCACTAGTAGGAATGTACTTAGTCTGGTGTTTTACAAAATTACTGAGAGTTACTTTATATAGGACAGAGCTGTTGGGGACCTGAATGACACTGCACAAGTGTTGCAATAACAGTGTCTGGGAGTCTATTTTGATCACAAGTGCTATTCATTTGCTAAACCAGCCTTTGTGTGGTAAAATAAGACAGGGATTGGATGTCAAATCATACAAATACAAGACATCAATGCACGTGTCCTCAAGTTTGTATCATATGCATGTAGCCTTAATTTTTTTTAGGTTTATTTAAACCTGCAATATCACAAGAAAATTTTAACCATTTAACTTTAAAGCAAAGTTTGAGAAATATACAAATTCAAAAAGATTCTGATATACTGTAGGCCTTGTATACGGAAGTATTTATATCAAATGTTGTTTTTTGCACTTAAATGCTCCACTGCTTAAACATATGGTGAACACAAACTGAAACAATAAGAACTCCTTAAGAAAACCAGGCAAATGCTAAACACTGAGCCTGATTTACTAAAGCTCTCCAGTAAACCTGGAATGGATCTGGTCCAGGATTCAAAACATTTGTTTGCAAATAGCAAATGACTTTGAAGAAATATATTCCAGGTTTTTTGGATCACCCAGCTTCACTGATGAAAGTGTATCCTCTCTAGCCTTGAAGAGCTTTAATAAATCAGGCCCACTGCCTCCATATGGCAATAAATTAAGGAAACTTAGATGTTGACACACATTTCATAAATGTTTCAAATGCCTGTCTACACAAGCCCTTTATTCGCTTGAAACCCAGCTCTAGATTTTTGGCCTGGGTACCATTAAAAAGCACTTTTACTTACCTATATTACCTGCATTGTACGAGATGACATGATATGACAGCTATCTAAATTGCCATTGCTTCTAACCCCCCCCCCCACCACCACCACTATCATTAACAAAAAGTTAACTTTGCCATACAGGTTTATGACATTTTTCATTCTTCTTTTGACAGCTTTTCCTTCTCTAGAACAGAAGAAACGAAGCAGTAATAAAGAGTGCTGTCTCTTAAGTCCTCCACCTCCACCAATCTTTCCACCCCCTCCGTTCTTCAGAGATCGCAGACACACAGTAAGTATCTAAGTTGTAATAATGCTGACAGCTGTCTGTAAATTACTCAGTATTCAGTTTGTTCAGACTCCAAAGAGTATCACAAAGGCATTTAATACATCAGCAACTTTGTTACTACTTTAGCCATTGGCATGTGTTGGTATGGTTGGAGAATATCAAGGGGCCAATACTTGTAATCAGTACTGGTCACATCTTACTTGTATTTATATTTTATCATCCTTAGGTTTTCATATTATTGTGTTGCTTTTAAAATATGTAATAATTCAACACGTATATAATAGATTTGTACAAAGGTTTAATACTTGCACCCAGTTTGTACTGAAATGTTACATTGTAATGATTTACTATATTATGTCACAAAGGAAAGGACCAATGTATTGAAATAGTTTATCATGTGAGCAAAACAGTATAGAATATATGAGTACTGAAATGGAAGTCAGACAAACTACTGTGAGAGATTACCATTAAATGGAAGGATGGCACAGAGGCAACTCCACACACCAGCTTTAGGACTCTTACCCCTGTTTATTGACAAAAACAGCAACCAAAATAAACAATCTTCCATTGCAGGGGTTAGTGTCTGCAAAAATAGTCTATAAATGAATATATTCAGCCTCCTGGCTAGCATAAACAAAATATTGTTTTTTTGCCACACACAGACTGACCTACAGCCACATCTAGAACATTGTGTGCTAAATAGCCTTCTGGTCCTTACAAAAATGTGGGACCTGGAATTGGGAATCTGCACCACCCTTCTCTCTCAAATTCCCAGTAAAACAGCCCTGGAGCAAAAAATTTGAATAACCAGCAGAGAAACCCAGAGGTTCCATGCAGACACATCATTGCTGGTCTTACCTCAGAGGCAATACCTGACATATCTAGGTCCCACATACCTACCGTCCAGCACTTTACCTAGTAACACAGGTGACCTTTTTGGACACTGCATTACACTATGCTAAATTTTTCTGCAGATAACTCAGGACCTTTAAGGCAGTAGTCCCCAACCTATTGAGGCTCACGGATAACTAATCTCATGGACTCTGGACCACACATGCGCAGGGAGCCGTGGTTCACTGAAAGGGGATAAAACTTTCCCCCAGAGTGCCGTCATGATGCCAGAACCCGTCTACTCTCTCATCGCAGGTCTTGAGACCTGTCTAGAGACACAACCCACCCACCACCCTGAGTCTGGGATGAGTATGGGGAACGTGGTCTGTGGCTCTGGCTGGTGCACCCCCTAAGCAGGGTCCTTCTAACATCGCTAGGGGTACACTGGCCAGATCCGCGTGGGACGCAGACGAGGGTTTGGGGACCCCTGCTTTAAGGTAAATATTCTCATTCCATTTTACTTAAAAACTCAACAATATTTTTTTATTATAAAGTCCATACAATTATGTATCAATAAAAACATTTAAATATCAATCTGAATCTGTTTTCTTCCTCTGCACGTTTTGTGGAGCCAGTCTACTTCTTCAGGAGCTATAATTGTACACATAACATATAATCAGTTGTAATCTATCAATGCATTATAACAAACAATTTTCACATTCAGTAATATTTTTCATATATGAATTCTTGTACTTTTCCTCCTAAAGGTTTTCATTTTTTTCCTTGAAAATAATTGCTCAGCAGACACCTGCCACTAAAGGTTACAACCAATCTAGTTTATAGAACCTAATGGATTTTATTAACTGTAAGTGAAATCTTTACAGATTGCTCCACTATTTGCTGTTCCATATGGAGGTAAAAGAAAAATTAAACTACACTCCAGGGGTGATTAAGTTTAGAGTTTATATTTATTATTTGGCTAGAATCTATTAGTTGTGTGTTGTACTCCAGTTGACAGACCATACATCACTCATAGGCCAACATTGTAGAAACCCTTTACTATTGTGAAAATGCACACAGGAATTTTCTAGGGGAGCTATCACTATTTAAGGGATAATTCAGTTAGCTTAGTGAATGATGTAATAGTCCAGAAAAGACTACCCAATTATTTGCAAGGAAACCTAAACATAAATTTTACACATGATTGGGTGGTGGATTTGGAAAGGGAGTTACAATTCTTAGTAAGTAAAAAGCTTTAACTGCTTTAGTTACTTAACCACTTTGAATATTCAAAATTCACAACATCATTGATTGAATTATAATGTGTGCTGTATGTTTTAATGAATGTTTGACTTATACTGTAAAAATGCTCACATAAGGCCTAATTATTAAAGCTCTCCAAGGCTGTAAAGAATACACTTTCATCAGTGAAGCTGGATGATCCGGCAAACCTGGAATGAATCTGGTCCAGGATCGAAAGCATTTGCAAACAAATAGCAAATGACTTTTAAGAAATCCATTCCAGGTTTGCTGGATCACTTAGCTTTACTGATGAAAGTGTATTTTCTCCAGCCTTGGAGAAATCAGGGCCAAAGACTCATCGCTGTGCAAAAGAAGCCTCTGTTCAGAATCAATTACCATTTTCCAAAAAAAGCTTGGAAGACTTCTGAGCTATGTAACTAGAAAGGTAACTAGAAAGATTTTAACTGGGCAACAAGTCAATTTATACTGGGAGAGCAACCAACTATAACAATATGTTAACCTAGGTTGTTGTCAATAAAGTCAAAAGCAGGGATCCATATTAGACCTCACAGGCATCCAGAAGGTCCTGAGGCTTATTTTCCCTCAGTGGACTGGTAAGAAATGCAAGTGATTCCTTTACATAGTTTCTATATGTATCAAATAAAATATGTTTTTAAAAAACTACTGTTTACAATTTTATTGTGATTAAAATGTACCTGATTGTAATTTCCCTGTTTTTTTCCCTTAAAGATGTATGACCTGGATTATACAAACTCACCTTTAGAGCAAAAGCCAATAATACCTTTATGTATACCAGGCCCACCAGGAACAGAAGGCCCTCCTGGTCCCCAGGTTAGTACTGTAGTATGTTGTGGTAAAAACAAAATGTCATGAATTTTGCAGATAAGGTAAATTTGTTTTTAGTTATATGTCTGCCAGCACAAAGACAACTGCATGAAATGCAACCTTGCATAAATATATTTATTGTAAGCCAATGACAATTTTATTTCTATTTTCTAGCAGTTTCTATAGCTTTCACATCTAAGCTGCTTTCACAAAACAACACACTTAAAAACTAAAAAAAAATCTAAATTGTCAGTCAATTCAAAACTGATATGGACAGATATAGACTATAAAAGGCTACTGCATAATAATTGTTTTATTTCCATTTGTAGGGCCCTCAAGGTTTGCCGGGGACAGCTGGACCAAAAGGAGAAAAGGTATGTTCAATTCTGAGCTGTGTTTATGAATAGGGATACTAAATTATTTATTCACTTTACTCAGCCATGCTTGATAGCATCCTTCATTTATTCATGATGATGATTGAAGTTTCTAAATTTGTCTGTTCAGTAGGTATGAGACTCTAAAAACAATGCTGTGACTTTTTTTTCCTCACAAAGGGATCTGTTTTCAAAAGCCTGGAAATATTTTTTTAAAAACGTGCTTTTGTGCATTCAAAGATATTCTCCATTTAAAATTGTTTTAGCATGTCAAAGCTGTCCTCTTTCTTTTACCACTTTTACAAGAGAATTTAAAAGTTAAGTCAGTGAATTCCACCTAATAGAATGGTGTGGCAATGATGCTGCCCTCTCCAACAGACTGTACAAGCTTGCCTCTGTTTCTGAAACCCCAACACTTTAACCCGCAGAATCCGAGAGGGGGTGCATGTGAGCCACAAAAGGAAGAGGACTTGGCTTAGTTAGGAAAGGTAAATGAAGTTTCCATTTACTTAATGAGAATTGTAAATCACATAATAACTAGTGATTTAGACTTTGTACTTCTTATGACTGTCTAAGAGGAGCCTTTAGATGTATTTTCAATGAGCTACATTAAAGCAGAACTCCAGGGAAATGTGAGAACTGACCTTGCAGAGAGGCTTCCCCTGCACTGCAAAGTTTTTTGCCCAGGGTACTATAAAAGGGTCTAATAATACCACTATCCTCCTTGCCCCAGGAGCCAGCACTCTTCTTTTCTCTATGGGCAGGCCTTTTGTGTGCTCACTAATAATGCCGGATTGCTGGTCCTAGATTGTACATACTATATAGTTGAGAGAGAGAGAGGGAGCCAGGCTTTTGAAGGGCAGAGTAGGTAAGGTTTTATTGATTTCAAACATAATTTAAAAGGTTGAGACTATTGTCTCTTGGGTTAATTCCTAAATTATCATTTGACCATTAATTTTGAAAACAGGTAGTAACAATAAATTAATTCATCATACTGCGTAAGCAATAGCGATTAGGTTTTCCACCTAGGTTTCCGACCCTTTTGGACGTCTACCCGCTGGCGCACCAGTGTACTACAACGCAACACCTCACCTATTAATAATAACTTATCATCTCACCGGACTACTGTCTCATCATCATACTAAGTAAACTATGTAAAACACTGATCAAGCTACTAACTCGTAGGAGTCTGACACTATTTTGAAACAACAAGTTAACAACATATTTATTCCGTTTACCTGGACTCTGAAAAAACAAAAGTTCGTCCAAATTGATATCAGTTTTAGTATCAAATACTTTCAAGAAACAATTTGGTACCACATGCTTCTGCCGTAAGAAGCCCCAGCAACATTACCAACTCTCGCTCTACCCCTGAGGAAGCCCAGTTTGGGCGAAACGCATCGGGTAGGAAACCTAAACGCTATCGCTTAGGCAGTATAATGAATTAACTTATTTTTTATTATTATCTTTTTTTATTTATTATCTATTTTTTATTTCTTATCTTATTACTACTTGTTGCCAAAATTAGTAGTCAAATGTTAGTTTAGGAATTAACCCAAGAGACAATAGTCTCCACCTTTTAAATTATGTTTGAAATCAATAAAATTTTGTGTTTTTAATCTTCCCTACTCTGCCCTTCAAAAGCCTGGCTCCCTCTCTCTCTCTCCCTCTCAGCTATATAGTATCTATAACCACAGGCTGGGCAAAATAGGAGCACACTCCTCTTTCAGACGTCATTGGGGTAATTTTCTGGTGGCACACATAACTAAACTGGATTGTACATGTTAATGCTAGAGTGCCTGCTAACAGCAGAGCTGTGGAGGGAAGAGGCTTTATGGAACTGGTCACACAGAGAGGAGGAAGCCTGTGGGATAAGGTAAGTAAACATGCTTTTAATGGCCTCCTGATAAAAACAGGGCAGCATAGTGGCTCAATAGTTAGCACACTGGCCTTTCCAGCGCTGGGTCCCAGGTTCGAATCCCTGCCAGGACACTATCTGCATGGAGTTTGCAGGTTCTCCCTATGTTTGCGTGGGATTCTGAATACTCCTGTTTTCTCCCACATTCCAAAAACATGCAGTTAGGTTAATTGGCGACCACCCCAAAAATTGACCTAAGACTGTATTAAAGACATAAGTCTATGGTAGAGGCATTAGCTTGTGAGCCCCTTTGAGGGACAGCTAGTGACATGACTATGGAGTTTGTACAGCGCTACATAATATGATGGTGCTATATAAATACTGTGTAATAATGTTAACAAGCATTTAACCCTCACAGTGTTACCTTTAAATTAACCAAATCACTGGGATGTACCTAATATTATATCCAACCAACTCATAGGGAAGGGAAGGTTTGACTTCTCCCAGCTTTTTACCATTGTGTGTGTCTCTGCCATAATAGCATTATTTTTTCTGTTATATATTCTGTTTGGTACTTTGACACTTCAATTGTAAAATAAAATCTGACTGTTCATAGTTCTAAATAATTAATTTCTCTTTTCATTTAAACTCACTACTCTTGTTTTCTGTTTATACAGGGTGAAATTGGCAGGCCGGGCAGAAAGGTATACATTTCTTCCTCATTTTTTTTAAATGGAATATGTATGGAAGGTTTATGAAAAAGGTCAGCTGAAACATGACTAGGGTAGCTCGTACCTTTGCCCCCAAAAATTCCCCCCACACCTGCCCCCCCTTCTCTTTTTTCCCTTGCCAGCTCCCTCCTTTATTCTTACCCTCTTCAAAATAACGCTCCACAACCTGTTGCATTTAAAATGGCTGGCAAGCAGCCCTTTATTTAACAATAAATTAACAATTTAACAATTTCCATAAAATATATATATATATATATATATATATATATATATATATATATATAATTAATATATATATATATATTAATTATATATATATATGCAACTGTAACATACACGTAAAATAAGCAACAAATAAATAACACTTAAATAACAAATTAAATAAATTAACAATTAAATAACCTCCATATAAACTATAACTTAACCCTTTATTTACCATAAACCAATTCCTAACAGAACCAATGATTTGTACCCAAAACAACTAGGTTGCAGGTCCGGAAGGTAAAGTCCGCAACACCATTACATCTCCAATAATGACCAATACCACCATGCCATTCTGGCCCCTAGCAGCACAGCACCACCTCAGGGGCCTCCACCGTTCACCACTTAAAGGGGGGGTCCCCACCACCTGGGGTCCCCCCCCACCACCATAATTAACCCAGAACTCTTACCTTCCACCAAACCTCAACCGCCTACCCACACCTTATAACAGGGCGGGTGGGTGGGAAATTTCTTCTTTCAAAAACCTGTCCTTAACTTCCGTTTCTCCCTCCTTTTACCCCTTCTTCTCTCCACCCACTTTTACTTCCGACCCGACCCTCTCTCTCCCCCTCCTCTTTCTGTAATTCAACCTTAACCCTTTCCCCCCTTTCTCCTGGGCAGTCCTAACACGCATTCAGTTTGGCAAGAACATTTTAAAGAAAAACAAATGATCATGCTCTGGGACTCCAAAACATGAGGAGGATTATTAAAGTGAATTGAAAGAAATAAAAAAGCCAGAAGAGCTCAATCTTGTGACCTGTCAAAGTCATGTAACTGACTCGCCTCCAATTTAGGAGTTCTCATTGCTGCATTGAAATAAACTTTGTTGGACACTAGCAGCTCCACAACTATGCTTGTATTTTATGAAAAAATCATACAATGCAGGCTGTGGTGTGGATAAACATTTTGGTGCACCACGTAGAGCAGATAGCTACATTTACCCTTATTTGTCCTAATTAGAGGCCAGTGTAGATTTACATTGTTGTATATACTATTTGAAAATCATTTCATTTCTTTGCCGTTTCCATAAGAAACTACTGGATCTATCCAGGTCTCTCTGGTGTTAACCATTACATCACGTCCAAGACAGTGTGGCACCACTAGAGAAGATGTCATTTGTTTTTATGCACCATAAAAATACTTTGTACAGACTCTGCAGGTCTAAATTCTAGACATTCACATGGTAAATCCCATACTGGTCAGCTACAAATAGCATGGAACCCTCTCCCAGCTTGCGTCACATACATCTCCCTGTCGGAAGTGATCAGAATTAGAAGCTGGAGAAGAAGAAGTTATTAATAAACCATCCTGTGATAGCTCTAACAGAACAGAGAATTACTGCATGGTACAAGTGAGCCAAGTGTTTCCTCAGATCTAGAAGTCTAAGAAGATATTGTTACATCAGTGAATTCATTTTACTTCTTAGCTTTCCCAGTACAGAGTTTGGTTGTACTTTGGATGCTTTATTATCTGTGTACTCAATATTAAAGTCAGATGAGGTTTGTGTTTTTAAAGCAATGAGTATTTAAGCCAATAAAGGCAATGCAATGTGATTGCATTCATACCCATACTTTGCAGCACAAGCTATAATCTGACTACTAAACTGAGAGAGAGATCTGAACATATTGATCACATGATACTCAGTCCTTTAAAATATTTCATTTAAGTAGTTTACTTGCAGATTTATGTTAAGGTGTTTCTATATTTGCTAGTTATGTCCTATTCATCTGTATATAATAAGGTACAATTTTTGTTGCCCAAATTATTCATGCATTGGTATACAATCAATCAATGAAGCTGACTGGGTAATCAACAACGATAAAAAATGTGTTAGCCTACAAGAGGAAATTAGGGAATTGGTGCATTTACGCCCAGGTCAACAGAATTGTTTCTGTACTTGAAAAGTCTTTAAAGCTTTAAAGGGGGAAAACATCAGATTACCTGGTATACATTGAAATCTTTGTTTAGTCTAAGAACATATTCACAATAATAGTCTTTAATACCCCAAAAGTAAAACTGTTACTTCGTAGTTAAATTACCTTTTTGATAACAATAGCTGGAAAGTGTTTTATATAAACATATTTTTATTATAGTAGTATAGGTAAGGGGATGTATGGTTAGTAGGGTTCCTCTCATGGAAAATTGATTTAGTAATTGATAAGAAATTTTTTAGGTTGCCTAGCCTGGATTAGGTATTTATAGGATAGGGTGGAAAGATAGACAGGCTTTTGTAGGCATGTTTTTGAAATGTTTTGATATTTTTATTATCTAATGATTGTGATATACAAGAAACTTTTACCTGTGATTACATGTACATAGTTTCACATTTCAAGTATCACATCAACATGAGTTTTTTGAAAAGGTCTCAAATTCCTGACGCGTTCACCCTTAGGCTTTTTCAGGGGAGGATTAAGATTGAGGTCTAACTTGAAATTTAGAAATCTATATAATCACAGTAATATGGGGTTGATAAAAACATCTGCATGATTTTCACGCCCAATCATTCCAATAAGATATGTTATGTATAATAATATAATAATATCAGCAACGTAAAGCAAGGAGTGTGTATGAAACTGAACTGGAGACTTAAGCTGCGTACACACCTGCAATTTTTCTCGTTGGAAAGGATCTTTCACGATCCTTTCCAACGAGAAAAGACTGCACGATGCATGAACGATGCTGTACATACAGCACCGTTCATGCTCTATGGAGAGGGGAGGGGGAGAGCGACGGAGCGGCACCCTGCTGCGCGCTCTCCCCTTCCCTTTCATTAGGATCGGTCGTCGTCCATCGTCCATGGATCCGCCAGGACGGTCGTCGGACGATGGACGACGACCGACTGTACACACGGCAGATTTTCGCCCGATAATTGGCCGATACCGATTATCGGGCGAGAAAAATTTGCCGTGTGTACGCAGCTTAAGGGTTATTGCACTTGTGAATACTCTTAACTGGAGTATGAGGGCATTAGATGAATAGGGTTGTGTTGATATTAAGCAAGCACATCTAGATGACCAAGACAAGCATTAACCACCTGGGCGTTACACTGATGTCTAGATTTCTGTACCAAAAGCGTTACAGGTTTTCATGAATTTTTTTTTTTGTAGACCTGTAACTTACAGAAATATGTCCGAATAGGGGTCTAGTAGATATAAAGAATATAAAAAATGTTTGAAAAACACAATCATGTAAAAAAAAAAAAATTACTTTTAATAAAATTAAAGGAAAAACACAAAATTCAGCTTAAACAAGAATACATAAATAAATGAAAAATACTGAAAATGCGATAATTCGGTATACTGTATAGTAATATATTTTTCTAAAACACCTCCCTAGTGTCCAACGTCACATACCTATAGACAAAACCACATAATTTATTTTCTATTATTTTGTATTGGATTGGATATAGGAGTTTGTATTCAATCTAATACTGAAAATGTCATAATTCGGTATAATGTATAGTAATATATTTTTCTAAAACACCTCCCTAGTGTCCGTCACATACCTATAGACAAAACCACATAAATATATTTTCTATTATTTTGTATTGGATTGGATACAGGACTTTGTATTCAATCCAATACAAAATGAGAACAAAATTCAAACTCTCATTATGTATTGGATTGAATACAAATTCCTGTATCCAATCCAATACAAAATACATACTTTGTATTTATTTTTAATTTAAACTCATTCATTCATTTTGTATTGGATTGAATTTAAACTCCTGTATCCAATCCAATACAAAATGAACGAATGAGTTTCAATTAAAAATAAATCTTGTGGTTCACCGGCATCTTACCGGTCCCGCTGGTATAGGAGACGGCACCCGACGCTGGAGAGGGAGATCGACGCTGGAGGACGACGCTGGAACACAGACCTGACGCTGGATGAGCACAGCGGGACCAGGTAAGTGAGATTTTAATATAGGGAGAAAAGTACGGGGTTAACGATAATTGCAACTTTTTTTTGCACGGAAAAGTACGGGCTTAACGGTTGGGAGGTTAATTATGTCAAAGGATATTATTAGAATTCTGGACGAGTGGGGAATTTCAATAGTATTGCAATGCGTAATATCACTGTTATCAAAAGTACTGATTACTGATTTACCAAATTGGAAATTTGGATTGGTAAGTGGTGGAAGCATACAACAGGCGAGAAACAATAGCTGGAAAGTGTTATATATAAACATATTTTCAATATAGTAACCAAAAATCTGAGGTAATCCCCATTATTTTTTTCTCTGTAACCATGTGTAATTTTGCTTTCCCCTTCTAGGGCAAGCCTGGTCCTCCTGGTGTTCCGGGAATGCCAGGTCCTATAGGACCAACAGGACCAATGGGACAGAAGGTAGGTGCTCATTCAATATCATTATGTACATATTCTTGTTCCTTCCTAAAACATTTGTAGTCTAAATTTGAATTTCAAAACATACTGTTCTATACAACACTGTCGATGTTAACGTCACAGTCCAGATTTCAGAAAAAATCAAGGAAACCAGAACAGGCTACAATAAAATTCATCTTCAGCAGACTTTCCACAAATATACCATACCACTCATCGAATTTACACACAAAAAATAGTATCATTTTATTTAAATATTAATATGATTCCTTTAAATCTCCTCTCCGTCTCATTCACTCCAGACAATACAAATAGTTTTTTACTCTGCTAACCTGCCCTGCCTTTAGACTTCATCCGTAAATAAATTGAAGATGCAAATTCTAATAAAGTAAGTTTGAATTTATATTATACCTTGCCATAAGTATGAATATTTTAGGAACATTTCAGTTGAACTGTGCTCAAATTATAGACATTCAAATGTTTACACAATTTTCAAGCAAGAAATTCAATTAAAAAAGTTCTCACTGACCTATGAATCTGCAGGCATAGTGGAACAATTTATTCCTTAATTTCACAGCACAAATCTATTAGGATATGTTTGTGTTTAGTGATAAATTTCACATTTTTTATTCTTTGATCAACAGGGTGAAAAGGGTGATTCAGCATCATTTGGCACGCCTGGCTCAAGAGGACCAATAGGCCCCAAGGTTTGTTATACGCGACCTTGTTAATATAATTGGTACTACTATTTTTTACTGCTTTATGCAAACTGTTCCTGGCATTTAATTCCACTCACCTAGTTTATAAAATATTCATTCTGGCTATCACTAGAAATGCAGTTCTGACATTATTATTTATATAAAGCCAAAATAACTTTGTTGCAGTATTTTCTCAGAAATAGCTTTAAAAAGCTTCACACTCTACCAAGTACAGTATACAGTGCAGATGCATTAAGCATGAGCTTAAATGTGCCTGATATAATAGACTCAAAATATGATGAAAACCTGCATAATAAACAGAAGGACTATAGATAAAGTGAGTGAATGGATAAACAATGCATGTACAGTTCATCTAAAGCAGGGGTCAGCAAACTCAGGCCTTTAGGCCAGATACAGCCTAGCCGGTAGTTTGTTCCGGCCTGACGCCCCCTGGCCGATCTGGCCTAATGCCGGCCGGCAACCCGCAGCGGAGCCTGAACAAACTACTGGAGCCGCCAGAGCTTCATGTGGCTCAAGCCTCCGTGTGGTGGCTTCCTCCGTATGCATTACGGAGGAGAGAGATTTCTCTTCAGGGGGCGTTCCTGGTGGGGGGCAGAGCCATTTGGGCGGTACTCGAGAGGGAGTCCGGCCTAGTGTGCTCCTGCCTATCCCTGAAATGGCCTAGTGGCCAAAAAAGTTTGCTGACCTCTGATCCAAAGCTTTGCCATCTTTTACCCTTCAATAAATTAACCTGTCATGATCTAAAAAAGTCTGAGCTAACAATGTTGCTGAAGTATGTACAATGTATAGTGTCTGGGAGTACCCGTGCTAGTCTTCAGCTCAGTTTCTGCATACCCAAAAATGCTTGCAGGACCTCAACTTCAATCCTAATCAGCGAAAATCAGAATGCCCTATTGGTATTTCATTGTTTTGAGACTTTGGTAATTGATGGTTGGATTGCAGGTGGTGCTGATTTTTCTGTCCGAATCTTCAATCCAAAGGGTTTATTATATACACAGAAACTCATTCGAAAACTACAGCTGGGTAACACAAGGAGATCCTACTTCAGCAGCATAATTGATAACTTGTTAGGCCATAACAGGTCCACCAGGTAAACTACATCCTGGACAAATTTCTCTTTAGATGTTTTCATTACAAAACTTTAAATTTTATTTTATAAAGTTTCTTTTTAGATTTAGGAATAAACTGATGCAGTGCTTGTGCTTTACATTGTTTCACTTATACTCATATATATATATATATATATATACAGGTTTTTGTAACTTTACCATGTTAATTTGAAAAGCAACTAATTTGAAAGCAGAATATTCAGTCAACCATATTACAGATGCTAAACAATTGCCATACCAAATATACATTTGAAGCCAAAACAGCCATCATTATTATTATCATTTCATATGCATACCATTCATGTCAACCAATATTTAATGCTCTGTTTTCCTTCTATAAAACAACTGAATGTCAAATATGAAAACCTACTGGATAAACAGACCCATCTGATATCAACTGGCTTCTAGTGCTGGCTTGTTCTCTCCCCAAAACATTTAATGGTGTATAAGTCACAATGCCAAGTAATTCCTTCTAGAAAAAGGTATATTTCAGGTGCTGATGTAGAAGCATAGAGAAACACCACAATCCACAGGAAACATAAAGACTTTTTAAAAGGGAATTAGGGTAAAATATGAAAGATAAGTTAATATGATAATCTGTAGATTTTGTCATTTTCTCTGTAAAAACGACTGAATATGTAATTTATAAAGACTTGGCAAAGGATATGATATATGGCCTGTGTTCTATTTCTTTTAATGTGCCATGTAACTATTTGTGCCATACATATTTTCTATTTTATTTAAAACTCCTCCTTTTGTTAGTGTTGTAGTAGAGGTTCCTCAGTAGATTCATCAATTATGATAAGAAATATCTAAATGAAAAACTGTCATTTATTTAGCTGGCAACCCACAGGTCTTTCTTATTTTTCAACATAGTTGAAGAAACACAAAAGAGTCTAGCGAACTGCAAGATCAGAAATTCAAACTTTCAGGCAAAGGACATTGGCTCTCTCTAGGGTTTCTTAAATATAACTAAGGTAACGACCCGTGACTTGGTATAAACTTCCTCTAATCTCCTAACCAGAATAAATCAGAGTGGAGGAGGGAAGGCCAATACATTGGCCAATATGGTGTGCTGCAAGTAATAAGGCTGTTTGGCTTAATGAGAAGTAAATGAAAATATATGATATATGTGGTTCTTTAAAAAGAAACGGTTAGGGTGGCTAGACACCCTGCCATCTCTGTGCCATTTATATTGACATTACTAAGGATGCTCAATTCTGCCTTGTCCTGGAACTAACTGTGCTTTCAGGAGTTGGGTAATAGCTCTAGAAAAAATCCTGAGCTGTTACAGATAAGTCATCCTGACTGCCACTTTCCACAGAACCTTTTAAGAGGATATCATGATACTTAAGACTAAACAAGGCTTATTTCATGTATGTGTATTATTCCTATTTCTTTGTATATTTACCAGCAGCATGTTTGATATTCTGTTTCTGTTGCACATTTAGATAATTTGTCTGCCATTTCTTTAAGGGTTTTCCTGGCGTTAAAGGAGAAAAGGTCAGTGCTTTTGCCAAAGTACTAACCCGAGTCTGTGCTGAATGTAAAATAGGAATCCTGTAGATTCCAGGCTGCAATGTTCTCTTTGTATAACCTTCCTGTTATTCAGTTTGTTTTTTTGCATTTTGAACTGCTTCTGATGATTTATTATGACATACTGTAACTGGTGGAGGAATTACATAAGCACAAAAAAAGGACAAACAAGTATTGAGGATAAATTGGTTAATGCACAATACTGTTAGTTAGCCTTATTTCTCTTCCCCCTTCTCACTTTTTCTTCCTCCCTTTTTGTCTCTGCTGCCAATCCTCAGAATAACTTTTTTCCAAAGATATTATACTGTGTTATATTTTTCATATCTTTCTAATCAGATAACTGGCCTTCAGTACTATTCAGGTATGGGTTTGTAAATTGCACCAGGTAATTTAAATTATATATTCACATTGCCACCATAGTCCTACCTGTATACATTATCTTCAGAACCATAGTCATAAGTATCTTTTGCCTACCACCCATTGATACGTCATACTCATACATGGAATATTCTGCTAATGTGGCTAACATGTAATAAATTATTGTAACTGGGCTAGATACCATATTTAGTTTGGTTTACTTTATGTTCCTTTTAAGATCAGGAATAGTAGCTAATTACATGTAGCGCAACTGGTAGCTTAACACTGACATTTGTTTTGATATCTGTGTTATTATCTTTAAACCTAGGGTGTGAAAGGAGATCCAGGAGAAATGGGTCCTAAAGGTGAACAGGTAGGAGGATTTACTTATTTATGTTAGGCTAACTACAAAATAACTTTCAAAGGAGCATATCTTTGTATACTATGTTTGGGCAATATTTGTGTCATTTAGTCTCAAGTTACTTGCTAGTGATTTTTTTGTATTACCTATGCCAGCAGTCACATGACAGCACATTATGTAGGGAGCCATACCACAGACAGTCTTTTTACATTTTTATTTTTGCATACACCTGCCAATATCCTGTAAAAATAAAGGCCTTTTTAGGACACGCAATCTAAAACTGCATGGTTGGCCACTCCTGAGTGCCCCTCCAAGCTCCCAGAGACAGTTTTTAGAGTCAACCACAGCAATGGATGAACACTTTGTTGTGTGGTGCTCCACAAGCTATTATGGGTCAGCTTCAGTCCTCTGGCAACATCTGCAATGTAACTGGAAAGCGTCCGTGTTCAGTTTGGAAACAGTTGGCCTTGGCTCCCATGTCATAAAAAAAAATGCTTAATTCAGGGTCTATCAGTAATTGGTGCTTCTCCAGCCACTGATATCCTATGTCATTTTATTCCTTGGAACAAAAAAAAACATAAAAAGAATTAGTAACCTGTATTTACATTTTCTTTTTCCAGGGATTTATGGGCCTACCAGGAATGCTTGGACAAAAAGTAAGCAAATAACTTTGTGCATATACTACATCTGCAGTGATTTTTTTTGTAGATATATAATGTATTTTAAATATACATTAAATATTTATACCACAGTATAAACAATAAATAAATACTAATTTCAGGAACAGGGGGAATCTAGTCAGCCTGGACAAGAGGAGACACTAAAATTATGACCTCATTTTATAGGCTCAATACAGCGCACAAAAATATCTTTAGCATCACTAAAATGTTGCAAATTTACCCCATGTTATCTAGATCTACCTAAAATGTAAAATGGAAACACCATATAGCACTCATTCGTCTAAATTTATACCAGTAATTTAAGATTGTATTATATCATAGCAATCATAAATCACATTTGTAACCATGTGAACAAGTCAAGCTGTTAGCAGTACTTTAATTTGTTGTTGAGGCCTTATGACGGGAAGGTGTTTGACCTACATTTTCTTCTGGTTTTAGATTGAATACATGGGTAAATTCCTAAATAGCACCACTTTTTTTAATGGAGAAAGAACAGTACTGCTACAAGACTTGAGTAGGAGGAAGACCAATGTTTGAGTGTTTCCCTTTTGATGGGGGTCATGTTATACCAGATTGTCATCTGAGCTCTCTTTTCCTTCTTTTAATTGCACAGCAATTTTCTCCAATAGGACAATATCACAGGGAAATAGTTGTCATGTGATTGCCGACATGTTCCTTGCAGAGATACAGCATAGACCAAAAAAAGAGCAAATATTAAACAATCTGGGCTGTCTTTGATAGATTATTACTTTCCAATCTCTTCAGTAGCTAAACAGGTGTAACATCTTTACCTGAGCATGGAAGCACAATACAGAAGAGTTTCATTGCACTGTTCCCGCTACAGTTTGTAAACTAGAATAACCATTTGCACTGGTCTGTGACTACACTAAAACAGTGTTCAGGGGCACTGGAATACACCATATTAGAATAGTAGCTATGATAATATGGAACTAAAATTATTCTTGTGGTTGAACATTAAGTGATGACCACAGCCGACCTTATGAACAAACGCAAGAAGCAATATTCTTGTGGCTCTCTGGGGATTCCGTACTGAGTTTAGTTTCTCATATTACATTCATTCACCTTTTGCTTTCTGAACTTGTGTCACCTCCATGCCTGTGTTCGGTGTACTTGGCAGTGAGTGAGCAGCAATGTGTTTGTATTATCTGCATTATCATTCTTAATAAGGCAGCTAAATATAGCAATGCTTACTGGAAGCAACTGTGCTATCGGTGATAATCATATAATTTCTAAATAAGAACCATGTGATGGAAATCTATTTTGTTCTCTTAACTTGTAGACGAACCCGCTAAGGAAAAAATTACCTAATAAATGTAATTTAGTCTAGAGGTAGAAATGAAATTGCATTTCTGGTGGTTACTGAGGAAACATAAAGAGAGAGAAGAGAAGAGGCTGGATAAACCATAAGCATGGTATATTTTTAAAAAAGAATGCCTTTAGTATATGCTACAATTTTCATTTTTTTTTTTAAAAATTTAAAACTACAGTGCTTATATGCAATAACACTTGTAATTACATGTTGATGTGCAAAGATACTGTTGTCGTACTAGGATTAGACCAAAGGGTTTATATTCCAAATTTTTAATGTGAATGTTGTTAAAGTCGCTTTGCTCAAAAATATTAAATTTAAATCCACTTGCTAATATTAAGGTCCAGTACAAAGTCTAAACAGCAAGGGAGCCAGGGATGGTCAGGCTAGTCAGAAAGAAAACAGGCACAAGTAGAAGGTCTGGTTCTACATGTACCTGGCTGCCTTTCTTGTCTAATTAATCAGTTTAGCTCAGACTTGAATTGGCAGTAAAAGCCAGGTGAAAATGCTGGATCTGGTATAGTCAGCTAAGGGATTTAGGTGCAATTGAAGGGTCTGTTTAAACAGGGAAAGAGCCAAGTGCAACCTGAACCTCCAATGGTGCATGGCTCCTTTCTGGCTAGCCCAGACCCTCCACAAGCATCTAGCTCCCTTGCTGGTTATCCTAAACGCAAAATTTGTATCTGGTTCCATTTCTGGTTAGCCCAGACTCTCAATCTGACTTTTGCAAAGCTGTAACTTTTAGAAATTGGAAATTGGAATTTTACCTGGTCCTGGCCACAAAAATTTCTGATGGTGGATCTGCCTAAAAGGAAGTAAATACAATAAAATACACTTTGAGTTGTTATCAGATTAGGGAAATCTTCCTAAAGGAACACCTTTTACATTTTTAACAGTCTAAAAAGAGATATTTTATCGCATACAAGAACACTTTTTTTTATGAATATAAAGCTGATGAGTTGCACCGAGAAATATTCCTAGAGAACTTGGTGGTACAGATTTTTGCAAAGTTTGGTCTGTTCCTTGAATTAGATATTAGAGGGAATTTACTAAATCAGTTCAGGCTGTTGACAAAATTTGCTCTGCATGGGACAACTCACTTAGCTTAGTGGTTGTGGTGAAATGTCTGGGCAAAGAATACCTAAGGATGTGCAAAGAAATGAAAAGAAAAATGATTTTCCTTGTGCATGATTGGTTGGTTCAAGGCAGGAGATCTTCAATTTATTCGCTAAGCTAAGTAAATTATCCCTTGCAGAATGATATTTCACTTTGATGAGTGAAGTTACTTTTTTTCAAGAATGTGCGAATTTCTGTGTATGTCACCTGTGTGAATAGTTACATCTACTGTCTTGTGATACATTGACCATCTTTTAAGGACATTCTTTACACATGTAAATTTGTATGTTGATTTTTGTTTTTTGTTTTTTAACTGTTTATCAATATAGCATATAAAGAGAGATATTATTTTAGTTCTCACACTAATTCAGTTTTTTTTCAATTACAAAGGGGGAGATGGGCCCAAAAGGAGAGCCTGGAATTCCAGGAAATAGAGGGCCTACGGGGCGACCGGGCAAACGTGGAAAACAGGTAATTGTTGCTTTCTGTCTGTGAGGATATATATATGGTTGACATGTCAGAAAGTTAAATCTTTAGGCTTTTAGCTGAGCAGCACTTTATAACAAAAAGAAATATCTATTTCCTAACCTCTCTTTGTAGCTATAGAAGCTGCCATAAAGTACTTACATTTTATGGAGAAAAGGGAACAAATACTTTTCAATAAGCAACTTATTTGGAGAGAAGATTACGGTGGGTTCTGGCGGCATGGTGATTGTAATAATAGCAAGTTGGTCTCAAATGCATTATGAAAGCTAAATAATAAAATGCTGTTCACAAGGTATATCTGCTCCATTTTGGAAGTTGTTTAACTAATATTATGGAGTTGTAATTACTTTTTTAAGCACAATTCATAAGCATTATTGTTCATTTTCTTTTGTGGATCAACTGGATATAAGTAGGATGCTGTGTTGAAACCTAATAGTCAAATATATGTGGAAACCCCACTACCTTGCCAAGGCCTCTGTACGAGGTATAGACCATAACTCTAATCTATAAAAGCTCCATCTAGAAACATCTAAAATTGTGAATAAATTGGAGGTCATCCATACCTTTTTAAAGGTACAAGGACAAACAAAAAGGTCAACACAATAATAAATAAAGAACACCAGAATGTTGCTGTATGAAATCAAGCAAGCAAAACAAAAATGGTATTTATTCAATACTTACATTTTTAAAGCAAGGTTTACATGGTAAGGGCTATTCATAATTCTTGATGTTATTTAATTTTTGTTTGTTGTATATGTTTAATAACTATTCTAGGCTGTGACATATGCCGGAGAGTAATATTAAACCAAAGCTTACACTAAGATGGTGAATAGAACTCATGACATAATTTTGTCTTCTATTCAAAGATTAACAGTATCATTTGACTAACGTTGGAATCCTTCTTCCACAACAAGTGTGTGACTGTCTTAGTGTGGTTGGCACAAGTCCCCATTTCACTGACACAGGCTAGGTCGTTTGTAGTTGTTGATAATAATTCTGGGCTCCTAAAGACAGAACAAGGTGAAAACAAATTGTTTCATATAGTTTGCATAATAAAGTATTCATCCAAATGTTCAGTGTGCATACATAATAGAGAAAGATGAAAAAGAGAATAAGTTTTATGAAATAATTTAAAAGTTATCTTAAAAAGCTGTGGAAATAATATACCAGCATCCTTGCCCATCAACATAACTGGTTGCATGGTGTTGACCCCTTGACACAAGCAATGGAGGTGTACAAAAGATTCCTTGGATGGAAACAATGGCATTGTCCAACATGTTTAATTTATTCTCCCACATTGCCTTGACCAATAATGTCTGTAGTATATAGTATACTGTCTCCTAAAACAATCATATCTCAACACTGTCATCGATGACTTTGGGTTCTTAAGTAATATAGGTTTATAGTGGAGAGAACAGATGAAAACACTACACAGTAAATGGCACCTTGGCAGTAACAAAGGAATAATATTTATATCATTCAATAATTCAGAGAACATCATAGCCTATGTCACTGAAATTTTGGAAATGGAAGAAACCAGAACTTTCAAAGTGAAAAAATGAAAAAAGTACTAGAAGGATTGGGGAATGTTTGATTACAGGAAAAAATTGAAAACATGAATTAAATATGAACAGAATACAACAAAAAATAACATTTGTACTACGTTGGTCCCATGACAAATTAGGACAACAATCTGTCCAAGAAAAGAAAAGCTAGAGAACAATAAAGGCAGTTATGGCATCAAAGTTTATAATACAAAAAAATAACTCTTTTCAAACCTATTGTCAAATATTCAGCATCTGCAGCAAGCCACAAAACTACGGCAATGCAAACACAACTGTGTGCAAACATGTGCACAGAATGGTTCCTAACCACTCCTATATTCTTCAACCAAATGGAAACAGTTGAGAACCATTTTGTGTTTGTGTTTCCATGCAGTTGGAAGAGCAATTGAGCTAAAAAAAACCTCTGTAGTTTACTGCTCATCTGAAATTATCCCAATTCCCTTTTTTACTGGATATCATGTAAATAATACAATTCTTATTCCATCATGACTACATTCAGTCCATCAGTGTTTCTATGGATGGAGCCACTGTTGTCACTAAACATCAGTCACATCAGTATTTGTTCATCTCCATTCAAAAAATGTATACCTAGAATTAGTGTAAAGGAAAGATGTTTAGCTCTCTTTTTAGCTGTTAGGACGTAAGAAAGATATCACATTTCTGGCAATATCAACTGATTATTTCTGTAGTCACTGAAAATAATCCTAACCTGAAAAATTATTAAAAAATATTTTTGTATTAGGATTTTAAATTACACTTTAGGCTGACCATAAACAGGGCTCTGATTATTCCCACATTTCTGATCAGTTACCTAATTTACTATTTAAGTATTCTTAACACTGCCTATAAGGAGTTTTTCCAGGTTGGCAAGGCGTACATGGGCACTTGGGGATCACTGAAGCCACTTTTGTCTTCTATGCTTTTGAATGTAATGGAAGTGAACAGGCAAACTTTACCACTAAATACAAGTGAAAACAATTTGGGCCAAGTTTCTGTACAGGTGCTTCCTCCATTCTTCACAAACAGAAAAAACACATATAGCGCTCTCCCTGCTGGAGGATTGCAGCAGGGGGAGGGCTACGGTGGCTTTTATTCAGACTTCTCTAGTGGTGCCCAGCCAGCTTTCAGAAGCTAATGTACACCTAGTTTTTTTAAGAAAACAAATATCTTTATACAACATAATAGTCACCCTATTTAAATTAGCTGTGTCTCCATAATTATCTGTATTTATGTACCTGATTACAGCCAGCCCTTTTAGAACTTTATTTAAAACATACTTTTCTTTTAATGATTTTATTACCTTCTTCTGGTGCTAACATATTATGTTACTAAGTCAATGTTTGCTAGTGGTTGAGAACATAATTTATCTGGTCCATAAAAATATGTATATATCATGAACTCTTCAACCTTCTGTCCTGATAATCCTAACAAGTAAACAGATATTATAAAGATGTCAAGTGATTTACCTAGACATATGTTGTCTGTGCTAGTTCAGTGCAAAGTAATATTTGACATTACTGTTTCTGGGCTGTCTTTGAAGTTGATGTTTTCTTAGATATTTTCATCCTAATATAGCAACTCAGCATGTCACATAAAATGTCCTCCTGCTTGTAAAAGTTAGCTAATAAGATAAGTAGAACAATATAAATGGAAAAAAGGAAATCAGTTCTGTTCTAGTAAACCTTTACCAGGCTACCCCCATGAGATGACCCATATTTTATGTATAACATTCCTATATTATAAACAATAGTTTATCATAACTTGAGCAACCAGAATAAAATAAAAGAAATTACAGATCCAGCTGTCAGGAGCACATATATTTACAGTAAATAAATGTGTAATATTGTGTATAGCTACTATCTAACCAATAAAGTGTCATCTGGTAAAGAGGCTTGGTCCAGTGTAGACATTAAGCTTCTAAATGTATCACCCGAAGGTATATAAATCACTCCTGAATCTACTGTAAATCAAGAAGGCGTTATTTCCTACATCCTATTTCAGAAACTCCCTCTCGTTTCATGTGCATGAAGTCTAACTATATTGTCATTATGTAGAATATTTTCCTATGTCTATAATGCATTTATTTATTTCCTGGGTAACTGCAAAAGGTAGTTTAACACATTTTTTTAATGTAGCTAACATGAAGTTACCTGGATTTTTTGTGTGTATTTTGTAAATGAGAAAAAATAGAAAAGCAATAATAAAAAATAAAATAAAATACATAAACAGTATGCATACTCCCCAATGAACCACTCCATGCAGTCTGGTATCCCTATAGGAAGGGAACAACGAGCATTAAGCCCTCCCTGCTTTGCTGATACCAACTCACATGTCTGACCTACCATTGCTGGAGATATTATGGAACATCAATGGACTTTTATGGGCCCTGTAAGAAAAATAATAATTAAAATTAGCATATTAATGCATTTTATTGGATGAAGAAGGACTGATTAGCAGGTCCCTAAAAACAGCTCATTTGGAAGGGGGCAACCACCCTTATTCCGTCAGCATCCTTTAGTAGGATGGAGGAAAGATGGTGGAATAATAGCATGGAGGCTGCACATTTACTTTTCCCTTGCAATGGGGGTACTAACCTTCATGCCTGGGATGTTAGGCTGGTTTGTTCAGGGATGGGGGGCAGGCTGTTTTTCATCAGCAATCTATTTTTTTTTAACTGATAAAAAAAGTAATACAAAACATCCAAAAGTTCCGAACCTATTATTTAACCACAGATTCAGCCCTCTCCATTAGCTAAAAATCCACAGCATAGCAATAAAAGAAGCATAGTAAAATACACGCTACCATTTTAAGAATAGTTTAACACTATGCAAGGCAAAAAACATTTATAACCGAGTAATAAATAGATTGAGCAGGAAAGCACTTTTCAATTGAAGAACAAATGTTGGGTCAATCTTGTTTAATAAAATAACAAAAATAGGATAATGCCTAGAAATGCTTCATGGATATTTCCTTGAATAAATGATAAACACAGCACATTTAATGCTATACATGTCCAATGTCTTTATTGATTAAATTTTATTTATTTCATGTATGTGTTCGTTTATAGGGAGACAAAGGTTTGACTGGCGCTATGGGGATCATGGGCCCTCCTGGTAGACCTGGTGCTATGGGCCCACCAGGGCCACCAGGATCAGGTAATAAAGATCTCTGTGACATTTTTTTAAGAGTAACTCATAAAAATACTGTATACTTAAAAACATAAATCTGCTCACTTTCTCCTTTTTTAAAATGCATTATAATTCTGTAATGAGTTTAAAGAAAGTGAACAGTCCAGAGGTGTCTGCAAAATTCATCCTGGAACTCTGAAAGGCAAGGGGTGACTTGTGTTAATATAAATATAGAGAGGCAGCATTTTGGCCCATAATCTTTTGTCTTCTGTGCCTCCCTACTGGTCTGTGTGACCACTTGAAAAGATAACTACATTTTATTAGGATGTCACCTTGTAGTACTCTATCCTACTATAGTAACTACATTTGCCCTGTATAGTATTAGATTGCAGCATCTCCTATTCGATTTTCCTGCCACATTCTTAAGTGGAATGCTTCAGTGTTCAATGCTATGACACACAAACAACGAATCAGACCCATGGGAAGGTCTGGGTTTTGTGATTTGTGATATTGTTTACTAAAAACACACTATCATCATTACCATTTCAGCTCAACTAATTGTTGGACCAAAAGGAGAGAGAGGAATTCCTGGTCCTCCAGGAAGATGTCACTGCAAACACCCCCAATCTGTGGTTCAACCTCACGATGAAGAGTCATTCAATGGACACAGTTATGCAAAGGTAATCTGGCTATCTTCAGTAATATAACTCAAAATAATCACAGTCCACCAAGAGTGATACAGACGGGGGGGTCAATTTTCTTTTGTCCCGTATTATGTAAAGGTGAGCTACCCTCTTTAGTATAAATGAAACCTCCTCCTCCCTATGTTGCAGTCCACTAAGAACCATCAAATTTATCTCTGTGTGATGGTACTTTCTCACTTGCATAAGGAAACAAACATTTTCTATTTCTAATGAAAGCATACAATTTGAGAATAGTTTCAATTGATTCTCTCTATAACACTTCTATCACTGAGAATTTAATAGTAAATCTGGGATTTTATAGATTTTACAAAAAAAAAAAAAAAAAAAACCTTCCAATGTTCCTCTAACAACTGTCTAAGAGTGAATGTGTTTCCCTCAATGTATAGAATTCATCTCCTAATTTCTGTTGTATATCTTAAACAGCAAGTGAAGAGAAATTCAAAAAGAGTTAGACTTGACGTGATCTTAACCTTTCTTTTTTTCTGTTAAAAAGAAACATTATGGTTTATAGATTACATATAGTATACATACATATACAGATTGTAGTAGAAATAGGTTTATAAATGATAATTCCTGGCAATAGTTTATTCTCTTTTTACCCAAGTTATTTCTAGTTAACACACAAGAGGAGCTGGACAGCTTGGATATTGAAAATGCCTTGGCGTTCCGTAAGGACTTGAAATCTCTTTATTTTAGAGATTCCAATGGGTGGTTACCTATTCAGGTATGAAATCATTGTAAACAGCTTATAATAAAGTCTGTGTGTGTTGGTTCATAGCTTTCACGCTTTGTAGCATTATGTCAATCTTTTTAGGAAAAAGTGAAATGAAACCTATTACCCAATGTGTATCAGCATACTATCTTTTATGTATAAAGCTCCTGAAATGAATAGGCATTATATTGCAGTTTACAATTCTCTAAATGTGCTGGTGCATTAGTTTTCATTTTCCAGAAAATAAAAAAAAATATCTGTTGAGTGGGTTTGAAGGATAAGGGGGCAGTTCTTTGCAGTCACATCCAAAAAAGCATACCAGATTTTGCCTATATATAATATATAAAGAAGAGGGAGAGGCATTACAGATGGCATTTTTATGTAATTCTAGCCATTTCTGTTACTGAGAGATTTTTCGATGCTTTCAATTTAGAATCACTGATCCATTTTGATGTTATTGGTATTGTTTCAGACCACCGCTTTTCAGGCCGATGGCAGCGGCACCTGTGGAGATGGAATAGTCCAGCATGGAGAAGAATGTGATGATGGCAACAAAATTGTTACTGATAGCTGTATAAGTATGTCTCACATTTTATAGGGGTAAATTCAGCATGGAAATTATGTATAAAGATAGCTTATATTTATTGATGTAATGTTTTGAACCTCTATTTATAAAACAGGGAATCTGATATTCCCTCTAACATTCCCTCATGGGAATCTTCTAGGTCCATGTCTTGCCCTTAGAGGCTGGAGAGGTTACACTTTCATCAGTGAAGCTGGATCATTCAGCAAACCCGGAATGGATTCCTTCAAAGTCAACTGCTATTTGCTAGAAAATGTTTTGAATCCTGGACCAGATCCATTCCAGGTTTGCTGCATCAACCAGCCTCATTGATGAAGGTGTATTTTGTCCAGCCTTGGAGAGCCCTAATAAATCAGGCCCTATGTATAAATGTTTTCACCCATGACCGACCCAACCCAACATTTACACATATTCCACATTGAATACAATTGGAAAAATGTACAAATCATTAATATTAGTTGATTCACACATTTTCTATATAAATGCAGTGTTAACAAAGTGTTTTTTTTTATCAGGAACTATGCAGTTCAATTAGAAGCAGCCCTAATACATATGTATGTGTAGAAAAGGACTCATGTGTTGCATTACTGTATATTCAACACAACATCAGATTACACATTTATTGTGCTGCAATTTCTAATTTATTTATTTTTTTACTATTATTATAAATATATTTACAAAATTATGGTTGTTGAACTTTTAGAGAAAAAATGGGGGTGTAGAATAAAAGGCTAACCCTAGCTCATCTTAAACCAGTCCATGTATATTGAGAGATACTGTTAGTGTATGTTTGGTGTGAGAATCATACTATGCCCTTAGTGTAAGCTAGGATATTACTACGCCATTAGTGTATTCCAGGAATATATAACGCCAGTAATGTATGTAAGAGTTGGAAATGTGTTATGTATGTTATTTATTATTACATATTGCAGTTTAATGAATGGTACTTCTGTAAATTATTCTTAAACTCATAACTTGACAATGCAATTTCCTAGAATGCAAACGTGCTTATTGTGGCGATGGCTACCGGCAAGAGGGAGTCGAGGAATGTGATGGCAAAGATTTTGGCTACCAATCTTGCAGAACATATCTACCAGGGTATGTATATTTCAGAAGCACCTATTTCTATTAAAAACATGTCACTTGCAAAATAAAAAGTGTCAAGCGTCTGTAAAGCCTACCCCGCCGACTATTGTATACTCACCTCTTCATCAACCTCCCCTTCCATAGTTCCCACCAAGCAAAGGCAGCTGGTGCCAGATCTCAGAGAAAGTAGTGCTTGGTGTAGGCCTGAGCGCAGCACCATAGAAAGTGGTCACATATTTCCTATTTCAGAAGCTACTATGTATTTTACAGAGGCAGCCAAGGAGCAGGAGCTGAAGATAAAGGTATTAGGTTATCAGGGTATAGGCTTTGCACAGATAGTTAAAAAGTATGACGTTTTTTTTTTTAATTCGGCCACTTGACAGTCTAACTCAGCTTTTCTTGACCTTTTTTCAATCCTTGAAATAATATCCCCTGATTTAATTACTATATCCGTAGCTCACAGTACATTAGGTTGTTGGCCAGTGGGAGGAACGCTACCTTTACAGATAGTCAAAAAGATCATTGGTGTCACTTAAACTAACCAGAAAGGTACAAACTGCTCATTGCTCAATTTCTGGAGCTACGTTAGGCTGCCATGGAACCCTGGTTTAGAAACAATGATCTAATATAGTTGAACTATCCATGATAGTTATCTTGTTACTGTAACCAGGCACACTCTCCTGTCACTCAGAAGCTGCCAGCAATGATATGATAATGGCTCTCCTCTAAATACATTTCACACATTCATCCAATCCTTAATTTGTGTAGGAAAATATAACAATGTGAAATCCTAAAACTTACATCATCAATGACTTACATTATCTTAATAGCTACATTTCTGTCTTTTCCTAATGGTAAACCAGAGCCACAGAAAATTCAAAAGATTGGGAAGAAAGGGGTGCACAACACCTTTAAAGCAGTGAATATGACATTCACCAAACATTTGCTGAACCTGTTTTAGTTTTCAGCAAATGTTTCACCACCAGTAGGTATTCGGTGGATGTTTCATTTACTCCTTTATATTTATGCCTGAAGTATGCCAAGTCATGTTTGGCACCATAATTAAATAAATAATTTTTCTTACATAAAATAGTTAGATGGTGTAGCAATGGAGTGGTTGATCATATATATATTTTTTTTTTTAACAGGTCCTATGGACAGTTGCGATGCACATCTTATTGCTACATTGACTCCACACAGTGCCGATATTTCACATGAAGAGCCAGTGGAGAGGAAAAGAATCAATTCTGATGTTACACAAATACTGGGTGCTAGCAGAAAAGAAATTACACACGACTGGGCAATAGACTAACCCTAAAGTATGAGTTAAAGAGAAAAACCCGCTGCCGATGGCTTATTGAGAATTGTCATACATATGTCTGACTGGAAGAAATAGGACCACTGCATCCTGTCTTAATAAAACATGCCGATCAATACCTGCCAGCAAAAATTGTTCATAACTTACCTTCATAATAAGAACTTTTAACAAGACAAATACCTATGGCTGGAGCTGAAAATCTCACTCTACAGGAATATTATATAAACAAGACAACATGACAAGATTACCTCGACTCAGCACTGTTAACTGTGGATAACGAACCTGTATGTTTTTTTTTTCTCTGTCGACTGTTATAAAATGAGCACCAAGCATACCCTGATTTGTGACATTTTCTGAAGAACATTTAACCTCTGAATGATAATGTGAATTTGGATTGTACTGTACTTCCTATGTTAATTAGAAATTTAGTGTATATCCTAAAGTTCATCTTGGGATTCTTATTGGTTTGGTGCGCTGAGATAAATAGGAAATTAAATAAGATGAAGAAAATGAAAATGATTTCTTGGAAAGAAGACTAGACAAAGAGCAGATGCAAGTGGACAATAATGCTGTAGACCAAATAATCAAGGTTGCTCCAGCAAGAAAAAAAAATACAACAGTATGGATGGTTGCTTATGGTATTCAATTAATGTCATTGCATGAAGCAGTATTCTGGGTTATTAAAGTTGGTGTAGCAGCAGTCCAAACACACACATTTAGCTTTGCCTAATAGGAAGAAAATGGACATTTGGTCTACAACATGGTCAGCGGTTGCTGTGAGGTCTCCTAGTAGCTAGGCCACATTTCATGATAACACATAATTCACAATCCATCATAAAATAAAAAACTAAAATGAAAAAGAAAAAATAATAGAATAGCTGTATATAGTTCTAGTAAGATCAAATGTAATGTACTGCTGTTTTAGGCACTCTGATATGAAGAAAAAAATGGCATACTATGGCAGATGAATTAGTCCATCCTCTTATTTAATTTCCATTTTTTTGTAGACCCTGTAATTTATTTTTATTAAATGTACAAATATGTGTACCTTTTGCTGCTCCCATAATGTCATACATAATTTTATGCAAAATTGTGCTTTTTTTTACTTCTATATTACATTAGTCATCTGTGTGCGTAACTGTCCTATCGTTTCACATATTGTAAAGAATTGTACTCTTGGACCCATGTCTGTTTGGCAGGTTCCAAATGTCTACGTATTATGCATATGCTGTCTGTATTCTATGGGACTTCATGTAGCCTGTTAGATCTACATTTATGGATACTGCAACGTTTAGGTGGACTGAAAAAGCTTCAGACTGTTATTAAACAAGCTAATATGCATATCTTAAGTATGATCAAGTAAAAAAAAAACGAAATGATTGTTTGAATATTGGCACAAGCGTAGCTGATTAAAGACTTAGCATGCATGTATTTCCTGGATCTGTTGACAGCATTGCAGTTTTGTCAGTGCATTGCAGTATGAGCATCAAAATGATGTAATGCCATAAAATGTTCTACTGTATGAAGTGTTTGTGTCAGTTTATGTCAGTGTAATCACATGGGTCTTCTTATCTCTGCATGCCCTTGATCATGGAACTCGTCCGTGAAAATAAAACAATCTCCTGTCTCAAACCTGTCTTTATTCCTTATCAATTTGAAAACTTTATAAATTACTTTAACCTCCCTGGCAGTCTGATTATGTCCGTATTTGTATGTCAAAAGCGGTACATTGTTTTGCGTGGAAATTTGTTGTTTATATTTTAGGCTTGTAATTCTTAGGAATAACTCCCGGGTATGATACGTTTGAAACACAAATCATAACATAAAATATAATAAATATTTATAAATAATAATTATAAAAAATAATTAAAGTAATTTTTTAAAAAAAATTCAAAAATATTTTTTTAAATTTGTCCAAAGAAGGGTACAATAATAGATAAACTTTTGAATTTATTATTTCGATCTATTTTTTATAACTGTGATCAATGTTTTAAAAGCAGATTAAATGTAATCAGCTTTTAAATTTCCCGCCAGGCCATGCCTCCCCCGCGCTTCACGCATCGATCAAGCCAAACGATGCGATGTAGAAGCCAGCCGGGGTTTGCTGGAGAATGCCGCTGGATCCAGAGGAGCAGGTAGGATTTTTTTATGCTACGCTGAGTATGGTTTGGGGTTACCACTTTTGGTATATAAAATTCACCAAGAGCCACACTTGGTATCACCGTCAGGGGGTTTAAAATTAAAAAGCAGATGATGATGATTATAGAGGAACGAAACTAAAAAGAAAAAAAAATCTCGCCTTTAATTCTGCAGATCTCTCGACTGGTTTAAGTTAATATTTATCAATACAGCATTAGACACAGCAGCAGTGTAGGTACATGAATTTTATCTGGTATCAGACTCTTGTGGTCCCTGAACAACAGACAATGGTCTGAACAAAAACAATTCAAACCTTAATGCTGGTGCAATCACAAGTGGAAATTGAGCCCTGGAAGTTCATATTTATGACCAGTGTACCACTACCAACATTGAAGAAGTATAGTATTTACAAGCTGTTTTTATGACATATAAGAATACAATATCAGAATAGATAAGCAGCCCTGAAAAGTCATTATTTCTGTTGAGAATACATTGATCAGTTTGGGTTTATATCTACTAAATGCACGCACAATAATATACACTCATAAGATATAAGAAGATGATTTTACTAAATCCTAAAGATATGGGTGTCCAATTCATGGAGTGGTGCACATTTTTATACCAATTTTATAGTTACAGACAAATGGGAGGGAGTGGGGTCCAAAGGATGCTCATTATCACTGCTACATGAAATAGTAATAAACATCTTGTAGCTGTAGTTTGGACCGCCCCATAATTGTTAAAGCGTACCTAAACTCAGGATTTTTAGTTTACATAAAAGGGTAACCCTTTTAATTCAAAGTAAAAAAAAAATTGTTAGTGTTTTTTTAAGTGCAACACCTTTAAAAAAAAAAAAAAAAATGCAGCACATTTCCCTTAATTCTTAATTGCCTAAGCGATCAAGAATGAATGGGAGCGGAGAGCCTCCTGAGATACCTACGTCATGTAGCCCGTAAATTGCCGATCTCACGCACACGCAGTGATATCAGCAAGTTTTTTCCCCATCTATGTCACCCGATCTTGCGCCTGCCCAGTGAGAGATTGCATAACATGGGAAGAAGAACACGGAAGAAGAGAGGAGAAGATGGCACTGCCTATTGCTTCCTCTGCGCTGGGCCGAAGAGGGATACTGGGATTATGCTTGACCTGATAAAAGAAACCTCCCAACAGATAGAATGATCTGCGGGATTGAAGGTAAGTGTGATTTAATTGTTTTGCGTTTACTTCCACTTTAAAAACATATTATGCAGGAAACAACGTTTGGTAGTAAGTGCTTGATTACAATCTCTTGAAAATAGTAGAAAAGTAATGCCACAAATAAAAAGCTGGGGTAAGCACATAAAATTATAAAATAACATAGCTGTTTATAGAACTGAAAAATAATTAATTAAAAACAATATTACATTTATTAATTTATTAAAGTGAATAAAACTAAAGTCTAACACTAGTTAACGCTTTTTAAGGAGGTTTTGCATATATGTCGTACAATTGTGAGCAGGCGTGCCAGTGTTCAATGTTTTGTTTTAACCTTCTACTTAACAGTACAGTCTTCTGAATGAAGCTAACTTATAGCATACTTACTGGCAGGATAAGCAGGTAACAATGTTACAGAGACAACACAGAAAAAATAAAACTGTTGTGGGGATTGTGCTGATTTACTGCTTCATACAGTGGGTATAGAGAAGAGTCAAACCCGTAGCTTTACAGCCCGAAATGACAACAAGCACAAAATATAATTTTCCAGCTGTGATGAAATGAAAAATTTAGCAACAGTCTAGAACAAAACAAAAAGTAAAAAAACAGTCACTGAAGTGAATGAATCACCACTCTTCTAACAAAACTTATGTAAACTCAACTACCTCCTCCATTACATACCAAGCTACATAATTGGCTTCCACCCATGATCAAGTGTAATCATTTTGATTAGTTCCACATAAAATAGTTATACCTACTTAGGGATCAAACTTACTTTGGATCCTTAGCAATTATGTAATTGAACTGTGGTCCACTATTTAAACAGATTTTTGTTCCCCCCATCTTGGTTAGAAAGGGTGGCAACAGTAAAAATGAATATATTACCCAGGGCCCTATACCTTTTCAGAACACTTCCTGTGCCAATCCCACATAGGTCCCTTGAGTTGCTTAAGTCTAAAGTAATGGCGTTCATCTGGGGTCCCAAAGGTTGTCGTATCAACCGTCTGACCATGCTCCCCCCTAAATTACAAAGGGGTCTGGGAGTTCTCAATTTCAAGCTCCACCATAGGGCGGCAAAGAACACTCAACTATCCTGTACTACCCTTATATCCCAGGAGCCCCATATTGATATTGAAGCTTCACTACCTGTAAATTAGATATCTCTTCCCTCATACTGGATACTTAACTGTCTCAAGCCCAAGATCTCTTGGCTCTCTCTGCAATATTCGTTGTCAGTCCGGGATTGAGTAAAACACCACACAAAATTCAGCCTATACACCTCTTGCTCCGCTTTGAATTCCCACCAGGTTTGCTTCCACATGGGTATTCCTGGTGGATTAACCACGGTTTCTTCAGTAGATGACCTATTTTCAGGGAGACACATCCTAAGTTTCAACCAACTGGTTCAAAATAGTCACCTAGCTCAGAAGCTTTCCATTACTCCCAGGTTAATTCCTTTATGAGATTTATAATGTCACACGGCCTCCCACCTTATTACAATACAGCATTTGAGAGCACCTGTAAATATTTAGCTGACTTTGCAGGCTGGATCTAGATCCTTTATTCAGCGCTGTCAACTTCCTCCTCCAAACTTCCCTATATGATAGCCTGGGAAAGGGACTTGGACAAATCCTGGGAGTGGATCGAGATTGTTCACAATATTTCCAAGGTTTTCCTCAATGCAAACCCGAATAGGATGAACTACAAGGTAACGTTGTGTTAGTATCTTGTCCCTACCAAAATAGCCAAGTGTTTCCCTGGTTTTTCTCCCCTTTGTTTCAGAGGCTGTGGAGAAATAGGTGACATGAAGCATATCTGGTGGTCCTGCCGGGTGGTACAACAATTCTGGATAAAGGTGTTTAACCTCCTCTCTACAATAATACAAACTTCTCTCCCCCTTAGTCCGGAAAGTGCCCTTTTGAGTAAAATTGAGATGCCATTACCCTAATATACGAAAAAAATTCCTATTTTATGTTTTTGGTGGCCCAAATTACCATGGCTAGAGCATGGAAACCTCCTTCAATACTGATGGCTACTTTATCGATGAAACTAAACTGGATAATGGTAAATAATAAACTCACATGTATAGTCAACAATACTCAACACAGGGGACGTGACTCAACACGATTTCCCCTTGACCTGCTCCACCTCTTGCTGGGATTGCCCCTTATGGACCTCCCCAAGTCCGCCCGTCAGCTTATTACACATATTTTAGTGGCTGCTCGTACTCTAATCTCCATCAAATGGAAATCCAGACTGCCCCCCTCTATGGAGGATTTGTATGCTTGTCTTCAAGACATACTCCTGATGGAGTACCTCACTGCCCTCCTCCGAAACAGGGTTGCGAAATTTGAACAGATATGGGAACCTTGGGATGCCTACTATACCAGTCTACAGGTTTAATATGTCGCTGGTTCCAGACGCCACTGTGCTTCCTATCCACCTTTGTTTGTATCCCCCCACTCCTTCCCCCCTCCCCCCTCCTATTACCCGGCTTAGCTTCGTTTTTTCTTTTTGACTCATTTCTTGTTTTCTGTTTATTTATCTGTTGTTTCCGTATTTTCATAGTCTATGGGGTTTGATAGACCGGTACAGTACGGTCACCGTTTTTACTGTTACTTACGACAGAGTTTTATGTACCATTATTGGATGTACCTATCACCCTGTATGCTGTGTTTACGAGATGTTTTGCTGTATAAGCCTGGTTGTCTTTGTATGTGAAAATGTTCAATAAAAATTCAGTTTCAAAAAAAAAAAAAAACAATACTCCACACACTTTTGAACTTACCTGGGATCCATGGTTCGCCTTGGGATCCATGGTTCGTTGTGCCATAACGAATATTGCATAATCTGAGGCAAAATTGAATGAAATGCTTTGGTCAGATGAAATCAAAGTAGAACTCATTGGCCTCAACACCAAACAATCCATCTGACAGTTCACCATCCAAAAAACACCATGGGAGTGGTAAAAAAACAAAACAAAAAAAAAATAGGAAGAAAGTTCACCTTCCGGCCTAAAAATGACCTGAAGCACACAGCAAAATTGGTAGCTGCAGGAGAAGGGTGAACAAATCAATATAGTTTGAGGTTGGGATTTAAATGTTTTAATGTACGTAAAACAATTCCCTAATTCATGTTCATGGTGGTCAATACCATTAGAATAGGTGTAGTCTAGAAAGTCTATTTGCCAGGAAGCAGAGTTTGCTGTAACTTTACATTCTTTACTGATGGGATAGCAATCGATACTGTATTAGCAGTGAGTTTGCAGATACTACATAGTTCTGTAGGTTCTAATGAGGAGTCTTCTAGATTGTCCAGTACAAGATGTAAGTACCACTTGGGGAACAAAGGTTTCCTGGGAGATCACCTGTCTGGCTGCTCTCAGTATTTGTGATACACTCCTGATTACTGGCAATAGTGTCTTTGTAATGGTGATCCCAGATAAATCCTTTATTCAGACTGGTCTGCAAGAATTGTAAGATAATCAGTACTCAAAGCCTTGTTGGACTGACCTCCAAGGTTGCAACAAATTAAACAAATTTAGTCCAGCTGCTTTTAAAATAGCCTCAAATACATTGTTTGACAAGTCTTTTTTTTTAGTTCTTTTGTCTCAAAAGTCTTACCAGATGCATTATTCTCACATGTGCAGAATACCCCTAGAATTGTCTATATAGAACAATCTGGTGTAACCAAACACACAAAATTCTATTACTCAAAACCCATATCCCACATTTTACTAGCTTACACATGAATTCTTCCATAAAGTTAAACCCTATGGATATGAGTACCCCAATGGGTGGTTACACACTCTATGAACCGACAGCCCCATCTGCCGTACTCTCAAACTAGTAGGCCAAGCTTGCTCTCCTTCACTAACCATGCTTACAAAATCCCACAATCTGCCTAAATCACAAAGTTTTAATTGCATAATATTTTTGTATGCCAACTGTATTTTTCTCTCTTAGAAGGTCTGATTTTTTTTCTGGGCCTAGGCATGGCTTCTGTGTGAGTTATATTTGAGCTGTTTTTTCATTTGGATTGGGGAATGGGGTGATCTTGATAGGTCACCTAAAAGTTTGGAAGTAATATTAATGTAGGGCTTCTTAGAATGTATTATTTTACCCACCAATAGGTCCCAGTAGTTTATTGGAGTACAAAAAAAGAACTGCATTATGATAATTCCCTTCTGAACGAACAGCCGCAGCTAATGTTCAATGAATTAACCCTCACTGGCCGTATACTGTACGGCAGGACTGCTCAATACAGCAATGAGAAATTAAAGCAGTGACAGCAGTTCCCAGGAGTCATTATATAAAGTGATTGTCCAGTTCCCAGAGATCCATTCAATTATGCTAATGATACTGAGTTATGGCATATCCACTTTTCTGCTGTTTGGCAGTTTTATGGCACAGCTGGTGATGCAGTATAATTAAATGGAAAAGGAGCCTGGCAAATGTTAAAAAACCTTCGACAAGCAAAATAGCAGCAGTCTGGCATTGAGAAGTGAGCTTCTGTATGTTCTATCCAAACAGATTAGAACGTGATAGTAACTAAAAAGAGCTTCTCTTTTCCATTACGTGGATGACATATGAATGGTGCAGTTGTACACCGATATATCCTCCAAGGAATAATTCTTCTCTTTTCATTTATGTATTGATGGCTGGCTTAGAGCCAGAGACTAGTAGGCCAGAACGAAAGAGGGAGAGTGAGTTTGCTGCATTGTCATTACATCTGCAATTCCTGGGATGCAGAGAGTGATCACCAGCCAATATGCGGAGAAAAACAACCTGTCTCAATGATGTTAGCAAAGTGCTCTCTTACATTAAACTAATTAGGTATTTCTATGGGACTTGCACCAAGGCTGCATTAACCCTCTGTCACCTCTGAGGACTCTGCAAGTTATAATTTATAATAATACATACATACAGTAGATATAGAAATATACACCTAATACACCTAAATATACACCTAGATATATACCTAAAGACAAAAAACTTTTATACTTTTGATATTTGATTTTTTCCAATCTTTTTTTTTTTTTTTTTTTTTACAAAACAGGAAGTCAGGGGAAATACTTCCCCTGTCTTCCTGTTATATTCTCCTCCCACTATCCAATATTTAAAAAACAAAAAGGCCCAACCCAAGCACAAAAGGTGCTTAGTTTCCAAATATTATACAAATACATGTAATAAAAAACACATAAATTTACACTATGCATTGGGAATGTGGATTGGGAAACTTTGGGTACCATGGGCTCCAGGTACACCACACATTACCCTAATTAAAATCCAAAACTGCAACTGAAATTTCAGGCTTCTCACATCACATTTACAGATGATCAAGATCTGCCCCTGGACCAACATTTTTTATATATTATGCAACCTATAAAAAGAAATGACATTGGAACTATAGTTGTGACCAGGCAGTGCTTTTTTTTTTTTTGCAATAAGGGACAGGCAATTATCTCTTGTACATGCCTGATCGCTCCCTTCAACTGTCAAAATGGATGAAATGCAGCTTAGCGTTATTTGATGGGATACCTGGCACTTCCCAGATTCCCCTGCAGCTCCCGAGACTAAATAAACAGCAGACACACAGGAATTATGCCATCCCGGCCAGGCCAATGAAGATTGCTAAAGAATTTAATGATGGAAGGGGTCAGATGGGTATAAACTGGGTCTAGTTCTGCTTTAGAAGTTACCTTTTATGGTCCAAAAAAATACATAGCATAGCAAGGAAAAATGAAGGGCTATACGAGGAGAAGTTCCTGGCTTTGCCCAGAAAGAAGAGAGCCAGAGTTATGAAATAACACATTTATTCAACATATTCCCCCCTGAGATTGATGCACTTGGTACAGTGTAGTTGCAGCTTTTCTAGACCGTTCAAATTAAAATCCTTTGGTTGGGCTGCAAAACAGCTCTCAGTAGCATCTTTGACGTCAGAAATGTCCTCAAAACGTTGCCCCTTCAGGTGTTTCTTCCAATTCGGGAACAGAAAATAGTCCCAAGGGGCCAGGTCAGGTGAGTAGGGGGGGTTGTGAACCAATTGGAAACCCAGGGTGTTCAGTTTGGCAGCCACAGCGTTGGACGTGTGCGCAGGTGCATTGTCCTGCAAAAAAAAAAAAAAAGATCCCTTTGGTCAACTTTCCGTGGCGTTTCGTCCTATTTGCCTCTTTCAGCTAGTCTAGGAGGTTAGCATAATACTGTCCGGTGATACTAGAGCCCTGAGGTAGGTAGTCCACCAACAGAATACCGTCTTTGTCCCAGAAAATGAATGCCATGATTTTTTTGGCTGATTTCTGGGTTCAGGACTTTTTCGGCTTCAGGGACCCGCTGTGGTGCCATTCCTTTGACTGTTTCTTGGTTTCAGGATCATGGATAAATGTGGAGTCAGGTTTCATCCTCAATCACTAACCTAGCCAAAAAGTCCTTTGCAGCTTCAAAATGGGCCAAAACGGCTTTAGATGCTACAACTCGTTCCTTCTTTTGATCACTGTTCAAACATTTCAGCACCCACTTCGCTGAAAGAGCATGAAAGCATGTCTAGGACAGTGGTGATAAAAAACCCAACACAGTCCTGTGAGGTGTCAAGTATCTGGGCTATCTTTTTTGCAGATATTCACCGGTCCTCAATAATCAGCTTATGGACAGCATCGCAGGTTGCCGGGTGAGTTGAGGTTGGGAGGCACGCACTGCAGGGCATCTTCAACGGTGAAATGCCCACTCTTGAAACGAGATATCCAGCTTTTGACAGTGCTGTAGGAAGGACACTTCCCCATTGTTTGTGACATCTCAGTGTGAATGTCCTTTGCTGACTTTCCCTGGAGAAACAAAACTTAATGACGGCCCATAACTCCAACAACGTGAAACTTGCTTGTGCCTCTGCCGTCATAGCTTCTCACTAAAAGAAAAAACAGTTTTAGGAATCGCAAAGACCTGATAATTGCACAGTTACATACTATATTATTATGCTGTTATATGCTCTCACACTCATTTTACTATTTCATCTGGAAGGGGGCAAAGCCAGGAACTTCTCAGCACCCCCTCGTATTGTCACACCAGGCCCTCTTCCTAGGTGCTCCAATATCCAATTCTGATGTTACAGTTTCTCAGTGTATTTGCCTATGGCGGTGCCCAAGGGCAAGCATGGGAACTCTGGGTGGTCAGTGGCTAGGTAGCTCCACATGCAGCAAGCTGCGATACAATGTGTATTCTGACATCTTTTTCTCATGACTAGCAAATTTGTGCTACAGAAATCCTTCAGTGGGATTGAGATTAGACAAGTTAGCGCCCGCCGCTTCCAAATCATTGAGCCTTGGGTGACCAAGACTCTGACACCAGTTCATTGGTTATGCTTCCTTGGATAATTTCTGGGTATGCATGTGCATACATGTAACAGCCCAAAAGACCCAACCTTTAGAAATGATCTGACTCCAGTCATCTAAAATTTACAACTTGTCCATTGTCAGTCACTCAGATCCTTATGCTTGCCATTGTAACAAGAAAATAGCTGTTGGTCACTTCACCTGTCAGTGGTTTTCATGTTTGGCCTGATAACCGTAAGTTACTATGGTAAAACTGGACAAAAATACCTTATGGTGAAGCAGCACTGAAAGATATATATATATTGTTTTGTTTTGAAGCACAGAACAGGTGCTTTTGTTTTATTATATTTCCTTTGCTCTATTTTTGTTGCCTGCTTTAAACCCTTTTCCACAGGAGAGGATTAGAGCCTCCAGGCACAAATGTTTTTAATACAACTAAACTTTACCATTACAGATCACTTGGAGAATGAGTGCACTCTGCTGGACACATTCAGTACAAGAGCAGGCCTGCAAATATACAGTATATCATTGTTTTAGGTATTTGATCAGATTATTTCTGTGTTATGTATTTAAATTTAACATTTTCCATTTTCTGTAGGATGCTTGTTTAAAAATAAATAGTAATGGCAATACAAAACCAATTATCATGCACCAAGAGCAAGAGATCCTAGGATACAGGTAGTCCCCGGGTTACATATAGGGACTGATAGGGATTTTAGGTTTATTCTTATATTGAATTTTTATGCAAGTCAGAACAGGTACAATATTTTGATAAATGCAATTAGGACAGATGTTTGTCTCAACATCATATTAGGCAGCGTGGTGTCAGTTACTGTAATCGCAAAGCAAAAAAAAACCCAAAACATTATAAAACCTAGACATTCAATAACTTCTGGAGCAAGTTGTGATTTGATATGCAAAAAGAAACAACTGCAGAGTTTATCTTGGTCATTAAAGAGTTACAAGAGGTTGCAGAACAGCAAAAGACTTCTTCTGCAAGTCATGCGAACCGCCCCTCCCCCCATTAAGCCTTTGTCCTTCACACAAATGAGCAGGGAAGCCCCATGCGTGCGTATCTAGGAGTTGTCTGTATGTCGGATGTCCTTTACTCAGGGACACCTGAATTTCCATGGTTTGATTACCCTTTCCTTATTATGAGGCACTGACTGGGCATAAATTTGAATCAGGTCAGTGACTACTTGCTCCACAACATAGCTATTCAGAAATTAGTCAGCAACGGCAGCTTCCATATTTTTGTTTGCAAGTTTTGTTAACAGATTAATAGACAGGCTGAAAGACTCTCCTTTCCCAGAGAAAATACTGCTCCAAGCTCACCACATAAAAAAATTGGGTCTAGCTATTGGGATAATAGGGCAGACTGATCTTTAGTTTAAGATGGCATTTCCTTAAGTTTAACCATTAGCGTCCAGCTAACAAACTACCATATAACTAAATTCTAAGACATTTGGATAATAAAGCATCGTTTTCATGAGAAAGTGTTTAAAGTCCTTCTGGTACATGTTACTTATACTGGAACAATTGTAAATATTCAAGTATAGGTTAAAATTAGCCAAAAATACTGCAAAGTGAGATGTGTACTTATTAACATGGAAGGATATATAAAAAGACCATATTCTGGACAAGGACCTAACATTTTCTAGGGGTTGTAATAGTCATAGTTTATCTCTGAAATGTAAGCATGCAAACTAAATAAAATGCGTGGTTTGTTGTGACTTTGTGTGTCCTGCACTACATTGTAGTAAGATAGATATAAGGCGATGTGTTTCAAGTCTTATATATACACATATACTATATATTATATATATATATATATATATATATATATATATATATACTTGTTGATGTTGCCAAAATTATTTTCAGTTTTTCTGCAGACACACCTTGTGTTATAAAGAGCAGAGGTGCAGTATTTTGTAATCCCAACACTTTCAGTTCTAGGTTGCCAACCCCAAAACACTATACATGTCAGCCTAGCATGGAAAGTTTGTTATTGTCACCATCTTGTCACCACTTTGGATACAAATAAAGGGGAAAAATTGAAATGCAGCCGCTTCATCTAAGAATTGTTTTTGTGTTTAGATACACATTATTACAGAAGTTGCCCTCTCTATAAAATATGCAAAAGCATATATAAAAGCCCTTGAAATTTAATATAAACTCTGATGGTCTGATAATATAAAAAAGTTTTGAATTGCAGAATGTGTAAATGTGCCATGTAAGGCCCTTTCTATGGTTACATTCTAAAGTTTGGGCATAAACTAGAGTGCACAAAAACAAAAAAGTGAATCTGACATTCAGCAACATCAATCACTGCCATTAAAAACACATGGACCTGGAAGATTCTTCCAGAGAATGTTGCTGAATGTCAGATTCACTGCTGTATAAATAGACCCCTTTAGATTTTGCTGGCCAAGTGTGCAAAATGCATGCAAATCAGAATCCAAGTTTACAAAGCATACAAACTAAAAAAAAAAAAAAAATAACAGTGGAAATGGTTCCAGATTTTCAGTACGCAAAACCTCAAGGGCTATGTATTCATCAAACTCTCCAGAAAGGAAATAAACTTTGACACATTTATCCAACTTCCATGTCCAATACAAAGTCAAAGTTCAGCCTTACAGTTGGAAACAATATATGGGTGATCTCTCTGGAATCTGCGAGGCTGGAGAATACAATATATACCATCTTGACTGTGTTTGTGCCCACAGAACATCAAGTATAAAACAAAGAGGTTGGTTACATTTAATGATCTGGGGTCTGTGTGAAAAAAAAAAACAAGAAAGGGTATGAATTTCATCTTAAATTATTCCAACTAATTTAGCATCTGTTCCATTGGTGTTAATATTATCAGCTTGTCTGTAGTCTTCCTAGAGTAGACATACCGTACATAGTTTCCTATAGGTCATAGTTTTCCACTTGGTTTTGCTCAACAGCTGGTACCCGAACTCCTTCCTGCAACTGAGAAGTGCTTCATGGTCTGGCTGAGCCCTGCGCTGTCTTCCCCGCAGCACACTTACAATCTCTTCGCGGTAACGTGATAGCGGCCCTGCCAGGATAAGTATACAACACCCTGCTAAACTTGACATACAGTTCTCCCCCAGGAGTCATTTGCCAGCTGAATTTCCTGAAAGAGCATGTTGTTAAAGAAGGAGTAAAAATAAGGTAATCATTCATGAAAGATTCATTGTTAAAACAGGTATTACCAGGGCACTACAATATACAGTACATGCTGAGAACCAATCTAACCTAGATACAAAAATACATTTTATAAGTACAAACTGTGCTAATACCATATAGGAACACATTTGTTAAGGTTATTCAGTAAACACTGCTATCATGGTAAACCTTCACAGGCTTCTGGGTAACATTGCATCTTCCTGTCACTTGATTCTGTGCTGTGCAGCTTTTCTGAGATCAAAACCAAATTATTCACTGGCAAAGATTCAGTGACCACATTTAAGCTGTGTTTGAAGTGCTAATACAAACATAAGCTATTATTGTTCTGAGTGGACCTTGGTCAATCTCCATAACTCTTCCTTATAGGTTTCACCTTTGTCAAAGGTGCTTGAATTGTCTGCATTGTTTGAATTCATTTTCTTTGCTTGTTTAGAACTGGGAGCCAACTGAAGCCATGGCTGGATAGGTCTTATAGTAAAAAATTTCCATTGATGAATGAGATTCCTATAGTTGCTACACAGCAAATAATTTCTGTAGTGAATATGGTATGGATCATGGAAATTTTACCAACAAGCATATTATGGTATACACAGATTTATTAACGCTCTCAAAGACTAGAGAGTATACGCTTTCATCAGTGAAGCTGGGTGATCCGGCAAATCTGGAATAGAATAGATGGAATAGATCTGGAAAAGATTTCTTCAAAGTCATTGCCATTTGTTAGCAAATGTTTTTAGTCGTAGACAAGATCCATTCCAGGTTTGCTGGATCACCCAGCTTTAATAAATCAGGCCCAATGTTTCTGCAATGTGCTAGTGACCTTAAAGCCGCACATGAACTTTACAAATCCATCTTTTGTTCTTGTAAAGTTAAACAATCTGGCTTGGGATGTTGAGTTAAAAGCAGATATTGGACAACAAAACATTTTTTTTTGTAGCTTGAGGCAGTGTGGGGTGGAATTAGAAAGTGTGTTGGGTTTTTACTGCTATCCAAGGCACCAGGAGACAGATTAAACTCCATCCTACAGGCAGAGACGTGATGCAAAATCTGCAACAGGGACACAGACAAATAAAAACTATGACATTTAGCCTTTCTATGCTCTGATAAAGAAAAGCTTATTTGCATCTTTCTGTTGTGTAGGGGAGTTCTCCTTTAATTACAGTCTGAAAAAAGTGATCAGCACAACAGGAAGGGAAGGTAAATCTCTCTAATAGATGGCTAGCTGTATAAAGCTGAAAGAGGTTTCCAAAATTATTCACATAATCTTTATACAAAGAAAACAAGTTTTAGTTACACACAGGTTTACCCTTGCTATGGATTCTAATCCAAAATTAAATGGGACTTCTAGCAAAAACATAAGAATCAAACAACATCATTGTTTTCATTGCACAGTATAGACTAGCCTTTCTTGACCTTTTTTTTAACATGGGGGAACACTTGAAAATACATTCAGGTCTTCAGGGAGCTCCTGCTATAAATGTTATATCCACAGCTCACAGTATTTTAGCATAGTGATCAGTAGGAACACTGTAGACTCCTATATTGTTTGCCAGTGGGAACAATGCTTCCCCTATAGATAACCAAAAAGATCATTGGCGTCAGTTAAAACTGACCTGAGAGACACACATTGCTCAAGGTACCCCAAAGCAACCTTTTAAGGAATCATGGGATTCCACTGGACCCTTGTTAAAAAACACTGGTATAAACTCGAATGTAGAAAATAACCAGCAATGTCAATGAGGAAGAGAGGTCAGTCCAGTAACCTCACCACTCCTGTATTTGGTACATTATAAAATTCATATAATATATATTGAGTATAATTGAAACAAATGCAAACCATAATTTGTTACATTATTTGAAACCTTCCTGTGCCTAGAATGAGCCAGATCACTAGTAACACATGAGCCTAGTGTATAGTTTGTGAGTGTGGCTATGGTGCCACCTAGTGTTTACAATAAATACAACTCTAGTTAACAGTAATTTTCAATTATTCAGTAAATTTACATTAAAATGCATTATTTAATATAAAGTTTGGATTGGGTGTCTTAATTTCTAAAGCTACTTTCTCATGTCCTGTAGTGTCCTTGTGACAGAAAGCAAAAAGAAAGCACAAATAAGAATGCTTCATTTTTATATCTGGAACAAGTTTGGCTTTACATACACTTTAAAATGGCATTACCTGTGGACAGATGAACTGTTTGGTATAAAGTTTGAATTCTCAATACAATACCTTAGCAAATGTTTACCAAAACGGAGACATCAGGGGTCATTTTAGAATATATAGCTAAATAGTTAGCTATTTTCCATTTATTAAAGACAGAAACAAATTGAAACAGCTGCTATAGCACATGCTATAGAAAAAAAAATGGAGACACAATGTCCTGAGCATTATAACCCATCAAGCAGAGAATCCATTGACTGTTTTGTTCAATGATTCTGTGAAATTCTTCCAATAAAGTAAAAGATTTTGCCAGAGATAGGTAAGCGATAACTGTCTGGCAGACCTAAAATTCTCAGTAATGAAGAGGAATCTCTAAAGAAGGACTCACTGCATTCTTTGTTCAAAGATGGTGGAACTCATGAAAAAGAAGAATGAAGAAAAATGAAGCTACAGTTTAAAGCCACCAATCACAGTCTGTGTTTCATTTAAAAACGACACCACTTTTCCCAAACTGGCTTTAGAGTACTCTTCTTTATGCACATGTTGATCAAGACTTAAAAATAGCCTGAATTTTTTTTTCTTTTTAACAAACAACTTTGTACATAGAGGAAAACAGTATTTAGTATAAAAAAAAAAAAAGCACTGAAGAATCCAACAGATTTGAGATTTCGATTCACTGCTTATCCGATAGCTCCAATAGGAGATTAAGTACTTAAGATGACTTAATACAAAATATGATTGTCCATAACAATAAGGTGGGGGCTCCCAGAGAATGTGTCTAATTATGCAATGCTTTGCACATCATAAGTGAGGCAGCCATTAGACATTGTATTTGCACCTTCCATGATGCTTCTCTCAGCTATAAATTACACTCCGAATCCCTGCTTTGTAAGACATAGATCCTTTAATTATACTACTTCATCAGACTCCAAGCCATGCTCTTCATATAAAGTGTCCAAAAGGTTCAGCTGCTTTTCCATAGCTGGCAGGTATATATTAAGGTCTCTTAACATTGCAACATGGAAAAGATTGTTTTTCTCATCCCCTTCGTTTGCAGTCAGAGCAGCCACAAACCCTTCATATGTTGGAGCTGCCCTTAAAGCCAGCTGTAAAAAAGGTAAAAGAAATAGTAAGTGTTAAAATGTCTTTAATTTAACAATAGTCATTTATTTTACCCTATAGTGACTCCAGGTGCCAGGGTTGTCATGAATTAACTAGAAACAACTGGTGAATTATATATAAAATGTGTACTGTCTTGCCTCCCCAATGATTTGTAAGTCTGTTAAAAAAATCTTATGTTTTACACACAACACATTCTGCACACTACATAGTTCAAGCAGTTCCTAATAAATCATTACACCTTCTGATTCAGTAATTTAACTTTCTATGTCAGCCTCCCTACTAAACATTAAATTGGTATCATGACATCTGACAGAAGTGTGTGTGTTGTAAGGAAGACTAGCCAATATTACAAATCATTTAACATCGAAAAAATATAAATACTTATATTGGACGTAACCTAAACATATGCTAAAGATGCAAACTTACCGCAAATACACTTCGCACCACCCAGCCATGATATTGCCTTAGTGTTTTTCCATAGGCATTACCTGAAAGAAAGGTGGATCAGTTTTAAGATCCATGTGTTCACACATTCACTGCACATAACTTCTTGGCTGGTAAATCTACTAAAGTGTCTGCTGCTACACATAATAAATCTTTAACAGTCTACTGAATAACCTCCTATATTATATAACATCCAGATGCCTACCTAAAAGTGTCTGGGCTACTAAAATAAAATAAACTTTATTACTAGTATACCTACCCTTACCACAGTATAAAACTATGCACTATAAAACTATAGACAGGTTATGTCTATGAAGTCAATCAACAAAAAGTCAAAACAAGCAATGCATACTGTCAATAGGTTTCCTTAACAATTGACTTACTTAATGCTGTCTGAATATTGTTTTCACCATTCTTTACTTCAGTAAGGAACTGAAACAAAAACTTGAGTCCCCTGGGGAAATATGCAAATGAAAATGTTTGTGACTACTTTAAAAAATGTAAAATTAGCAACAAACAAATCAAGTACAGTCTGTCCAATATATGTTCTGCCACATGAGCATAATAGATTAATGGCATACTTGTACAGAACCTTATGTGTGTATCTATAGATCTCTATAAACAACTAGTGCCAATACAATTGCAAATACCAAATTATGACATGTATATTATTCCATGTTGTGAGAGATTATCGCAGCCACTGCCTGTACCTCTTTAGCCACAAAAGAGCCTCAGTTGCAGAGTTTCGTACTTGTGCCATATTGGCATTTACTTCATGGAGAACAATCTTTTGTAGTGTTGTGAACTCTTCTTTACTGGTGATATATTTCTGATTTATTTTCTATAAAAATACAGAAGTTGGACAAACAGGTATTCATTTACATATATTTAATATTATCATTGTTATTAATATGATGTTTCTTTAAAAACACATGCTTAAAGCAGAAGTAAACCCAAAACTAACCCAAATCAAAAAAATAAATAAATAAATAATTGATCAGTCAATCCGTCGGGAGGCTCCTTCCATTGGATCTCGTGTCGTCCAGGTATCCATCTTCGGCCCAGTGCAGAGGGAGAGCTAGTCGCCGACATCTTCTCCTCTCTTTATTTTGTGTTCTTCTTCTTACGTTACTGGATCTCCCACTGCGCAGGCATGAGATCGGGTGACGTAGATTGGGAAAAAACTTGCCGATCTCACTGCACATGCTTTCTATTGATGAAGGAAAGGAGCAAAGAGCCTGGGATGCGCGACATAGGTATCCCAGGAGGCTCTGCGCTCACATTCATTCTTGATTGCCTAGGAGATTGAGAACTAAGAGGGCGGTGCTGCACTTTTGGGTGTTGCACCAACAGACAAAATTTTTACTTTAAATAAAATGGTTGTCTATCCTTTTATGTAAAGTAAAAATTCTGAGTTTAGGTACGCTTTAAGCCCACATGGACTGTACCCAGCGTTTAAACTGAGCGTTCCAAGTTTGATATTCCTATTCCATTCAATAGGCCAGGCCATGCCAGAGCGTTTTCTTGATGGGCCATAGAGAAAACACATCATGCAGGTTTTGGAAAGTGTTAAAACATCATAAACTCTTCAAATACCCCACTGACATGAATGGATAATTGTTGGGCATTTGGGATGTGTTTTCTCCTATTTTAACTCTTCTCTGCCACATATCTTGGTTTAAAATGTCTTTATAAACACTTATAAAAAAACTGTTTGTGAGGTTCCACTGTGTTTACTGCTTCCTCACACTAGGACCAGCTGTCTCTCTGCAGCAGCCCCATAGTGAATGAATGTGGGGCAGCAAAACATGGGGAGCCACTTGAAATCATGCAATGTAGAGGCAGGTGTGAACCCTCCCTAAGAGAAATTGAGTGAGAAAGTGATCAGTTTGATCACAAATTGAAACAAAATGTTACACTGGAAGAAGAGAGAATGCTACAAAAAAAAACAAAACAAAAAAAACACACCAAAATAACCCTTGTAGCATTGTAATGTTCATAGAATAAGAATAAATATCACAGGCCATTCATTCACCTACCTTTATGTTCCCAACAAAATCCATTTTTACAGGTGCAAACACTGTTGGACCAAGCTTATCTGCAGAAAGACAAACAAGCTATTACCCACCCTTCTAAGAAAAAACAGCAAACATCTTTTCACTGACTGGTAACACTGAAGTCATTCTTCATTCTACAACTTTACATAACTTTTATGTCACATCTACTTATTACCTGTTACATTCCTGCCAAATACATAACCCATTTAGCTCTAGCTCTGGAGTAAAGGTTTGTCTTGCCAGATTACCATGCACAAATAACTAAAGTTTAAACTGACTGACACAAAACAATATTGTGAGACACAATGCTATAAAACAGGGTAAATGTGTAACTTCCACAAGCTTTCCATCCACTGGAAAATATAGATTCTTGAAAGAAATTAACGGAGGTTCTTACGGATGAAAGAAAAGTGGTCACATCACACTAATGTGGGTCAGCGGTAATGAGTCTGTCTGTGCAAACCTAATAAATATTTTATGGCCAGAGCTTGGCAGTAGAAAAAGCAGACATGCCAACCAGCCAGAAGCCACATCACTTCCAAGGACCGAAAGGCAACCCTACTGCAATACAACTGTATTGGGGTGGCTAGCACCCCAGGATGCAGGAGTGTCAGAGGTAGAGGTGCTGGCCCCACTGACAGGAGTGGCCCTTTTAATTGTGGTATTGGTGCTGGCCACTTTAATTGCTTAACCCAGAATTCTCAGGGATGTTGGACAAGCCCAGAGGTAATAAATGCTGGGGAGTACAGGAGGGAGGAGGCTATTGTGACCCGATCTGATGAGGCAGCAGTAGCTGAGCATGTGAGCTGCAGCCAGATTGTGTGGTCGCCCCCAGTCAATACGGCGTTCGGGCAGCCGTAATTGTAGCGGCTACTGTAATCAGGTGTATTCTGTCGGCTGTCACTGCCCTAGAGTTCCAGTGGGGTGGCTAATTCCCCACTGTGCGAGTGTTTGTGCAACCCACCGTGTGCATCCAACCGTGGGAGACACATCATGAGGAGCTTGCAGACTTCTAAAACTACATACAGCTAAGGATATTTGCTATTTGAACCATTGTTGGAAACTGTTACCCCCTTTGTATCTATTTCCCTATTGCATTCACCTTGTTTGTACCATCCAATACCTCAGATTCTGTAACTATAAGTTTGTTTATATTGCAAAATATTCAGTAAAGTGCATTTTATATTTCCTCCCTCTGTTTGGCCGACCTTACTTACCTTGCTTTTTCTCAACTACATGTACAAAATGGTAGTGCTGGCATTTGATGGAATAGGAGCAACTGAGGCCCTGTAGCTGCGGTTTACTGCAAGTCTGAAATAGCCCTTAATCTGTGCATCTTAAAAATGATAATATGCAGGCTACAATACCCAATACAATGAATACATACCCAAAACAGGGACTATTGCATAACAGGAATCCAGGAAATACTCTGTTGGAATGCCGTCTTCACCTTCATACACTAGATCACTAAATCTTGACCATACACAAAAACAAACACCACATGATGTAATTATAGCACAAAACGACACATATGAAATAGAAAAAATAGAAAATCATCAGTAAAAACTACTTTTGGGGGGTCTATGGCAGATATTAGACTGTCAACTAAACTAGAGACACAGAGTGACAGAAATGTCCTTTGAAAAGGACTGCAATTTTTAGTCCTAGGTAAAAAATGGAAATAAAAATAATGGGATACAAGAATGACTATACCTTTAGTTCATTCACCTGGCATTATATCAGGCCTCATATCTAATCTAACTTTACTCAACAAAACACAGAGCGTAAAGGGAATCTCTGGTAAAAGGCTAAATACACTATTTAAATTTATATTCATAATATGGCAAAAGGGCTGTGGCAGCTGACCATCAAATCACACCTACGGGAGATCGTTAGACATCCTGCCAATGATTTCTATAGGCAAACTAATTAAAGTATTGTACATGACACATTTACTTCCCTATTCAGCAATGAAGCTTCCTTTGATATGTCAGTCTCAAACCTGCTAATTTGACAATGATCTAGTGCCATCCCCCTCAGTCCCAATGAGCAGAGGCTAATTTAGGATGCAACAATGATAAGCAACAGAAAGGTTATCCAGGAAGAAAAGTGTCACAATCATGCTGGTTAAAAGGACAAATTATGTTAAAGGTAAAACAGAAAACTTTAGTATTTGGAGGTTTGTTTCGTTTTTCTTTTTTTAGTAATATAGAGATCTATGTAAATGTAATACCTGTGAGTCATTTTGCTGAAAAATGTTTGAGGCAGCTCTTCCCCTGTACCTCCCCCACCTTCATCCGATGACCCTCCACCTTCATCCTGCTGCAATGCCACAAGTTCTACAGGTACACTGGAATGTGTGTCTGTTTCATCCTTTAGGTCGCAGACAATCAAGCCCTCTGAGGAAACATCATACAGTGAACTTTCAGCACCTGAAAAGATGGATTTTGCTTTATAACTCACAGCAACAAAGCTGACCTTTATTCTCCTTATTTTAGTACTGCAGAGAAGCCCATACAACTGTGCAATACTGAAAGAAAAGCTGGAGCTTAGCTTTAAATGGTTCAATAGGTACAAAATTTAAATAGAGAGATTCTACTCTCCAACTTTCCTCATTCTATCTGCAAAAAAATAAATAAATAAATGACACATGATAGGCAGCACCAGTGTGAAATTTTATACCGTGCAATGTATATGAAAAACTTAATAAACATTTTATTTGCTTTCTTTTTTAATGGCCAACACTCATTCAGTTGTAAATCTGAGTTTAAATGCTAAAGGGGTTATATCTACTTTTTAAATATATAGGTTTCCACAGAGACAAGTTTCAGGTCTAAACAAGAGCTTCCTAAAGACCTCAGGGAAACAGAAACTTCCCAACATTCTTGAGAGATGTTCTCAGATAAACAAGCATGTTTTAGTTTTGTACTAAAGGTGCAACAGGACCTTTACACACTAAAGCTTACCTGGACTGTCCTTCTGTGTTTCAGTTTCCAGAGAAGCCAAGGGAACTGATTCTAGCATTTTCAAACCAAGTATATGGATGTTTTCAATTGGCGAATTGTCATGATTATTGGTCTCCTCTTTTGAAGGGCCATTTTCCAAGTTGTTATTTAATTCCATCTTCCTAGAAAAAAATGCTTAATTTTAAAGCTGAACTCCAGGCAAACAGCTGAATACACAGAAAAAAAAATGGTTTAACCAGCAAACAATTTGAAATTCAGTTTGGTTTTAAGATTTTGCGTCTGGAAAAGTGGGAGACCTGATCTTCCCCTAATGCAGGTAATTACCAATTAGAGGTCAAGGAAGCTGCAGACTCAAACCTATTTCCCTGATCACTCTACTCTGTCCTACATTTTGAATTCTCCTTGCATTCAAGTACAGACTATGTGCTTTTGTATTGCTTCGCCCTCTAGTCTAATCTTTGTTGTATGGCAACCAAGTTTGATTCAGGTAGCTAAACAGCTTGCAATTTAAAAAACGAATACATATAAGGATGTATTGTTATTATATTACACTAAAAATATTTGTTTAACAGAAAGTTAAGTCATTTTTTATAGGTTACACATTTTGTACTGGTGTATACAAATATAAAGTTGGAGGAGTGTAAGAGTTTTAGGTGGCCTGTGCAACAAAAAAACTTTTCTATATTAGCTGCATCTGTGTATTGGGACCCCATAAGGATGCACAGATCTGTATATCAAGTCACAATGTGCAGGACCAACTTGCATGGAAGAGATTTTTGTTAGAAGGGCTGTAAGCAACAGTGGAGGCCGTGGCTCTGGAACTAAGGAAAATAGGCATCTAAGGAGAATGATATCCGAGTGATTTAGCTTGGGAAGCTGCAGGGGAGGGGGCATATAAAAGTTTAGATGAAACAGCTATTGTATTACAGTATGGTTGTTTTTCAAGAGAACATCCTCTCATACCTTTGTGCCGAGACATGGCCAGATAAAGTAGAACGACGCACCTGAAAGGAAAACATACAACAGGAGCTCTGAGAAAAATCTGCCAATATGTAACAAGAAAAGGTACAGAAAAGATACAGAAAGGACAAATAGATGAGGTCAGCTAAACTCAGCACAACTGCTACCATCCTGTATTTACTAGTTGTGCAGTCACATTCTGTACAATATTAGATAGGGGTTCTATTTTGTTTACATTGTTTATAGTCTAAGCCTATAATACTAGTAAAGGTGATCATTTACTAAAGTATAGTTGATTCAGGACAATTATGTCCCACTTATGTCATAAGAACAGATATACAATATTGTGTGCAGGGGAATGCTGCCCTGTCATGTTGGAAACACTTTCTGCTCTATAGACTTCCCGATTACTAATACCTGGCATACATTAGGTACCTTGTTTGGTCGGAGGATTGAGAGGTGTGGAGAGCCAGGGGGTGTGCCAGATACCAGTGTAGACGTGAAGGTGGCATTTGCAATCTGCATACACTCCTCGAGTGTCTTCAGGAATGTATTGCATGTGGACTTCAAAAGGGCTCCCATATCAATTTTATCCTGCCAGAGTGATAAACATATTATTGTTAAAAACAAAAAAAAAAAAAAGATGGGAGGGACATGTTCACCATTACCATAGGGACTCCAAAAGTATTGGCCTTGATGTTTATTTACTCTGTCACTCACCCTCATATTAATGGATAAGTGCAGCTAACAATCTCTGCATGTGAAGTTTGGCATTTTGATAATTCACGGAAAGATCAGGCAGGTAACTGCTTATTGCACAAGCAACATCGCTTTTCCCTGTCTGCAATCAAGCCCTGGGTTTTAAACTTTAGTCCTGCTTTAGGAGATGGCAGTGATATGCAGTCACATGTCTGTGATTAATTCAAAAAAAATTTGTATGCGATCTAGGTAGATTAAGGTTTGTTGGAACTTTCAGTTACTCATTAACTGTGCCAATTCCCCAATCCTGCGTATCTTATTGATCTACTGCATTACCAGACTATCAATGGGCGTGCTACAAATTTGGCACATGCTGTATACTCAAAAGATCCCTATTACCTCATATTTTAAAAGACAAGCAAAATGTTACAACATTGAAATGACATAAATGAAGCAATCTCTGTGACAGTAACATTTAGCACATATTAAGCCAGAGAGGCCACAGAAACTAAGATAGATAGTAGGTATCAGTTAAAGGGGATCACAAGTTAAAACTATAAAAAAGTCAAAGATTCACATATACATACCTGAGGATCTGATGTATTAGGAGTAGAGGTTTCCTTTGTTTTGTTCACTTGTTGGACTAAAATATCACAATACAGCCTTAGTTCAGACATCTTCGTTTTCAGGGCCTCTGTGCTATCACTAAACTCTGAAACAAAAGAGAAAAAATTTTAGCCAAAATAAATACAGACCATTCGACCTGGGCCCATGCTTTAAATTCGCCAGAAAACCAGAATACTATATACAGTACTGAAATTTAAAGTATATGAGCAAAGAATGAAAAAGAAAAATTGAGGAAACATTGTTAAGTCTTAAATAGCCTTTGATCTGTGGTTTCTAAAAGATGCATCATTCTGTATTTTGCAACCTCCCACTTGCTCCAAAATGTGTGAATAAGAAGTAAAGAAAGGGTAGTGCTTCAGCAGCAAACCCACTGGCCTGTTTTATGTTTATAATCAGTACAATTTAAATTGTAAAAGAAACTAATTCACATCTATATATATTACAGTAATAGACAGTAGGATCCAGAAGATAAATCCCAGGAAGAAAAAAAGCTGTCTGCTCTGGTTTCAGTAAAATATTTTTTTAATATTTCATTGTAGTGTGCTTTAAATCATAATTAGTTTTTACAGGAATTTACCATCTTTAACAGATTATGCTGGAGAATGTTCTTGACATGAAATAAATACATTGTAGGTTTACAAGCCTTTAGTGTTTGCGTACATCATTGCACCATAAAACATTAAATTCTAAAATATTCAAGCAAATGTTATAGTATATAGCATTAGGTAACTGAAAGGAGAATCCTTGCCCACACCTACACTATGCACTAAAAATATTTCGCATTTAGTAAATCATTATCCTTATCATACTTAGGATTCAAATTTCAGAGGCAGATCATTCTTTGCTGAAGTAAAGGGAAGAAGACTTAGCTTGATGACACTAAAAGACTAATTTTTATTGTGAATGGTAATAGGTAATTTATTTATTTTTTCCTTTCTTTCCTAAACTCATGTGAAAACATTTATTTCTAATCTTATTAAGAAAAAGGTTGACCATATCTTTATAAGACAGGCATACTGGTAGGCAATATCCTATCTAAATCACAGGATTTGACTAGATGGCAGGTCACCAATTTAGAGAATTAAAACCTTAATCTGCATTTCAACAGATGTGATGATATAAATCTTTCTTCATGCTGGAAGAAATCTTTCTTCATGCTGGAAGACATGTATGCTAGGCGTAACACAAACAGTATTTGTTGTTCTTGTTTGTAGTTTGGATTCAGCTCCTAAATGTATTCATACAATTATAAACAAGGATAATGGATGACAATGTATTATTATTATTGTTAAACTGTTTTTATAAAGCACCAGCATATTACACAGTGCTATATATTAAATAGGGGTCACAAATGGCAGAAAAGATACAATCAATGACACAGGAGTAGGAGAGGACTCTGCCCCAAAAGGGATTACAAATTAAGTGGTTGGGTAGAGTTGTAAGGGAAGGGGAATTATATAATTAATATAAAATAATCTAAAACTGTCTAGAAAAGGATCTGATGGCATACAGTAGGTTTTATTGCACAAAAAGGTGCAGTTTTAACACTTGATCTGCAGTTGTCAAAAGCTGTTAAGATTTGGCTATCAGCGAAAGACAAGGACTATTACATTAGAGACTTTTTATAAAATAAAATTTGTGAAATAAATCATAACAGCTATATAGCTGGAAATGATTTCTCATTGGCTACTTGATGTCACTGCACTTATGCACATTACTCTTTCCCAACATGGATGTTATCCAAGTGACATTTGGAGTGCCAAATTTAGAGACTGTGTGTAATGTCTCATAAGTGTTTACGAGTAAAACCAAATATGATTATCTTGCTGAATGTCACAACTGCTAGCCCCTGCATTGCTTAAAAGTTTTCAATTGTGGGAAATTGTGAAGGATGGTTTATAATGCCTTTCTGGAAGTTTTAGAGGATACGTTAGATTAGACTTATTTTTCTATATTCTTATTTCTCTTATTTTATCTAAGTTACGTTACCAAGCTCATTTATATTACAGTATGCAATTGTACAAAAAGCAGGCACATGTGCTATTCTCTTTTTACTTCCTGCCTTAGTGATATTCCAAGAAGTGAGAGAAGAACTTCCCAAAGTCAGGGGAATTCTCAACTATGTCCCCATTTAGAGAATTCCCTTAACTAATCACTACCAGCAATATTAACAATAAGCCAATGTAAGGACTGAAAACAAAAAAAAGTCAGGTTCTATGGAGCAAATGTTTACTCTAGGCCAGCCATGATACCCTAGCTATCTTAGCTGCTTTTTTCAATATAGTGAGAAGGGTGGAGAACTCTGTAACATAACTCCAGCTACATATGCAGTATCTGCATGTTCCTTTATTCTTTGCTTTGCTACATTATCTTAAGGATATTTAGGTTACAGCCACTCCTACAGGAAACATTTCAAAGTGACATTGTGAAGGCACACAAATACAGCAGAACTGATGATTCAGATAATGCAGATTTAATTCCAGTCCTCAGAGAGAGAACCAGAGCCACCTTCTGCTGCAGGTATGAGGGCACATTTACATAGACTGTGCATTAACCTTACTTACCCTTCTCTTTCTTGGTTCTTATATCAGTTAAACAAGCCTTTGCAGATCCCAGTGCCACCAGCCACTGCTGTCGCTCTGCTGCAGTCCTGGCTTTCAGATAGAAGTACTGTTCTCCTGGAATAGCTAGGTCCATCCGAGTGTTATCTGTAGGATGAACTGGCAATACAATAGGACATGGTTTAAAAGGTATCTAGTAAATATAGTAACATGCAATCTAAAGCTGCGTACACACGTCAGATTTTTCTCGCCCGATAATCGGCATCAGCCAGATATCGGGCGAGAATCTGGCGTGTGTACAGTCGGCGTCGTTCATCGTCCGTGGATCCGCCCTGGCGGATCCACGAACGATGAGCAATCCTAATGCAAGGGAAGGGGGAGACCGCGCAGCAGGGTGCTGCTCCGTCGCTCTCCCCCTCCATAGAGCAGAACGGCGCTGTATGTACAGCACCGTTCATGCATCGTGTAGTCCTTTGTCGTTGGAAAGGATCGTGAAAGATCCTTTCCAACGACAAAAATTGTCGCAAAAGTGTACGCAGCTTAGGACAATAGAAAATATTTAACGAAAAACACTTTTTATTAGTATACTAGTAAAAATTTGTACAATTTTACAATAAGGATATGTAGCTATTTTGGATACAAATATTTTAACCTTTAGTTACTGGCTTCAGGGCTTTTGTCGACAGACACTGGATTGTGATAATGAGCTTGCTACTGACATCAGTTTGATATGGTACAGAATTCATGGTTAGGTGCATCCGACAGTAAAATGTATCTCCTCACATCAGAAAAATTGGTGGTATATCTTCTTACAGGTATTTACCTTGGATTTCACAGACAGCCATCTGAATACTCCCCTTACAACCCTTCCATGCATCTTCACGAGAGTCATAATAAGAGAGAATTCCTCCGCACAAAAGAAACCAACGTGGCTGCCATCCTATAGGAAAGACAATAGATATATGTAATGGTAATGTACACTGCGGCTATCTCTCTCTCTGTGAAGATCTGGTGTTGTCATTCGCTTCTTGTACACAGCAATTTCAGAATTCTATATTCTAGTACTTTAAAATTGTAATTTAAATACAGTGCTCTCCCCACAATTTTTTTTTAGCTAGGTGGTCGAAAAGTGAGCAGCAACACATGACAAATTTAGTGTTCCCATAAGAATACAATATCCCCTATAAAAGTCTGCAATTTTTCTACCACCCCCTATACTTTGTTCCAACATTAAAATGTCTACTATCATCTTTATTATTATTACTACACCCTAATTATATAGCGCCAACATATTACAAAGTCCTTGGGGAGAACCTGCAAACTCCATGCAGATAGTGCCCTGGCCAAGATTTGAACCTGGGACCTAGCCCTGCAAAGGCCAGAGTGCTAACCTCTGAGACACCGTGCGGCCCTTTCTATAATACCCCAATTGTCCAGTGTCCCTGTACCAGCCAAAAGGGGCTGGGGAGAATACGAATATATTTACTTTAGTACACAGCCAACCATGGCTCATGACATAGGTGTTCTCATGAATACAAGGAAAGATTTACAGGCCCCAAGATCTGTCAGACTAACATCATAACAAATTCAACAATATAAAATATCAAGATATAAAATGACAGGTAAATGACTATTTAAACTTTTTTGTTTTATTGGAGGTTTTGTAAAATACCAAATTGAATGGTATGGGTTATATATAATGCCAATCACAGTTTACAAAATTAAACCAAACTTAGAAAAGACATCTCCCCTTTCTCATAATGGTTATATGAACAAATCCAAACTGCAGTATAACAAAAAGCTCCTGTAAAACAAACACACAGGCTGGGGTAGGTAGAAATTGCCAAGATGTTTTAAAATGAAAAATATTATGGGATATGAAAACAGTATGGAAAATGGAACAGAAGAACAAAATAAGAGGGAAGTGAGAGAGGGCAAACCTCCATCTATAGATCAACTTCAAATCAGGGTAAATACTGTTAACATTACTGGTCCATTGTCATGTCATAATTTATGTAAATGACAGTTTAAAGAAAAGCTGTAAATTTACATAGAGTGTAAAAAATGCATGAGGTTAACTTTACTACTTGTCAAAACATCAAGCTAATCAATGATGAAGACATGAACCCTGCTTTTTTACCTCTGTTTGCAGGGAAAAGGTACCAATAGGCCCAATATATAAGAAACCAACATCTCTGGATCTACTTCCTGTTTACCCCAGAAATTGATCTAAGCTGGGTGGGAAGAAATTGTAGGTGGGTGGCAGCCCCTGTATAGTGACCCAATGCATTAGTAACCACCCATAAACAGCTGAGTGGCTACAGAAAAGAGTCAGGTGGTGCGCCCAGCTAAAAGGGGCCGGGGAGAACACTGTCTACTTAAGGTTTTATTATATATGGTCTTCAGTTAGATAGTCTAATGCATTTTTTTTTAAACATTATACATCAGGTGGAGAGACTGAGGAGGACAGCACATAGAATTATTTTTTATTTAAAAACATATTTTCTGTTGAACAATGAACAATGTACACCAAACAGCTGCCCTAAAAAAAGAAAATACATCTCCTTTTTCAATCTTTTGTTGCATTGGTGTTGCTAATGTTTTGCAGCCTTAGTGTAGCCACTTCCCATAATGGCCTTATAGTATTTCCCAGTCCAGGTTTTCTTAATGACGGAATATATGCTGATATAGCAACTTGTTTCTACCAAAGAAGTTTTTCTACTTCTATTACATGTGTAAACTAGGCTGACATATATTAAAATTAAAGGTAAAGAAAAACACAGTCATTGCTCATTGTGAAACTAGGAGTTGATGGTGTGATGAATGTCCCAATGACTATACAACCACGTGATAATTCACACTGCTGGTGTCATTCACCTTCCCGAAGACTTGCCAACACCATGAATTAATACAATTGCACAACAACTGGATCCATCAGAGACATCAGACAACTGGGCTGTGACATGTGTTGTCTCAAACAAACAGCAGGTTTAGAGTACATTGACCCCTTTTATGGCAAAAATATGTGCTCCCGTATGCAAGTTTTACATGTGCTGCGTTTGGCAAATTTGCCATGAGTTACACATTTAAAGGAAACAGGACAGGCCAATGCTTCCTGTTTTTTGTACCCAAATACACATAAACGAAATTATGCCATTTTTACTGCAAAGTGCTTTTTCAGGAAGAACCTGTTGGTAACATTTTACCAAACTCTGATTGCACTAAAAGAAGAAATTATATCCTTTAAAAAAAATTCAAATGCTGGAGGTGTGACCTTATATATCCTAATGGCTCTTCCTACCATCGATGGCTGATCTCTTGTTCAGAACCTCTAAGTGAGAATCTTATCCAATGCTAACATTTTTAGCTTTTTCTGAAATTTACTCATACAGCAAAACTGGGACAACTCACTGTCACCAAGACAATAGTTCAGCCAAGTAATTGTACATATAGCATGAATGACCGCTCAGACCCAGTACTGGAATATATGTATAAGGCAACAAACTGCTTGCCAATACCAGCTAATTCCTGCGCTATGCAATCCTGGATCAAACCATTCACTTATTTACTTAAAACAGACCTTCCACATCCATTTTAGTTTTTATTTTCCTGGTAGGTTACTTTTACCTCATGTGCTATGCGTTTCTTCCATTTATCAGTTGCCATCTTCATACTAACCTAATAGACAGCCAACTGTTCCCTGGTTTTCTGCAGCTGACCAATTGATGACAGAGAGCCAGATCTTGCCCAAGTGCAAAGCGAGATCTAGCACAGACATTTTGTCATCTTAGCAGGAGTGAGAAATTGTGTGAGAATATTTGTAGTTTGTGCGCAACTTACTGCTTCCTTAAATTATGTAACATAGAGGTTGCGGGATTTACCCGTCCATCACCCCAGCCTAGGTTAGAAAAAGGGAAACCATGTAAAAAAAAACATAAACTAATCTGACATTCATGCTAAATTGTCCTCTAACCTAAATTGTAATCTAACCCCAAAACATGTTTTAGTTTGGGATGAAAAAAGGTTTAAACTTCCGTTGAAACACACAAAATAAAGGAAGATCAGATCTGACCACCAAGGCAGAGACAATGTTATGTTTTATCTCTTTTGAGATTTACCAAAATCTTTGCAACGGGACAGAAAATATTTGTTGTTCTTACTGTATTTGGAAAGCTACCTGACAAAACAAAAAATGAATCTTAGATTGTAGGCTCTTTGGGGCAGGGTCATCTCCTCCTCCTTTGTCTCTTGTCTGTATCTGACTGTCATTTGCAACCCCTATTTAATGTACAGAGCTGTGTAATATGTTGGTGCTATATAAATACTGTTCATTATTATTATTATTAATAATAATAATAATAATATTATGGCAATTAAGAAAACAGAAGCCAAGCAGAGGCCTGCAAAAGCCAAGGGAGCTGATTGTTTACTTTCAAATAAAAAGAATAAATTCCCCAAATCCCTGTAGAAGACAAAACTATGAGGCCAACAGAGACGGAAGACTGTGCAGCGAGGATACCAACAACCTTACAAACACAGACTATTTCATACTATGTAATACTTTCTACTGCATCCAAAATAATTAGTGAAACAAATGATGAGTTTATATATTATGCGGTCCTAAGAATGCCTTTGTGCAATGGTACACTGGGTGCCGCTCACTCGTTCTGCCCCCTCCCCTCTCCATGGAGGAGAACGGCACTGTATGTACAGTGCTCGTTCATTCATCTTTCAGTCTTGAAAGTTCGTTTCCACCGACAAAAATCTATGTGTACACAGAGAACTGAACCAAGGATATCAAGACAAGACTGTAGCCACTGTGCTAGAGAGAGTGCTCTCTCTATATATATTATCTATCTACATATATATATATATACACATACACACACACACATACACACACACCCTGTGTGATGTAAAGATATAAAGTGCCCCAATGGCATTGTTATGGGCTTATAAACTTTACAACGACAGGGAGTAGGACCTGACAGGTCATTTTTGAATCCTGTTAGGCTTGTATGTATAGAAGCACAAGAATAGCTTGGAAACCAAAAATAAAAAAACAAATAACTATTGTGAACAAAAGGTAACATTAAAGTTTACCCCTCCTAGTAAAACCAGTCCACTCATTCTATAAATAGTAGCTATGATGTAAGGATGTATGAGAAAACCTAATAAATGCTTTTAGAAGGAAACCCCAAATGTCAGGGGACCGGAATGCTATGGGGCAGGGTGTAGTAAAATGTTTCCAATGTCAGGGTAAAGGTCTTTCGTCAGACTGAGAGCTGGGTGGTGTGTTATAACACTGAGAAGAGGCAAGATACCAGGGGACTGCACGGTCTGCTCTCACAAATTGAAATATTTACATAAACATTATTAAAACAGCTGCGACTTTTTCGTGACAATAAAATTAGGATCAAGACAGGTTCAATAAAATTGACAATTTTTATCCAATGGGAACGAACATGATTTATTTACAGTAAAAAAAAATATGAAACACAGAGATATATAGGAACCTTTACTAACATAAAAATTGTAAAAAATAAATCAAGTTGAACAGGATTTCAAGTGCTGGAGCAGTACATGCACTGCAGGGATCATAGCAAATCTTATTACAGATTATTTTTTTTATGTTGTGGAAAAGCAAGTATCACCCAGATCCAATTAGGATACATGGACTGTTTCTCTGGCATTTTAATGTTTAGGCTGGGTGGGAAGAAGCTGTGGGCTAGACATGACAAATTTAGTTGTTGTTGCTATTGGAATCCAGTAAGTCCTATAATTCTATCAGCTTTCTACCGCCTCCTAAACTTTGTTCTAACTTTTAATGCCCCGACTCACACACCACATGGTATGTCCCATTTACTATCATCTTTGTGTTTTGCTGTCTGGTGCTCCTTTATTGTGACCTAACTTTTCAGTAACCACCCAAAAACAGACGGGGATATACACTCTATTATGTATTTAATACTGATAAGGAAATATAGATTAATCACGGTTAAAAAGATTGATATAAAAACGGATATTAGCTTTTAGTACTATTAGGTTTACAAGGTGTGAAGTTCATGAGTGAAAACAAAAAGGGAAGACACTGATATTTCACCAAATTGTATAATAATCAATGGTATTTAAAGGGTGATGATCATAATGAAAATCATGCAAACTTAACTACTTGTCTTTTTAATATAATAAACTTAAATACAATTATTGAAATACAAAAACAACCGGGAGAACAATGCTCATGTTTAAAATTTTCATTTTTCTCAATGGGACAGTCTACACCAGGCATGTCCAAAGTCTGGCCCGGGATCAGATTTCCACCGGCTCACAGCCTCTGTCATAAAATCAATAATATGTGGCGCGCCAGCACAGCACTGTTGGCCACAGTATAAAATACATGCGTACAAAAAACTTATATTTTATATTTCATTAGAGTCGATCAATCACCTTGCAATTATCGGCCCGCTACTCGGCAGGCATATTCAGCTGGACGGGAGTCCCCGTGTGTGCACAGGGAATCCCCTACCTCAATATAGCGAGCGTAAGCTGTGTGGCACCTGCATAGACCAAGCCCACTGTGATTCCAAGAACATGCTCTGCACAGAGCCCACACTGACACCGGACCCGTGCACAGGGAATCCCTCACGTCATCCTGGTGGGCATGTGCTGTGTGGGAACTAACCCTGAGTACATGCTGAATGGTGGGCCCCCTCACATTTTCACCTCACCAAATCTGACCCTCTTTGCAAAAAGTTTGGACACCCCTGGTCTACACCAAAGTGTTTTCTTGATGGGCTGTAGATAAAACACATCCTGCAGATCCCAGAAAGTGTTAAAACATCTTTAACTGCTTCAAACACCCCCAATGAAATGAATGAGATTTATATCGGTCTTATCTGGAAATTTTGCCCTCTTCTATCTCTTCTCTGCCACATACTTTGGTTTATGCCCTTATAAATGCCCAGAAATTCATACGAAAGCTCTATGGACTTTTACAATAAAAGAGGACCTATCATCACAATGACAACCTAATTTAGAAGAGTTTTTTTCTCTTTTACATGATGAAAAATATGTTTTCTTAACCACCTTGCAGTTATGCCCGACCTTCGCTCGGGCAAAAAAAAACTGCAAGGATGGTTAAGCCCGAGATTTTGTACATCCATACTTACCTGGTCCCCCTGTGCTCATCCAGCGTCGTCCTCCATCGATCATCGCCGATCTCTCCAGCGTCGGGTGCCTTCGCCGGGTGACAGCGGGACCGGTAAGAAGCCGGCCGGCATCTTACCTGGACCCGCTCATCGTCCCACGTCGTCCTCGCTCCAGCGCCGGATGATCTCTGCAGGGAGAAGCCGTCCGGCGGAGAAAAAAAAAACCGGACGGCTCCTCCCTGCGTGCGTGATGACGTCGGCGCGTGTGCGGGAAATTCAAACTGAAACTCATTCATTCATTTTGTATTGGATTCAATACAAACTCCTGTATTGAATCCAATACAAAATGATTCAAATAGATACAAAGTATATAATTGGTAAATTCAAACTGTCATTTTGTATTGGATTGGATACAAACTTGCGTATCCAATCCAATACAAAAAAAAAAAATAAAAATAAAAGTAAATAACTTGGAAATTCAAATTTATATTTTGTATTTGATTGGATACAAACTTGCGTATCCAATCCAATACAAAAAAAAAAAATAAAAATAAAAGTAAATAACTTGGAAATTCAAATTTATATTTTGTATTTGATTGGATACAAACTTGCGTATCCAATCCAATACAAAATAATTCAAATAATTACATAGTATATACCTGGTAAATTCAAACTGTCATTTTGTATTGGATTGGATACAAACTCCCGTATCCAATCAAATACAAAATAATTCAAAACAAACTCCAATAAATACAGAATCAAAGTTTTAAAAATTGCCACACTAGGGAGGTGTTTTAGAATAATATACTACTTTACAATATACAGAGTTACTGCTTTTTCAGTATTTATGATTTGTTTACATTGCTGATTTTTGTGTTTTTCCTTTAATTTTATTAAAAGTAATTTTTTTTTTTTACATGATTGTGTGTTTCAAACATTTTTTATATTCATATTATCTACTAGAACCCTTGTTCGGACATATTTCTGTAAGTTACAGGTCTACAATTTAAAAAAAAATTTCATGAAAAACAGTATATCACTTTTGGTACAGAAATCTAGACCTCAGTGTAACGCTCAGGAGGTTAATTTTTTTTTGTTATTAAATGTTCTGCTGTTTCTGTTTTTCTACTGCCAGGGTAGTAAAGACTGAAGAGGATTCCTTCAGCCCACTGGGATAATAAAATCACAATACCAGGGGTCTGCAGACTGCTACCTCTGCGTATGCTCAGCCTCACACATGTGCAGAGTGAGATCGGTGCTTGTTCATTTACATTTGAAGGACACATCGCCGGATCTTGCGCCTGTGCAGAGCAAGATTGGGATACCGTTATGATGAAGCCGGAACAAATAAAATGGTGGCATGGGAGCCCTGGCAGGAAGACGGAAGCCACACAGCGCAGGATTTGCTGGCTGCAAAGTTGCACTTTAAAAAAAGAATATGTAAAGTTTTTCCTTTACATATACGGGTTGTCTACTCCTTGAAGTGGCACCCGCACATGTGTAGCCCGGAGTCCATGAAATTAGTGGTCTGTGATGTCCACAAGGTTGGTGACCACTACGCTAGAGGGACTGTCTTACAAACTACCTTCATGAAAGGTCCTTTGCAGGGAATGCCTGTGATCTGACCCTGTGCTCTGTGCTCACTGGAAACAGAAGAAAGCCAATAGCAGACTGACAATACAGGAATGTGCAGAATACAAAAATAAATGAAATTTACATTATTGAGAAAATGACAGAATGAAATAGAATATTCACACCAATCAGTGACCATATTGTTTGCTATGGGGAGATTGTATAAAACAAGGCAGAGAGTGCTGAATATTGGGAATATAGAGGAGAGGGGGTTGTGGAGGGTCAGGAGCAGCCTAGCTCAATCTTTGTAACTTGGGAGAACTCTTAAAATAACTTTCAGATGTTCAGGGAAAAATATTATATCCACATATCACGGTATATTAGTGTGGTGATCAGTGGGATGAATGTCTCTTACATTGCTGGCCAGTGGGACGAATGTCTCTCACATTGCTGGCCAGTGGGATGAATGTCACCCTGACAGATAGATAAATAGATCATTGCTGTCACTTGTACTGACCTGAGAGGCACAAACTGCTCAGGAAGCCCCAGTAACCTGTGGAAAGCCCTGGAACATGGAGTGTCCCTGTAAGTCAGCAATGGTATTGTCCAGCCATATTGACACCCTCAGTAAAGTTGGCATTACATTGCCCCACCCTGAGCACAGCAGCCTTGCCCTGGTCTCCCGCAGAGCCTCCAGTACTCACCGCTCAGGTAATTGGTCCACTTGTACAGGAGTCCCTCCATGCTGCTGGCAGTGGATGGGCCCCACACGCTCCGGACAATAATCCCGGGACAGGCAGTGACAGGCAGCACGGAACTCAACGCATTCCCGTCGTGAATAGCAACCACCAGCCGGTCTGTGTAGGAAGCAGACGCCGGTGACGTCACGGACCGCCCACTTTACGTATCAATCAGCAGAGAATAAACAAGAGTCAACACGCCACGAACCTTCTTCCGGGTGTACGAATTCAGCCAATCGGATTCTAGGGAAAAAAGGCGTGGTTTGAGTTCTGCCCAATGAAAGAGAGTACCAGGGCCACGTGCACGCCTATTCTTTCATCCTATAGGCTGCTTAGTTAAAGGAGCCTGGAACAATCTGTGGTTGTAGTGTTGGTGCCACGTCTCAATGACCGAGCAATGATGGAGAGGCTGCTGTTAGTACTCCCAGCTCTGCTGGCTTGTGTCAGTGGTGCCCTCATCCCAGAGCCTGAGGTTCAAATCAAAGTAATGGAGAAGCCTTTTATCTGCAGGAGGAAGACGAAGAATGGGGACATGCTGCTGGTGCACTTTGAGGGCTTCTTGGAGAGCAATGGAACCCGCTTTCATTCAACGTGAGTTCTCCATAGTAACCTGAAAATGCATGGAGATAGGCCAAGGCCCCAGTGCTCCCAGGCTGGCCATACATAGGGGTATTTATACAATGTGTTAGATTATATGTGCAGATTGCTAGCTCTGCTATTCATCATAAATAATCTGTGGGCTGTAATTTGTTCTAATTGCTTTGCAGCATTGCGTTGGGCGGTGTTGCAATGCAGGAAGGAATCAAAATGTGCATTCACTGGTCCAGGCCAATGATATGCTGGGTGAAAAGAAGACATGCAGCAGAAAATGCCACAACATTAAACCGTTCCTAAACTCAGGAATTTCACTTTACATAAAAGGGAAGACCGTGCAAAGGCCTCCCAAGATAGCTACGTCACGCATCCCGGGAGGCTCTTGGGTGCTATGCCTGTGCATGTCTAAGCATCTCGGACATGCGCAGAAGAAGATTTTACGTGAAAACAGAAAAAATTGCTGATCTCACGAATGCGCAGTGAGATTGGCAAGTTTCTTTTCCAGCCTATGTCACCCGATCTCGCGTCTGGGTTGGGTGACATAGGAAGAAGAACCCAGAAGAAAAGAAGATGGTGGCACGCCGGCTCGGAGACACTAGGACAATGCGGCTTCCGATGGCAGATGTCTCTGGACCAATCGACTGCTGTGCACGATTGAAGGTAAAAGAAGAAGGTAAGGTATTTTTTAGGCACTTTTGAGTTTACTTTCTCTTTAACTATTATTATTATTGCACGTGTGTATGAAGCCTAATGCCCCTATGCTGGCTGATGTAATGTCTGGGTCCTTCCACTAATCATTCAATTAGAAGTGTCCATGTTCATGCAGTTATTTGGACACCCAAAAAAAGAAACTTACTTCTGATAAGCAGAAGGCTAAGGAGAAGACTTTGAAGGTCATGTGACCATGGAATGGGGTGAGTATAAGGATCATCTTTTCTGATCCTTTCCAGTGACAAATGACTGACAGATGAACAAACAAAGGAGCAAGTGGCACCCTGCATTGCTATTTTCCCTTCACTAATTTTGCAGTTGTTCATCGTCTGCTGTTCATGGATCCTTCACGAACAAAGTTGGGTAACTTCTAAACACACGTCAGATTCTCAGCCGAGACAAGCCTGACAATGTATACTCCTAGCCTGTGTGCTGGTGGGGCAAGTTGGATACCAGATGATTCATTGACCCTGATTTATTAAAGCTCTTCAACGCCGGAGAGGATACACTTTTATCAGTGAAGCTGGTTGTTCCAACAAACCTTGAATGGATTTCCTAAAAGTAATTAGCTATTTGTTAGCAAATATTTGGACTAGATCCATTTCATGTTTACTGGATCACCCAGGTTTACTGATAAACGTGTATTCTCCCTAGTCTTGGAGAGCTTTAATAAATCAGGCACAATGTGTGGAATGCTGCTGTAAAATGGTAGGACATTGGCGAGGATTAGTGTGGCACCTTTTAAAAACACAAGAAAAATCAAGCTTCTGTTTACGTGTACTTTACCTTCGTTTTTTTTCTTGGCATTTTTTAACTGGTCGTCATTTGACCTTTTTTTCTTTGTAGTTATGCAGATAACAATAACCAGCCTGTATGGTTTACACTTGGCATTAGAGAAGCTATCAAAGGATGGGATAAAGGCCTTAAAGATATGTGTGCGGGGGAGAAACGGAAGCTGATTGTACCTCCTGCTTTGGCATATGGAAAAGAAGGAAAAGGTAACGGGCTTGTCCTTCTGGATTTGTATGTTGTAAAATTATCTGTTAGGGTCACCATTCATGGTACAATCAATTTACAGAAACAGTTTTGTATTTTTTCAGGTGGGCTCTTGTACTACCTAGCTGCTTATATTTAGCGTTTTTACCTTAATTTGTATTTTTTCCCTTGAAACTAGCCAAGCCCGGAGAATTAGACTATAAAATGTTTATAAACCCATTACCACAAAGGCTTGCTATTATGATCTGGTCTAAATCATGGCAGTGGTCATTTATTAGAAACATCTTACCAATCATGTTTTAGTAAAAATACAGGGTATATTTTTAAGTGGTAATTAGTTCATATATCATCATTTTTTGTAAAACTACAAACACATTTATTCTGGTGGGGTTAGTGGTTTTTGTGATCAAAATCTTTAAAGTGATGGTCCCTTACTTCATTTAGGTGATTTGAAAGTGCTGATTGGTTACCCTAGACTTTCATTATAGCTTCTGATTGCCACTGTTGTAAAGTAGTAACTACTTTTAACACTTTTTGTTTTGTTTTCATCAGCATTGCATCACAGCCCCACTGATTTTTTCACTTTGGTCAATGGAGTTCTTCACTTTTAAAGTGCTGAACACTATCTGAAATACTATAATGTGGTGAGCTTTACAGCTGATCACTTTTTTTTTTATAAATGTGGCAAACATAATAAAACCCCCTTATAAATAACCCCTTCTGTATAGAACTGTGGAGAAGGCCTACACAGTGAGTTCCTTTTAGTGACCCTGGTGTGTACAGATGTACAATCGGGGGCTCTGTCTGAATACCCATCCTACCCTAATAACTGATGCACCCTTGCATGCCTTGTCATGGAATGCCACTCTTTAAGGCTTGCATGGTTCTGTCTTTCTACTTTCTGACCCCTCACTAACTTTGAAACCTTTGCACCACTAGATTACTGTTGAATGTTTGTCTGACACTTTGTGCACCATGCACATAGCCAATTGGTCTTCCTTTGTACCTACCACAGAAACACTGCTAACAAATGTTACACTATTAACACTAACCTCTGTTTGTCTTGTACTTGATCCAAAGTGTATTCTGGTGTCACATGAATAGTCCTTTGGACAACCGCAGCAGTTTCCGCAGGAATTAATGCATGTGGATTCTCAATCTTAATGCTACACTTGCTAAAACTGGTAAGCTTTGAATTATGTGCATGGATTTTTCTAGTGACATGAAAGCATAACACATATTATACCTTATATACTTTGTATACTTGTATTATATCTGCTATCTGTGTGTTCTACGTGAATAGTTGTAAAGGGCAAAACAATAGGTTTGCTATAACCCCCATTCCCAGCAGTGTATGCATTACTTTTATTTGCTCCCCTGCCACTCTGGTACATGGCATGAGCTGAATAAAATACCCAGTACTTTCAGAGGAGGCCAGTCAAAACTATCACATGGGTAGTGCATGACTTCAGCTACTCATAGTTTGCACAAGGCTTTCCTCCTCCTCTGGTGCCTGCATGAAGCCATGGGATAATAAAAGAGAATTTTTAATATAGTTCCCACATCTTTTACACTCTTTGGGTTTTCTTTGACATTCCTTCTAATCATGCATAAACTATTTATGTAGTTGTACCCACTTTCTAGTATGACCACCATATGCCTTCAGACGACGTTAGCATGACACAAGTCTTTATGCTGTGCTCTTTCGAAGAATGTACATTTTTGTGATAAGGTCAGGAAAGAGGACAAGTGTGAAGGAGCACACTATTGGTGCCCACTTGTTATGGGGTGGCCAGATTACTGTAGACGGGGATGGCCAGGGGGCAATGGCTAGCTCACTGTAGACAGTGATGGCCAACTAAAATGCCTATTGGTATCTTTTTTTTTTTTTTTTTTATTATTTTTTTTTTTTGGGGAGACCAGGATCATAAGACACTACATGCAGCAAGCCTCCTTAATCTTCATTTGTTTCTATTATAATAAAAGGGCTGGTTGCCCTACATGCAGCAAGCCTCCTTAATCTTCTTTTGTTTCTATTATAATAAAAGGGCTGGTTGGTCCTTTGTTGGCTTTGGGATGTCAAATAGCAGAAACCATTCATGTGAACAGGTCCTAAAATCACCTAAAGAGCTCAGAGTTGACTTGTTTTAAAAGTTTTACTGCTTCTTGAGAATATGTAAATATTCGACCTCTCTAATCTGGACATAGGTGCACATCCAAGCACTTGGCTTGCTTTAAGGTCCAGAAGAAAACTGATTATAATGCACATTTGTAAAATAGAAGATTCTGCAGCTTTATAAAATCTCCTAGGTTGGTTAAACTTTGTTCTCTACCTATTGGACTTAATAATAAAAAGAATAAAGAATGTGAGTTTGTAAAAGTAGTAACCCATGGCAGCCAACATAAATGTATTCTGCTAAAGTCAGACTAGTATGGGATGGATTTAGATTTGTAGTGTTTATTGAGGGGGCTAAAATTACATAGGTTTAAGAATTCTTCATTGCAAAAGGCTACTTATTTTACCCCATTTGGCAGTGGAGCCAGTGACACAGCAGAGATATGTTGGGTAATGTAAGAACAAGGGCTCTACCTCTATAATGTTCATTAAATACTTGTTCTGTCTGCTGCAGAGCTCTAATTCTTTGCAGCCATCTGTCCTTGTGAATAACCCTAATGTATTCCTTTGAACCTTGCTTATCTTTTCTAATATTTTTTTTAACTAGGGAAAATTCCACCTGAGAGCACTTTAGTCTTTGATATTCATCTAATTGAGATTCGAAATGGACCGCGATCACATGAATCATTCCAAGAAATGGATTTGAATGATGATTGGAAACTGTCGAAAGAAGAGGTAACATATACAATGGACTACATTTACTTATATTAGGTCCATTAGCACTTTTTGGCAGATGTGCTTTTATTGTGTTTAATGCTGGTTCACATGTTTTTCATTTTCATTCACAACCAAAATGCCAACATCAACAATGCGAGAGACAATTGTACCATGTTGTGCCATAGTACATGTTGACATTCAAAATTTTTTGAAAATTCTGGATTTTTTGCGGTTATATATGCTGTGTATATTTACCAGAAAATTACTCCCTGTACAGTCGTTTAAATGGATGCTGAATCCATAATTGGGCTATATAGCAGCAAATAAATGAGCAGGAAAGCCCATGCAAGCAAGACCCAACAGCTGATTCTGGAGTACAGTGCCATCAAAACATCAAGGGCACTTACAGAACAGTGTAAATTTGAAAATGCGCTCCGAAATCCATGCCGGAAATCTGAAGGAACCGGATTATCGATGGCCAGATTTTTGAATGTCAACCTGTACGGCACAATGTAGAATTGGACAAATAGCAAAATAGAAAATCTCCACAATGGCACAAAATTGGCATAAAATAATTGGGATGTAGAAATGCATTTTAACTTCCAACATAATCCAGAACCTAGATTGCCGATCTCACTGCGCATGCATGAAATTGGCAGTTTTTTCATTCATTAAGAAAAAAAGGCTCCTTCTGCACATGCCCGAGATTAGAGTTTGTGCAGATGGAGCAGCCATTCCTCCTGGGATGCATGACGTAAGTATCCCAGCAGGATATGCCATGGCGATCAAGACAGAAAAGGGAGGTTCTGCACCCTTTTATGTAAACTAAAAACTCTGAGTTACGTTCGCTTTACCTTTGTCATTGAAGTAGACCTGTCCTTACACCTAAGGCAAATCTAAGCTTTACGACTGTGCTATTAAAACTACTAGTCACCATTTTGGTCTGGGATCTTTTATCATAAATAACTGATTTTCTTTTTCTCTACCTCTTAACCTCCACCAGGTCAAGGCATATCTGAAAGTGGAGTTTGAAAAGCACGGCAGTTCTGTGAATGAAACCCACCATGAAGTCTTGGTTGAGAGCATTTTTGAAAAGGAAGATGAGGATAGTGATGGTTTTATCTCTGCTAGAGAATTCACATATGTTCACGATGAGCTATGAACATTATTTCTAGGTTGTATTATGTAGGCACATTGGGCTTTGGTAATAAAAACTGAAGGTACAGTTGTCTTACACAGTACAACCTTCCCACCAGACTTACCGTATTTTTCGCCGTATAAGACGCTCCGGAATATAAGACGCAGCCAATTTTAAAGGAGGAAAATCTAGAAAAAAAGATTCTGAAAGATCATTCCCCTTCTGATCACTCATGTGCCATTCATACCGTATTCCCCTTCTGATCACTCATGTGCCATTCAAATTCCCTTTCTGATCACTCTGTACCTTTCAAATTCCCTTTCTGGTCACTCTGTGTCATTCAAACTCCCCTTCTGATCACTCTGTCATTCAAATTCCCCTTCTGATCACTCTGTGCTTTTTTTCTATTGTAACGGCAGTTAGGACAGGGAACAGCAGGTGGCGCTGTGCCAGCTTCTTTCGCTTTGCTTTACAGACAGGAGAAAACACGATGCTGGCAGAGGAGAGAAGAGAGACACGCTGCAGCCAGAGACACACGCAGGATCCGGGTATCGGGTGAGTATAATATTTTAATTATTTTTTTAACACATTTGTCGTATAGGACGCACTAACTTTTCCCCCCCAGTTTTGGGGAAGAAAAAGTGCGTCTTATATGGCAAAAAATACGGTATCTTGTGGTAGACCATTTGAGCCTGTTTTTGCACCAACCATTCAGAATTATGAAAAAAAGATGTCCTTCCTTGGGCTTGTTTAATGTTGTCAAATCTTTCCAGTAGGACAGAGATCTTCATTTCCCCTCTTATAAACACAAAATGGAAGCAAGAGAAAATCTCTTAAAAAAAAAAAAAAAAAAAAAAAATGCAAAAGACAAGTTACCAAAATAAGTGTCCTAATTGGAAGTCTTTTCTCGATTCCTGTTTCAATATGTATCTTCCTTCCTTTCAATTCTGGTAGCAATGGTTGCCAGGGCAAATTATGTAAATTCTCTTAAAAGGGATGTGGATGGGGAAAAAATCAATCAATATGAGTTATAACCCTTCCTTGCTTTACTTAAAGTAAAAATGGTTAACTTTTGTTCATGTGGAACTTCCTTTTTCAAAAAAAAATGTGAAATGCGTTTTAATAGGACTATCTGCCTCCTATACAGTTCAAATGTAGCTTTAGAACTTACATCCATGCTACAATATTGACCTTAATTATAAGTTGCTGACCTGCACCACATTCACCTCACAAGCCAGAAACTACCCTTCCACAGGTGCTTGGTGTGTGGTTACTGATAACAATGCTTATACAACTGACTAAAGTGTTGCCTTTCATTCATCCAATCAAAGGTGTTTTGGCTTTGATTTGTCAGGATCCTCACATCTGTCTGTAAATCTGTCTCTTCCATTTCATGTGAGATTGAAAAGTCCCTTTGAAAAAACACAGCTGCCTTACAGATGGAACATATCCTCCTTATAAATTGCATAGCCCACATTGGGCATTTTAAAAGAACAATCTCAAATCTGTATGCAGGTGACTATTGACAGCATAGTGTTTAAATGTCTATTTCTAGTTCTTGGAGCAGAATGTTCATTTTAATGTTTGTTTTTAAGTTGTAAAAATAAAATGTTCTATCTTAACATCTTGGAGTGTGGTATTGGCAAATTTCCTAAATCTAAATATATTATAAAGCAGAGCAAAATTGCTTACCCCACCTTAAATTCTGTGGAATCCTGTTCAGGTGAATGAGCTCATGTGGGAATTTATTCCTTCCTGGCAGCCCCAGGTGATCATCATCATGATCGTCACCATCCTGCAAGAATAGCTCAGTGTATTCCAAGAAAAAAATTATTGTAACCAAGCAGGTAAGTGTGTTTTATTGCAGAAGAGACATTGCCTCTTCCTTCTGCAATAAATTACCTGTTTGTAACTTTTAGGGATTAAACTGTTGTGGTATTTTAGGGATTTTTACAATGACTTGCTGTTACATGATGAACACTTAAAATTCTGTGAGAATGTGGTGTAATCTATTCAAGTGGGATTGGGAGTTCTTATTCTGCAACAAATTCAAAATGGACACGCCCATCCCCCACTTTTTGGATGTGTATTATGGTGTGTCGCCCACTACTATTTTGATGCTTTGGAATGTGATTCAGAATTTAATAGCACTGCAACATGTCTTATTAGTATGGGTTCATGAGCATGCTGAAAAACATGTATTTTACTGGGCATATAGCAAAGCACAGATCTACATGGGTTCTAACAAACAGGCAGCCAGCAAGCTCCTAAGAAAGGCTCCGCAATGGCAGCCTACCTATTTCTCTCTGCTGTTGGCTGGGTGGTGGCGGGTTTTCTCTTCTTTTTTTCCTCCTGAGAGAGAATTTAATTTGGAGATGGTGCACCCAAAACTGCAAAAAAAGATGTTGGCTGGTGTTGGACATTAAAGTCCAACTAAATCCTGCGTTAGTTACCACTCTCTGTTCCATCGCAGAATGCCGACAGCTTCTTCCTTCTCTTCCAGTAGACGATCTTTAGCCATTTTGATTGACTGGGCTGGAATAACTTCATTCTTGGCACATGCAGAGAAAGCCAGGAATGCTGGGTATCATGACAACCAAAGCTGATGTTGAGGATGTCAAGTGAGGTTGTACTATTGGTTTGTATCTCCCAACAATGCACAATGGGAGGATATTACTAAATCATCACTAGTCCTGCATTGTATGTGATGATATTGGTAAGAAGAACTAGTCTGAGTCTTTAGGCCTGATTTATTAAGGAGAGGATACACTTTCACTTCACTTTCAGTGAAGCTGGGTTATCCAGCAAACCTGGAATGGATCTGGTCCAGGATTCAAAACATCTGCTAGCAAAAAGCAAATGACTTTGAAAAAAATTGCTGGACTGCCCAGCTTCACTGATGAAAGTGTATCCTCTCCAGCCTTGGAGAGCTTTAATAAATCATATTCCCTAAAGTGGGACATCTTAAGGGAATTGGTTGTCAAAACCAGACCACATAGCACTGCATAAAACAGTTGAGGAATATTTTAAATGTCTAACAAGTTAGTTAATCAAAAATGTTTTATCACTTTATTTTACATTAACCAAAAGTTTGTAGAGCTGTCTATGGGTACCCTTGGGTTTGTCATTTCTGCCCCTTCCACTACCCATTATATTTATATGTGTGCAAGAAAAGTCCATCTCATTACCACAAGGACCATTTTAGCTTCCCTTAGGAGCTAGAAGACAAAGGGTCTGATTTATTAAAGCTCTCCAAGTCTGGAGAAGATAGACAATCATGGGTGAACCTGGAATTTGGTCTGGACCGAATACCTTGGCCAATTAGAAATGATTTCATGGTTTGCTAGATTGAATACATTGGCCAAAAAAATCCCTTCATGGTTTGCTGGATCACCCAGGTTTCCCCATGATAGTCTATCTTCTCTAGACTTAAGAGAGCTTTAATAAATCAGGCTCTTTATCTTCACATTGTAAGCTTCCATTTAATTCACTGAGCTTTACGCCACGTGTTGATGCAATAAAACACAAGCATGTTGACACACTGCATCTCTATCTGAATGGCCACTATTCAAAAAAAATATATTTTGCATGCACTGCCTTAATAACTGTGCACATTTTCAGAGGAAAAATGTTATTTTTATCTAAGAATTCCTCCAATGTAAGGAGGTGGAGAGGCATTCTTCACACCAACCATCAAAGTAATTTGTATTTTCCCAATAATCCCCAAAGACTTAAATTTAATAGAGACCTAAAAATTATTTTAAGGGTTTGAAACAGGCTGCTGGAAAGGCTTAGTGCAAAAAAATCACTTTTTTATTTTTATTTTAAGCCAAATGATACAAATTATTAATACATAGGGGATAGATATGTAGATAGCTCTCATAAAGGAGATAACTGATCTGAAAGGAGGGCAGCCATATTAACCTCCTGAGCGGTACCCTGAGTGCGGCTTGGAATAAAAATAAAATCTTGCTGAAAGTGGTGACCCTGAGCCACACTCGGGATAGCTAAAAAAACAAAAAATTAAAGTCTTACCTAGTCCCATCAAGGGCGCGGCAGCATTTTCAAATTATTTTGTATTGCATTCAATACAAAATAACTATTGAATGCAATACACTGGAATGAAATGTCTAAAAGCTGTACATTTATTTTACAGTATAAAAGTATGAGTATAAAAAAGTTTGAAACAAAAAATCATGTCAGTTTATTAAATGTATTTGTTTTTTTATTTATTATTTTGACATGATTTTGTGTTTTAAACTTTATTATACTCATACTATTATAATATACTGTAAAATACATTTTCATGAAAGACATTGTACCGCTTTTAGACATATAAATCTAGACAGAAATGAACGGCCCAGGGGGTTAAACCAGGCACACTTAAGAGGTAAGAGTTGCGGGCCCTTTACTTGTTGGGGCCCTATGACACCCAGTAACAGCCCCGTGTGCAGCGCCCTCTACAGGCTGTGACGTGGATGCTGCGATCAGAGTCCTCCAGGCTGCTGGCTCTGCCCGGGGAGGGGGCGGGGCTTCCTGTGTGTAGTCAGACCGGAGCTGGAGGCTGCTCGCTCGGTTGTGTGCAGCTGGGGTCGGTGTCCGGGGTCTCTGCATCAAGTGAGTAGCATAAATGATGGGGTCTGGGGCTCGGATCCTGCAGAATTCCACCGATCCATTGATGCTTGTGTATGTAGGATGGGTGGTGCTTATAGCATTGTGACTCCATCACTTCTTCCCTGCTGTCACTGTGACATGATCAGCACAAATCATAAATAGATCACATTGTAAATCTGCATTAACCCTTTAGTGATTGCAAAGATATAGCACCTGCCATACAACCAATATGCCCTAATTGTGTCCTTCACGCTGGATTTGGGAGATTTGCTACATTTCACATCTGTATATGTATTTCTTGTAATGAATGTCATGCAGTAAATGATGGAAATCAGGACAATGGTCATGTATGCTATCCTTGATTTGTCTTAATATCCCATGTAGGGGTTATTATGGAGGACAGATTTTCAGTAAATGAGATATTGAATGCATTGCTTTGGGTGATTATTACAACATTTAGATTTATTTTATAGATGTAGGATACAGCAGCAAGAACAGTATGTGCAGCATCTGGTTAGTATTAGGCCAGAAAGACAGATAAAGGGACTCATTGTATTGCTGAGACTCCAGGTTCATTGGTGCATGCATGATGTCCTCCATTTATACTGAACACAACATATCATACACACAATACAAATCAGAGATGTGTGCTCTGCTGGAACACAGAATTCCATTGCAGGTCTGGGTTAGGATGTCCATTACAGAGGTAAATGGAGGCTGTCACCAATATTGTGGAATTTCAATACACATAAATGTGGGCAGGGGGCAAAATGAACAAGACTAATATAAAATTAGATTTACCCTTGCACCCTATTAATCACTAAGGATAATGATTGCGGAATAAGGTTATTAGCACTTCGTGATTGCCAGGGTGGCACAATATTATTATTATTATTAATATTATTATACATGGGGTAATGGCTGCTTCCATCAAAGCCTAATCACAAATCTAAGGCTCTTCCTAATCCAACATGGCGAACTTGCTCCACTCATGAAAAAAATCACAATTACTGCTTGTTTGAGAATTTTCTTTAGGAAATCAGTGAAGATAAGACAGAAAGTATTTCCAAACAGAAAAGGGAGAGGAGCAGTTCTTTAAAGAGACGGTATTCAGGGCAAAGCTTCTGATCCTTCAGTTATATTCACCCATTCATTGTCTCTCACTGTAGTAGTCTGCCCCTGGGTAAGCTATGGTGTAAGGTAAGGTTACCCCACCTGATGGCCTGGCAGGACTGCCTAGACTTTAATACTCTTACATGGGGTGAGTCAATTGCTCCCCAATACCCTGGAGCCCCACTTTGTTACAGTATCACTTCAGGGAGACGGGATGCAGAAAAAGATCCAGGAATTATAAGTTACTGGTCTAGTGGGCTATCAGGAGCCATGATCAGCATTCTTTGTAAGGTCAAAATGACGGAATGTCTAAATTATGTATTAGGGAAGAATACGGGCTGCCATCGATGTCCTCTCTCTTTTCCATGGTCGATTCTGAAGATTTATACTTTTTTCAGCCACTTATGTGAAATAATAAAATTGTCAGTGCACACTGACCTCAGTTTCTGCATGCCTGTTCCAGGTCAGTTAAAAAAAAGTAAGCAAGCCATTTAATTAGCATGATAGCCATATAATGTACTTTAATTTACAATTAAATAATTAATTTACATTACTTAAATTACAAATAATTAATTTACATTACTATTTTCAGAGGGATCATTAATGCCGGTCTCCATACAAAGGTCTTTATTTGAATACTGGAATTTGTATATAATGGAATTTGTTACAACCAAAGATACTTGTGTATCAGCTTATGTCCTCCAACAGAATTCCAACTCCAAGGCTGTATATCAATTCTGAAGCAGTGACCTATACAGAAACAAAGCCAAACAGATTTATTCCACTGTATCTAGCAAACAGTTTGGAAGTTGGCTTTCACTGTCAGCAGTAACAGTCTGGCTTTACTGAATCTGTATATTTATAATGGAATTGCAAATATACATTTTGTTTGAGCATTGGAAAATGAGCCTGAAATAGGAAAACGTTTCACATTATTAGTATTTATTATTATTGCATTAACCAGATGCTCATTTAATTACAGTTCATGAGCAGCTTTACAATAGATTATTATTTGGTTTCTTGCCATTTGCAAAGATCACAATTGTAATCCATTTTTTACGTTTTTTGTTTTTTTTTGTTTCATATACATTCAGGTTTGTTACATTATTCATAATTTATTTATATGTTATATAAATATGTATAAAGCTCCTACCTCCAAATGAACAAAAGGGTGCTCAGGGGGTAAGTCCTTCCCTTGAGGGTAAGTTAAGGTCCGTTAAGTGCTTGCCCCTAGGCTATCTAGGTTCGGGATGACATTCACTGAGCAGTAATACCACCTTTCAGACACCCCGTGTGAATGAGCCTTTAGGACTTGTGAACTGATATAAAGGGCCTAATTTATGAAAGCTCTCCAAGGCTGGAGAGAAAACACTTTCAAAAGTGAAGCTGGGTGATCCAGAAAACATGGAATGGATTTTTAAAAACCATTAGCTATTTGCTGGTAAACGTTTTGAATCGTGGACCAGATCCATTCCAGGTTTGCTGGATCACCCAGCTTCACTGATGAAAGAGTATTCTCTCCAGCCTTGGAGATCCTTCATAAATCAGGGCCAAAGACTGATAACTCTTTATCAGCCTTTCTGGGGGAACCCTTAAAATAACCTTCAGGTCTTCGGGGAACCCCTGCTAAAATAACTAAGTCTATAGCATACAGAACATTAGCTTGGTACGATTGCCACCCTTACAGATATTTTCCCTATTTATCTGCCTGCGACAGCTGTGAGCACTGTTGCCACATCCAGTTTCTCCTCACATTGGGGCTGAATTATTAAAGCTGTCCAAGGCTGGACAAGGGACACTTTCATCAGTGAACCTGGATGATCCAGCAAACCTGGAATGGATTTCTTCAAAGTCATTTGCTATTTGTTAGCAAATGTTTTCAATCCTGAACCGGATCCATTCCAGGTTTGCTGGATCACCCAGCTTCACTGATAAAAGTGTCCCTTGTCCAGCCTTGGAGAGCTTTAATATATCAGGCCCAATATCTTTATCATATCCAAATGGACTTTAAAGGCACCTTTTATCAAATCACATCTTACATGATTTCAATAAAAATGTACAATATTTAAATACCAAATAAGAGATATATACTTCATATTGTATAGATTGTTTTTACGTATTGTACAGAAACAATGGGTATATCCAGTCCCAGTTTCAACGCGTTTCACAGAATCTGCTTCCTCAGGAGTCAAAAGGCATCAAAATGGAAGTAATGGATCCCATGTATTAAAACATTAGAAGTATTCACTGCCACATGTTGTGGTGATAAGTCCCGTAGTGGAGCCAAATGGGCAGCATTTTTGGTAAAGGTTGAAAGGGGAAAACATTTATAAACAGACACCTTAGTGTCAGGATAATCATGGCAGAACTATTACATTTATTGTAGACACTTTCCTAAGCTCCCTACCTGGCACTGCTGCTTAGCCAAGGCTAGGTTTTGGAATGAATCATTCCCTTAAGAAATTACTATTCTCCCTGTAATGCCATCATATCACTTGTAGGAGTTTAAAGGGTCAGTCCATCCCAAAGTAATGTCAGTTTTTGGACGATACCAACAATTTTAATTACCCATTTCACTTTGTAGACTGTGGATATCGGTTCATTGGAGTAGGTGCCTACCAACAACCAATAAAGCATATATCAAGGCAAAATAAAAATCATACACATTACAACTGTTATAACAAAACACTTTCAATGGTATATTTAACAGACCAAAGCGCAAATAAAAGAAGTTCATCGTTATTCTTTGAGTTACAGTACACATGGCTGCACATCTCAAGAGCACATATCATGTAGAATAAAGCAAGAAATGCTCAGAATAATAGCCGGAACAACTTTAACCCATAAGAGCCGTAAAGATGTTTCCCCCAATATTCCAACATGTTTCCCAATGTGGAACTAGACCAATATGGCATTGAACCAGTCCCCGGGCCCTGTTTGGATATAATACATGCCAGCTTCCTGGTTCTTGTAGCTATTACCGCCCATGAGCGTTAGTTTGGATTCAGTCCATGCCGCCTGCCTTACACAGGCCCATTGTTGGACTGACAAACATCACTCTGTCTTATATAATCTATTCAGGGCTCTTAAACACTCCACAGTGACCTTTTCTTATTCCATTGACTACAAGAATCTCATGGTGACAAAAATCCCATTCCCCACCTACTTCTATAAGAACAGCACATAATTATTGTCCTTTAGATTTAAACATGGGGTAATTTATTCCTTTGGCGTTTATGTTCTTCTGTTGTCAACTTGTAGGTGAAAAGAGCTTTAAAGTGTTACTATGGACAAATTACCATATATTGTAGTCTGTCAGTTGTCTTAACACGGCAGTTTTTATTTAGCTGAGTTCCCCAGTAACAAAGCATTATAACCTACCAGTGAAGTTTGTACCGATATCATATAGACATCAGATGGTTGTCATTGAAAACAGACTTTGGCGATCATTTCCTGAGATAGATGAATGAACAAGCATGGCGCACACATCGTTGTGTTCCCTGGAGAAGGGACAACAAATGAGCAGCACCGCGTGCTTATAAAAGTACAGCAGCCCTTTCTGATCAGTAATTCATCAATCCACCATGGCAGATTGAAGAACAGGATCGAGGGACCACAGTACCAAATTCAGATTTTCACTAAAGACAAACAGACCATCTAACTCTACTAGTCATTCAACACCAGTCCATTGTCAACAGTATTCCATTGTCCATTACCGGCCAAGGGTATCTATGCTGCTCCTCCATAGATACATTGGAACAGTGAAAGTGGCCCCCCAAGAGAGGAAACTACAAGCCAAATGCCAGGTACAAATAAAGGATAAAAAGGCTTACACAACTAATACAGCCACCACTTTATGACCTGGTATGCTGCAATGTATTGCATGACTGTTACAATGTTAAGATACACTTTAGTATTTTATGCTTTGTTTTAAATGTCCCCAAAAGTTTTGGAAATGTAAGGGTTTATCCTGACATTACTTCAATTTGTTTTTATTCATCCAAAATCATAGTTTTTGTACTAAAGATGTGTGTAGTGTTATCACACCATTCTGTAAAGTGAACATTTTAGACAAGTTTGTATAAATCAATCCCTAACACATCACAAAATACAGTGTCAACATTAAATGTTTGAAAAAGCTGCAAATTTTATAATGGAAAACCAGTTGAGGAGTTCTAGTAAAGGCTCATAAGTCAATGTCATAGGAATGATGCAGGAAAGAGAAAGCATTCTCGGTTTGTATTCCCCATTGATCAAAGTACAACGTGGAAGGCGTCATTGCTGAGCCAGCATCTCAGGCTACAAAGAAGATACCAACCCTAAAAATGGGCTAAATAACAAATCTGGCCCCATCCTTGGAAAGAAAAGCAAAGGAGAGTACTGTGATCTCTGGGGAGGTAATAAAAAGAAGTGTTACAATCATAAAGAAGTACCTATTAAATTATTTGTTATCTGTTTTGTTGCATTATTTGTTAACATGTGTGTATATATATATAATGCTAGGTTTATTTTGGAGTTCATAGCTGTTTTTAAAGTTACAGAATAAATAGTTTCAACAATCACTGCATTGTAAATTGATAACATATTCTGTAATGATGTTTTTCTTTAGTATGACTGGAGCACCTCCAAGCTTTTGTTTTGTGGCCTTTCCACCCCATGCAAAAAATAACTGCATTTTGTTTGGGAAGAATTCAGCCCGTCCCAGAGATGAAGTCCAAGAAGTTCTGTATGTGCCACCCAAAAGCCATGATCCTGGAAGCAAAGTTCAGGTAAGGGTAAAGCTGGATTACCACTTAGGTGTCCTTATTCAGTTACTGTAATCATCTTGGAGTAACTCACACGTACACATGCGGGGGGTTTATTTATTAGGTCAACCAATAACCAGCATAGGTTTTTCTATCTAGTTTCCTAATATGCTGTTTGGTAGTATATGGACTGGGTGGAAGTCACCATTTAGTTGGAGTATTTGGGACTTTTATATGTACATTTGTATCTTTTTGTTTGGATGTTTAAGTTAGTGTAATAATGCTTAGCAAAGTCAAGTCTTGACCTGCAGTTATCTTCAAGTTCATCTTTCAGTTTTTTTCTGGGGTTAGGTGGCTGTAAAGACTACAGCCAACACAAAACTGATACTTCCGTTACAGGTAGATCCTCCAAGGGTGATGACCCAGTGAATGACTTTGTATCTGTATGTGTTAGGGTCTTCACAATTCAGTTACAATCACTCCTTGAGAATAATGCCATGGAGGGATCCGACTGACCTAAAAAACATTAGAATTTTATGTTGTATCCACATGATGGAAAGTCAGAAATAATCATTACTGCCAAGTTTGAAAATCTTTTTAGGCACCAAGGATGACTTCCAACACCAATGTGTAATCATAGAATAGGCCAGCTCTCAGTAAATTTTTAATCTGGGGTGGGTTCAGATTAGGAAGCTATTAAGAAGCCTGATGTGTAGTGCACCAATAAAATCTTTGTCTTGTGGCCTTGATGCCTGTGTACATGGAGCTGTATCCTACTGTTGCAACCAGGATATATAAGTTATTCTGCTTTGTTTCCCAAAAAATTAAGTTAATGGGAAACCAAGAAGAAAGGACAAGACCCCTTTGGAGATGGCAGGTTGGTAGGCTTGGAAACTTAGGGACAGAAATCAATGTGTCAGAGACCACTGTTGGATCTTCAACAACAAAAAAACTGTGCAAAAGTTAAATCCTAGTTTGGGTAAAATGACCCTTAAAAGTGGCCCTAGGTGGGTTGATCTGTCATCTGTTTCAGGGGTAGATTTTGTAGAATATACAGTAACATCTGGGGAATTAAATATGGTTCATCCTACTTAAATATTTAAGTCCTGTGCTTTACCTGTGTCTATTCACTTCTATGAATGTATTGAAAGTTGATAACATTTTGCATGTTGCTTTTCATTTGGAAATGAATAAAAAGAATATAAAAATAAAAAATGAATAGAAAATATGAAAAAATATGAAAAGAAATAGAAAGGGTAAACGTTCCTTTCATTAGCCTTCCTTTAGATGTTTTTTCCAGGATGTATTGACAGGTACTAGTTTAGCTCATTTTCTGCCTGGTGATTACTTGAACATTTCTGACTTTCCATTGCCTATTGTCATATCCCTGTAGGTAGGAACAGAACGCCATAAAAAGTACACAAAGAACGGCCAAGCATGTGTAGGAGAAGGAACATTGTGCTCTGCTTGATAAATGAGCTCATGCTGTAGCTTGTCACACTGTGAGCCTGACCTGAATCGCTAACTGGTCATGTGATCACCCAGGTTTACTCATCCTGCTCCTTGGAATATGGTTTCTGAATTTTTGTACTCTTTTATTACATTGAAGGTGCTTATGGGAAAGTTTTATGGAAAAATTGGATTTTTTTAAAATACATGTAACAGCATTTTTGGTTTTAGATTATCAGTCTGTTCTCCTCCTATGTCATTGCTTGTACTTGCCTATTAAGCAGGTTTGTCATTTGCAACCCCTATTTATTGTAGAGCACTGCATAATATATTGACGCTTTTTAAGTAAAGGTTAATATTAATAATAATAATAATATGAAATCAATAATTACTGCACCTAAACTCTGCCTTAACCATAAAATATACAGCCTTACAATTGTCATTCTAGCTAAGAAGACTCTGCTATTCTATGTTATTAGACATCTTGGCTAGAAATAAATTGGCTTTACCTATAACGCCATTCAGTGTGATCACACAGTAAAACATCTGTTGTGTGTGCTAAATGTTATTCCCGAGATAAATGTGGAACTAAAAATGTGGCCTCCCACTAAAAGAAATGTATACTGCCGCACTTAATTATAGGTGTATCTGCATTTATGGTTTTCTCTTGCAGAGGCTTACCAATACCAGCTGATCCTAACAGTAAAGTCAACCTCATGAGTTTTCCAGAGATTTGGCGACAATGCTGCTATACTGCTCCTTAATTCTTAGCAGCATTGTCACCCCTATGTAGATTGTGCATACTTGCAGTTCAATGGGGTGGATGTTTCAGAAGGGATACCCATTGGCTTTGTCACAGCTGAATCAAAAGCCTGAAGCTTGTTAATCATCACATTTATCCTGCCCAATGCTGACCTGTGAGCTGCAGTGTCTGATAGGGGCATCATTAGAAGCACAAATAAGTGAAGTTTAGTTTACTTATAGAAGGTACATGAAGTTTTTTTTTTTCCTTAATGAGGATTTTATATCACATAACAGTATTTGGACCTGCTTAGAACGATAACAATAACTTTTATAGTGTTCCACGGCTCTATTCACTAATATACATAGATTTTTGTTTTCTAGTTATGAAACCACGCTTGGTATACATTCAGTGATCTAGCCTGCAGAAAAAGTATTCTCCTATAATACACTAAGAGTTTTAATTGTGCTGTCAATCAGTGCTAGGACAAAGCAGTTTGCACCTTTGGTACAGAGATTGTAATTGTGGCTGCCCCTCTCTTTCTCAAAAAGAAATTGCAGGCCGTGTGTTGGGTTGTCATTTGTCAATATTTAAATCTGCAATGCTTATGTTATTGTGATTTTCCAGTGCACATACCTTGAAATTGACCAGGCTGCCCAAACTAATTCTGTAATACTGAGTAAACCAGCCTGGATGTGGGGCGCAGAAATGGGAGCCAATGAACATGGAGTCTGCATTGGAAACGTACCTGTTACCGCAAGACAGGCTGCCGAGGGTTCAAAGTTATTGCTGGCCATGGACCTGGTCAGGTAAGTGATTTGTACTTTTTAGATCAGAGTGGTTGTTGGTATTTGCAATCTAGAATGTCATGAAATGAAAAGACTTTACTACATTTTTGAGAGCTACAAATGAGCTTTAGCGTTTTGGATCGAGTGTTAGGGGATAAAACACCATTCTGTACTGCAATTATATTACTAACCCTAAATAATAAATAGATACTCAATTAAAGATTGTCAAATAAATGTAAAGGAAACATGAGAAGGGTTTTTGTGAACTTTCCAGGTTGTACAATGTTTCAAAGTTGTAATGGTGCATAAATATACATCACAATCCCATAGTATTTCAACAAAAATCACAAGAAGAAGTTATTACAATGCCAACCACATCTTATTCATGGGTTGGATCTTTAGTCTTCATCTGAACTGAATTCATCCTATTCCCACTAGTAGGTAAAGATTGAATAGACGAGATATGTCTTGTTTGCATACATATGTCTAGTTTGTCTCAGGGCCCGACGCGTTTCATCCTATAGGCTTTCTCAGGGGGTTGTGAGACCCATACAAAAAAACAAATGGGGGTACTGTGGTAAGGTTAACGTTAGAGAATATCTAGATAACAGTTGTGGAGTATGTGGGTATTAACGTCAAAGTTGCTCCAAGAAGAAACAATATGTATATAAATCCCAGAAGTTCTTCAGAAAATCTTCAAGGATACTAAGAAGAACATGGGGTGGTGCAGGGGCTCCCTTCAGTTGGCTGAACATTAGCAAATTACATTTTTACCTTAACTTTTTCTTTCTTGAAGCTGTCAAGTATCAAGAAAAGACCAGTATACTATTTCCTGATGAAGCTTTCCTTTACTGAAGTCCTATGGTAAACATACCAACGTTTAAAAGACCTTGAGGTGCCTTTTTTTTTTTAGACATTTTTTTTAAGGTAATAAAACAATTATTAATTGTTGGTATTACTGTGTTTCCCCAAAAGTTAGACCTACCCCAAAAATAAACCCTAGCATGCTAATCATGCAAGGGGGAAATGTAAGCCGTACCCCGAAAATAAGTCGGCAGCTTCTTTGTGCAAGCTTGGTCAGACAGTGCGGTCACGTGGTACCCGGAGGCGGAGAGATACCAAGAGAAGAGGACGGAAGCAGCTGGGGCGCACACCGCGGGATCGGAGTACGGTAACAGTAGTGGTGAGTACTTTTTTTTTTTTCTAACCAAATGCTGTATGTATGTATGTGTGTTCACATATGTGGGCATGTTCTGTATTGTGTGGGGGCACTATATACGGTATGTGAGGGCACTATATTACCGTATGTGGGAACACAATATTGTGTGGGGGCACAATTTTTTTTCTGGGGGGGCAATCAAAAACTTTGCTGGAGCTCTCGGCGATTTCTACAGTAGTTACGCGTCTGGTAACTGTCATTGTTTTTGTTGCCACCCCTGTCTCATTTTTGTACATGAATAAAAATAGACTATTGTACATCAGAAAAATAAGACATCTCCTGAAAATAAACCCCTAATGCGATTTCAGCGGTAAAATTAATATAAGACCCTGTCTTATTTTTGGGGAAACATGGTAGCACAATATAGACACAGAAACAACAATAGTATTTGTATATTACAAATGGGTCCAAAAACCATATATTCACATAATGAAGGGAACCATAAGGGAAAGGCCAAGGAAGAAAGGGATCAGGGGAAGGAGGGTTGCTTCAGTAACTCACATTGTTCCAACAAATGAGACAAGTATATTCCAGATTACTCACAGGGTCTGATGCTTACCTTTCTGGTGTCAAATAGCTTCTATATTCTGCTGATTCCTGAAATTGCTTCCAATAGAATCACAATATTGAACCCAGATTTTTTTTTAAACCTGATGAGAAGAAATTATAGGTGGGTGGCAGCCCATATATTGTGACCCAATTCAGTAATCACTCAAAAGCAGCTGAGTGGTTACTGAAAAGTGCCGGGTGGTGCGCCTGGCTAAAAGGGGCTGGGGAGAACACTGGAATTAGATATTGTGGAACCTCTATTCGGTGCTAGTAGTAAAGGGGTATTTTTACCGGTGGTACACAGAAGCAAAAATTGTGTCTGTCTTAACTTCTATACCATTTAAAACCAAAAAATTCTAGCATTAGATTTTCTTTCAGCCTAACGTCTTATAGTGTTATTTATAAAAAAAAAGATATTTTGTTTTCCCAGACTTGGCCTTGAACGCGGAACCAATGCCAAAGAGGCTCTTGACATAATAGTGTCTTTACTAGAGGAGCACGGTCAAGGGGGGAGCTGCTTCCAGGCTGGTGATCAGAGATTCCAAAGTGCCTTTCTTATTGTGGATAGGTCAGAGGCCTGGTTACTGGAGACAGTGGGCAAATATTGGGCAGCTGAAAAGATTACAGGTTAGCATCCATCTACTGAATGTATTGTCTTATGTGCATGGGTTGAACATCAACAATCAAATTTACAACTTTCCTAATAAAAATGCAAATTAGTTTGTAAGGTTTACTTTTTGGGTTTTAAATATCCAGTGCATCTCTGCAATATTCATGCATATCCTCAATGTTTAATACCTGTCCCTATAAGTACAGTAAAAATTCCTTCTAATCCGCCATGAATGCACAGGACATAGGATTAGTCAGCAGCATTGTTTGTATTTTGCAGCTGATTTATTCCTTATTACCATGCCTTGGTTTGCATTGTGGATGTGACCATCTTGGTAGAAGCAAAGCTTTGCTTCTTCATGTCAGGACTTCCAGCAAGTAGGACAGTTAGTACCACCAGCAGTTAAATGCAGTAGTCACTGAGATCTCACACTGCAGATTTTGCTATTAGGCTGTAAGAACAGTGGTGCCTTGGCACATTCACAGACCATAATATATACTGGTATTTTTATGGAAGATTTCCAGATAAAAGGCCTCCAAGCCTGGAGAGGATACACTTTCACCAGTGAAGCTGGGTGATCCAATAAACCTGAAATAGATTTCCCCTAAAATCATTTGCTATTTGCTAGCAAATGTTTTGATTCCTGGACCAGATCCATTCCAGGGTTGCTGGATCACCCAGCTTCACTGATGACAGTGTACCCTCTTTAGTCTTGGAGAGCTTTAATAAATCAGGTTTATTTTTCAGGGTTCTGTTTGGGCACAAATACCATTTCTGGATGTTCCCCATAGGTGTTTGAAGAGATGAAGAATTAGGTGTTTAGGTTTAGTTTAGGATACAGATCCAGGATTTCTAGGGCCACTGATAATGTTTTCAGCCCCACACAGATTTACATGCCAACCTCACAAATCTTTCCATGTAAAAAACAATTGTACAACTTTGTAATTACCCGTTTCTTCCTGTCCTTAGATGATGTACGATATATTTGCAACCGTTTATCACTCAAGACTCAACTAGATTTAGAACACCCAGAACTTCGGAACTATGCAAAAAGCCAGGGATGGTGGAGTGAGGATAAAGAATTTAACTTCTCTGAAGCCTTTTCAGAAGATGACAATGGAGATCATTGTTCAGGGACGGAGATCTTAGAGAAACAGGATGGTAAATATTTTCTCTGTATTAAATACATTTTACATTTCATATTGTGCTTTTATTTCATAAGAACTCAGTAAAACACTGTGAACGGCAGTGGTAATGTGAAAAGCGAATTTTCACATGAAGACTAAACATGTTTCCTCTTAGTCACACCATGGAAAGATGAAAACAGATTGATTAATATAGGTTGGTGCAATTTGCATATTTCTGTCCACAAAGCTACCATTCTTTAAAATGCAAACTCTAAAAACACAGCAAACCTCATGTAACAAAAACTAAATCCATTGGGTTCCATACAGCCCTGATCTTCTGTAATTTGCCACTAGATGGTGCTGTGTATATAGAACACACAATGATCAGCTGAAAAGTTACCACCACCTGCCAAATATTATATAGGTCCCCTTTGTGCCATCAAAGCAACTCTAATCATGTTCAAAATAATAAAAAAATGTTTACCAGTGGTAACACTCGATAACTGCTAGGCTTTTTCAGGCATTTGCAATCACCTGCAAAGGGGGTTGTAAGTGGCTGCAACATTTAGCGGAGTAGTGTGGGTTTTTTTTCCCTGAACTGAAACTGCTTGAAAACAAATGCTTAAACATGATTATATAAGTAGAGACAGGCAATTCTAGTTAAAGTTTAGGGAGGTGGCAAGGGCGGAATTCTGAATTTAGCATCTGAAAAAAAACTCTTTAACCATTACCGCCTGCAAATTAAATGGACCTGTTTATTAAAATCTTATTTTTTTCTAAATGGTAAAACAGTTTGTGAGCATGCCCTAACCGTTCTAGACGTACTCTCTTAATGTGTCCTGTGGAATCTGGAAACAAGGCATTTGCAGCAGATCTTCCACTGACCTTCTTCTCCATAAGTAAACAACACGCATGTAATTATTTTTACTATTAATATTAAATAGGATTTATATAGCGCCAACATATTACGCAGCAATGAACCTAGCTGTCCATAATGTAAAAGAAAATGTAATTAATCAGACCACCTTCTTCAATTGCTTTATAATCCAGGTTTGACTCCCACATGCCCATTGTAGGTGTTTTTGGTAGTGGACACGGGTCATGCATGGCATTCTGACCATCACCATAGTGGAAATCTCCAATGTAGATCTATGCAGAATTGGGCCCAGCTGATCAAACCATGATATGTTTGTGCATATTTTTTCCTAGAACTGACAGTGGAATCAGTGATAAATATCCTTCGTTGTAATGGAAATTGTGTGAACTCGGACAGCTTCCTGACTATGGCTAGTTCTGTATCTGTCCTACCTCAAGATGAGAAAAAGCCTTGTATTCACCTCCTTACTGGCACACCAGACCCCTCAAGGTATGTACATGTTCCTTAATTTACAGAAAGATTAGATTTTTTATATAATGGTATTAGTATTGCATGCAATAGAAGGAGTGAGACACACTGGCATGGGAACTTTGTTAAGGAGTTTTTTTTTCTAGAGTTACTTTGGGTAATGAGATACCATGAGATACACCAGCACGAATTTAGGAGCTACTATGAGATCGAACAAGAGAAAGTTATGGGTTGGTTACTTTAAAACTTTCTGTATAATTATTGTTTCTGTAAAATGGAACCCCTAAACTTCAATAAACTACTTTACAGGCAGGGTTTTCTTGAAAAACTGCAAAGCCGATTAGTGGTTCATGTTTGTCTACTACTTGAAAAGTAAAGCTAGGCACACACTATGTGGTTATCTTTTTATGGTATTTTAGTCAATATTATATTGCGATCCACTACAAGTACTCAATATACCAAGTACGTGTTCAAAAATTGGTCAGTACTGAAAAACCTCCTTTAAAAAAAATAATCTGGGCAAAGCATTTACCAATAAATTTTGCACTATCTACTAAACATCCATTGAACATGATCAGTAGAAAAGGACTATTCTGATTGATTTAACGTTTTTTAAAATCGATTAAAAATTTCCCATTACTTATGGCTGGCATAAAAGGCAGCACGCTGGGGGATAAACTATCCCTCTTACCTAGAAGTGTCAGATAAATCTGGATTTGATGATAACAGTAAAGATTTAACTTCCTATCTGCAGCAGATTAAGTATTCAGTGTCTGCTATCGAGGAGAACCGCAGGATGGATATTCTAAGAAGAACAACGCTTTAAAGAAAAGGATAGGCTGTTACCAATCTTTTTCTGCTCACCTTTTTTCATCCTCCCAGTATTTTCTTCATCCACCAACAATGGATTGCTATTACATATCAAGTTAAATATATTATGATAGTAAACAGAAAACTGTTAAAAAACAGTGCATTTGATGTAGTGCAATATCTGTTATGATCTTTTGATTAAACATATCTGACATTTCCAGGTCTGTATTTAAACCCTTCATATTTGTGGAAGATGTTAAAGCTTTCCCAAAGGTCCAATCATCTTGTGTTGGAAACTGTCACCATGAACATTCAGAATATAAACACAAATTATATGAAGCTCATCAGTGTGCTCTAACTTTAATGGACACCAACAAAGTAAGCTAGAGTTTGTCATCAGAATGTTTTATAATTGTATTTATTAAAACATATAATCTTTGTGTATTTCTGTTTGTTAATATGTTGGTGAGTTAAATGTATGAAAATATGTGATCAGAAACTGGCTATAGTTGAATAAACTGTTCCCTGAAGGCCAACATCCCTGTAAATGTAATGTTCCGTTTTTCCATTTCTTGCACTATGTATATTATGCAGTTCACAGAAAACAGTCACAGCTATACATAGAGCTTGGCATTTCCTTCAAAGACTTGTAGCTTTCTTTGGAAAAATCTACTATTACTACTGCAATGAAATATTTTATTTTTTTATAATTTATTATTATTAAGTTATTAATAGTAATTAATTATTATTGTTATTATTATTAAGTTTCATGTTAAGAATTATTGCTGTACATGTTATGCACATCTTTACATCTATCTCTCCCCTATCCGGAGTAATATCAAAATGTTTTTCTCCAATATGAATGTTGCTTTTTGAGATGTGTGGGGTGTGCTACAAGCCCAACCTCTAAAATGGACATACAGCAATTTGTGATTGAGTAAATATATTTGTGTGTGAAGTTAAAGCATCAAACACTTTGAGACTTTTGATCAAATATAAAATCATTTAGGCATAAATGTAAATTATCTATTAAAAACAATTGGTTAATTGATCCATATTATAGTTGGTTTATTGATACACCTAGATAAATGTTTGAGTGATTAGAAGTGAATGATTCTGAATTCTTTCATGCCAGTTGACTTGACAAAGTTAAAAATGATAGAACCCTTTCTAAGTCAAATCAACTGGAGCCTCACATTGAATGAAAAATAAATATTCACCAGTAATAAGCATTATAATGCTGCATGTGTCCACCAGGACTGGGCTTCTTTCAGTGGGTCAGATATATTAAAGCTCCCCAAGGCTGGAGAGAATATGCTTTCATCAGTGAAGCTGGGTAATCCAGCAAACCTGGAAAGGATCTTGTCCAGGATTGAAAACATTTGCTTACAAACAGCAAATGACTTTGACGAAATCCATTCCAGGTTTGCTGGATCATCCAGCTTCCCTGATGAAAGTGTATCCTCTCCAGCCTTGATAGTGTGGAGGCCTCTTTTGCTGGGTCTGCTGTTGAGCACTTTGTCATAATAAAGACAGTAAAATGTTTACAGCTGAAATTTAATATTTCTGTTTTTGTGTTTATAAAGGAAGAAGGAAATAAACTTCTGCAAACAATGTTAAATTTAGAGAAACAAGGTTTAGATGCCATGGAAGACATACTTAATAGTTCGAGTCCATTGGAGCCTGCTGAAGTAGTAGACCTATTCTATGACTGCGTTGATACAGAAATCAAATTCTACAAATGAGGTAAATTACATTTGAGTGTTGCAGATGGCATAATGTTTCGTATTACTTTTCCTGCCAAGCTTTGTTCTACTGAAGTTGCTAACAAAGTATCAGGATACAAAAATGTACCAGAAACCTGTTGCAGGCAACATTGTTCTAAGGCGTAGTACACATGTGCAGATTCCTGATCTATTTTGTATTTGACCAACCAGCTGATAATTGTGAGTTTAGAAGCCCGAAAATACAGACACCCATGTACAATATTCTGATTGTGGTGTAGGGAAGGGGTAAACTACATGACTACATGTGGATTGTGTACCGTTTATACAATTTTTTATGTATGGGTTCTGGTCAAATATTTTTGCTTACCTGTCTATCTTACTAATATTAACTCATCCATTACTTCATTCATTCAACATTGGTATGTTTTAAATTAATAAGGGAACTGTATTGAAAGTGAAACATATACAGTAAACTGTATTACCATGTGATGCACCAATATTTTCTTGCTTCACTTTGTAACAGGTGAACCTATATGGTTTCCTTATTTCTTTCTTATAGATATCACAGACTAAATCCTACTTCATGGCAGACAGAAGAGCACATGACATGTTAAGGCTTCTCCACGTGGCCATGTGGATGACTCTGCTGTCCCCTGCGTAGCTGTGTGTCACTGCGATATTGTGTGTATGTACAGGGAACAGAATCAGCCTCCAAATGCTCAGTGCATGTAGATTAACAGAGCTCACTGTGTGTCTAACCAACAATGGATCATCTGAAGAAGTCACAACTGACAAAGATATTCTATTAAAAGTAATTTCATTGAAGGCTAGTCAGAACCATGTAGAGGTAAGAAAATTTTGTAGAGGTGAAGAATCAGCAATTATTTGAGTAGAAACTTGTGAATTGCAAATATATTAGCTTATACATTTGAATTGGAAAAATAAAATTATAAGGTCTTAAAATTAGATCTGTAAATCCAGTGCTTGAAAATAAAGGCATTTCATCTTAGGTTGTTTTCCAAAATGTTTAAATGCTATGTTTAAAATAAACACATTCCATTGAAACAAAGGCTCCTACTCTTTAATTTTATTTTTTGGGAGGGTAACCTTATGTTTGTGGACACTAGCAAATCATACCCTGTCTTGTTTTGTCAGCAGTCATGACGATAATGGTAGTTGGAGCACTTGGGTATATTGACTGTATGTTTGTAGAAAAGAAAACATAATCACGTTCTAACTACATAACCCACATAGCCCATTTCATTATAATTCGTATTCAGCAATACATTAATTTTTGTTGGGTTAGGGCATTCTATTCGTTTAATCCAATAAACAGAATGCAGCTTCTGCAACAATGCAACAAAACACAGGAACACAGGTCAGATGCATTTTGGTGCACCGATACATGTATTGTGTGACACGGTCACTTTTTAAAATAGTGCACTGCAGCATACATTGATAGCAGATAGCAGAAACCAGAACTGAAATAGCAAAACTTGGGCTATTCTATCATGGTAAAAGCTATCAGCCAGTGATCATTCCCATCAAAGTAAAGAATAGGTAATTGTGACAAGAATAAGAAATGACACAAACACCCGCTTAGGAGAGGTATTTACTGTAAAGAGTAAATAAGGTTTACACTGTTTTGTAGATCGTATTCAACAACGGTCATTTAAATATTTCATAACACTTTACAAAAAGCACAGATAAGGCACAAAAACTGGATGTTTGCATTGCAAATGCATTCATGTTACAAGATAATTTATTCAGTTAACATTGCCGTTGGATCAAGGCTTTCGTGCTTTTTATATTAAATATGAGTAGTTATGAAGCTTGATTTCAAATTCACAAAGCAGCACTGTGACTATTCTAATATTACCACAGATAAATAAAGAAACATTCACAAAGACTAAAAATACCTGCTAAAAGAACAGTTGCAGTCATGAGTCTGCTGGCTCCCATATGAAAAAAAGGTGTATACATAGTAAAACAAAACTCCAATCAGGGAAAGTTAATAAAAAATTTAACAGCCCCTTTAAAGATAAAAAAGTGATGCTTACTTAATTTGGAGCTGTTCATTACCCCCCACCCCACAGTATTTTTTTTAATGCCCCTAGATGTCTTCTGGGTTGAATAACAGCTAGCATCGTTGAACTAATTTTCTTTACTGTCACTGTTCCAGCCTTACACTGTTTGGATTTAGGAAACATTCATGTATACGTGCATTTATGATTGCAGGGCTGCATTAATTGGTATTTTTTATATCTTTCCAACTACCATAAAAAGCTATTAGGTGCATACTTAGGGCCTATTCACACCAAAAGTTGCCTGGATGTTATGTACAAAGCACTGGCTAGTAATGACGCACGCCTCTCTTGCCTGATTTCATATGGTTTTTAAGCTAATCCTATATAAACCTAAATAACATTTTTATTTTATGTTCAATGTTCTGATCTATCCTCAATTCATTCTTGGTGACCAGGCTTATGTTTCCTATGTAGGTGATTTACATATCTGCACAAACTTATTTAACAGGCTTTTGGCCACATTCACAATTGCTGAGTCTGGGTGAACAAGAAAAAAATTGATGTTCACGTCTTCGGTGTAACGTTTTTAATTACAGCAGTGCAGACTAACTTGAGTGTGCTGACTTATTCTGCATATAAAGTATTTTTAGCCAAGAATACCCACTGCTCTATAATTGTGTTACAAATATATTCTGCATTCTAAAGCCCCTGGTGCCTATTACTGGAATAAAATTGCCTTTAAAGAGTGAATTCCTTGGGATTCTAGTACTGAGACCTACTCAGTCAAATTCATGACTCACAGAAATGAAATCTCTTCCATCCATAACAAGTTTCTGGTTTGCCATTTTAGGCTGGGTCTACACTCACATTTTTAAAAACGCATGTAAACGTTCCTAGTTAGCAATACCTAACTTGTTTTCTTTGTGTATTGTCATGGAAAATCCAACACTGTAATAATGGCACCACTGTAAAGAAACAAAAAATAGATGTGATGCTTGCAGGTAGTGCCTCCCCAGTTAGAAATCTCTATATGCACACAGCAAAAGTTTTGCAAAGAATTAAATGTATGCGTAGGAAGCTTGTGGGCTTTTGTTAAATGCATTTTATGGCATGACAAGTGACAAACACTCTGCAAAGATTACCCCCATATACTTGACCAGCACTACTTTGCAACTCCTTGTTCCCTAAATCAGCTGTTTTGGGTTTTATGCAGAAACTGACAGACCTTTCCCCAGTGATATGATGGTGCTAGACTCCAGCATCATCTCAGGGAAACAATACACATGCTCCTCAGTAATGGTGAGTACATGAGGCTAAAGGGTGTCCTTTGCAGAGACGCTATGATTTTGCCCTACATGAGCAAAATTTACAGTGTTATGTTCTCATCACTGGCTATCATACAGGTCAAACATCAAAAAACTCTATGATGCTTTAGTAGGTTCACATTTGGTTCAGCATAAAACGGAAGTGAGCCAGCACCTCTCTATTGCAATAATTAGTAATTAAAAGCTGAGCCTAGATTAAAAGTTGCAGCAAATTTCACAGATGTATTTATCATAAAACGTCATGGGCAGGCCTGTCAGTATATGTTGTTCTCAGTGATATTACAATCCAGCCATTTACATTACAGTTTGATTGCACATATTCACCAACAACTATGTATTGCAGAGTCCTTCAAGAGTATAATTTGGACTTCTTTAAGCAGGCCTTCACACAACAGTTTATATTTAGAAGAGATCCTAGAACCAGACAGTAAAGTGTGTGGATTGAGAGTGTTTAACAATCTAACTAATTATTAATGATCAGCTTAAATCTTTTTACTCCATAACTGTAATAACGTATGGTTCTATTGGGAGGACTGCATTGCTGTAATGTAAAATGGCCTTTCATTTCATCCTATTGGTACATATAGTTTTACTCCAGCACATACACAAGTTCTAATTACAATCCACTCTACATGGGTAATGTAGGTGTATTCATACCTTGTACATATGTATTATCTTTATAAATATCATTCCATAATCACACACTGATCACAAATAAACAATTTTGTGTAGTATACAGACAAGTCCCAGACACTGAAGGCTTTTGTTCTCTAGATTGTCTTTTTCATTCTTCGGTTGAAGAGAAGATGGTCTCATCTTACCTGAGGTCTCTGGGGTGGTGGGACAGAGGGCCCTGGTAATATGAAGGAAACACAATTTTGGAAAATAGGTTATGGATGATAAAAGATTATGCAGGATATAACATGAGCTTTTGAAGGATACAAGGCTAAGGAAGTTACAAATTTATAGATGATACAATGTAATGAAAGATAAAGTATTAAAGGGGAAATATTATGGAAGATGATACATATTAAGTAAATACAACATTATATATAAAACACATGATTAACATGTCACATTTCCCTTACGTAATCAGTTATTTGAGGTAAACTTGTTTTACCGCTTCTTCTGAAAATACTACTTCCCTAGCTGCATGCTAACCTTCCTACTTTAATCTCTCGAGTCACTGGCCTGGAACAATATAAAGATAAGGAGTTCTGATTCTTCCCTGATTTTTCTGGTTTACACACTTGATCCAGGTCAGTGACTAACCAAAAAATATAAATAAAAGTCAGAATTTTACCGTCTGTTTACTTTCCGTAAGAAAGAACTGAAACTTTATAGATAAACTTCAGCCAGTTTATTTAATTCAGTAATAAATATGATATGAGGGAGTGCCATTTGTAAAAAAAATATTATAACCTACAAAATGCTGGACCTGCAACAAGAAATTAAATGTCTAGTTTTAACCAATCCTAAAATAAATACAACTGCAACTCAATGCAGTTGCATCTATTTCCTGGTTCAACAATACCTGCTGCTATGTCACCTTTTACCCGATAATCAATAAGTCAGCATCATCACCTTTGTTCAATAAGCAGGGAGCTGAGCCATGACACATTCAGACTGAAATGTGACACCATGATGAACTTCCTTCCTATACAGTATGATAAAAGCCTATGTATGCTCACCTATTGTGTGATTCTTTCCCCACCTCTCCACCTCTTGTGTCACTCTCTTTGTCTGTCATTTGCAACCCCTATTTATTATACAGTACTGAGTAATATGTTGGCACTACTATCCTGTTTATTATATTATTATTATTATTATTATTATTAATAATAATATTTTTATTATTATTCTGTATCAGCAGCAACACTGACCAGAACCACAAAATCATTTACAGTGAATGCATCATATAAGTGTTTAAGTTATGTGCTCCGATCATCTATAGGAGTAGCAATAGTGACAAAATGGTGTAGGTAGTCTAGATAAAATGCAAAGCTTTAATTTTGTAATAAAGCATACAAGTAAAAAAAATAAATGTCCAGTTGGTTGTTATGTTCAATAGTGAACAATAATGAAAACTCACCTGAGAGGCACTTGCTGGGGTAAATCCGCTCTCGTGGTTCAAATATTTCTGGAGGGGGCAAATCTTCCACTGGGTGAAAGGGGAACTTGGACTCAAAGTCATCTGCAGAATAGATGGGAAGCCCAATTTCATTAGTACTTACGTTTTTGCTCTGATAACCTTTTTCCAGTGATACAATAAACACCTTGTATTGCTACAGTCCCAAATCATTTCAACAATCTCTACAGAACATTTATATTAGTTCATGTTCCCTGCCCCCCCACACACATTTAGGTACACACTGGAACCAGTTTTTAGGCTTACAAACAAAAATATATTTATTTGTTGTAAATTAAAACCGAAAAACAAACACAAAATCGTATTTGGCAGTAGACAAAGTTAAGACCATAAAATGGCTCTAGAGAGCTTGTATCTGACCAATTTAGATAGTATATGGGGCTTTTTTTTGCCTTTTAGGTTTAGGATGAACATAATAATAATGATTATTCACATAGGTTTGGTGAAATTATCAGACCCATTTCACCCAATGTGGGCTTCCTCAGGGGTATTGGGCGAAATGCGTCAGTAATTCCACTAAACCTATGCGTATAGTACTAGCCACACTCAACATTCATCTCCCAGCAGGTTACAAAAGCTGAAAGAGAAACGTAGAGTAGTGCAATGGGTAAATACTGTATTCATCATCACTGCATCTTTTTTTTTATGCATTTTACATTTAGGCTTGACTAACACTCCAAATTTTTAACATAAAGTGCATTGTGTTCTGTAAGTAAGACAACTAGAGGCAATAAAATACCTTTTGGAATAATGCAGTGCAAGTACAAAACATGACTTGATTGCTAAAGTCACATTCTGATATCTTGGATCTGTAGTCTTGCTCTATTCTTGCTCAGAATTTCTTCTGGGGGTGTTTATATACCTGAGACAGATCAGCAAGGCTGTATTTGTGCTGTGCATGGGTTTTATTGTTTGACCCCACAGCATACCTATCATATACACTGATGTTGCAGTAATTTAAAGTAATGAAATATAAACTAGCGCTTTTCTGCATTTTTGTAAGCCCTGTTGTTTTTACTGTAATGATTCCAAATAAGCAATGTAGAAAAATGTACTTGGGACCCAGTCTGCTGACAGCACACCCATGGTCTAGGGCAGGGGTCAGCAACCTTTACTATCAAAAGAGCCATTTTGTCTCCTCTTCCACTAAAGAAAAATAGTCTGGAGCCGCAAAACATAACACAGATTATAAACTTTTAAAAGTTTTAATATTTTTTTAATTTTACCTGTTACAACAAGTGTGCATGTGTAGGCCTACTCTGAAATAAATTAAACACTGAACTATGCCCCTAGAAGCCTCCAGCTTCTAACGTATCATCCTGTTACATTAGAAGCTGGAGGCTTCTAACGTATCATCCTGTTACATTAGAAGCTGGAGGCTTCTAACGTAACAGGGTAGATTTTTTTGATGGGCAGAGTTCATTATGTTCTGACGATGGCTTAGCGATTAAATTTTAAGGGGTGTTAGCCATAGGTGTCCCTCATTTGCAGCTTTAATTTTGTTCACCTGTACCCCCCAATCTTGAGTAATTGGGGTTCAGGTGCTAGAAGCCTCCAGCAATGTGTAACAGGGTAGATTATTTTGATGGGCAGAGTTCTTTATTTTCTGACGATGCCTTTGCGATTCAATTGTAGGTGGTGTTAGCCATAAGTTTCCCCCACTTGCACCTCTATTTTGGTCACCTGTACCGCCTCCCCCCCATTCCAGAGAAATTGGGGTTCAGATGCTAGATGCTTCCAGCAATGTGTAACAGGGTAGATTTTTTTGATAGGCAGAGTTTTTATGAATTTTTAGGAGGTGTTAGCCACAGGTGTCCCGTACTTGCACCTCAAATTTTTTTCACCTGTACCCCCGTTTCCAGATAAATTGGGGTTTAGGTGCTAGAAGCCTCCAACAATGTGTAACAGGGTAGGGTTTTTTTGATGGGTGGAGTTTTTAGGAGGTGTTAGCCACAGGTGTCCCCCACTCGCACCTCTAATTTTGTTCACCTGTACCCCCTTCCTGTTTCAGAGAAATTGGGGTTCAGGTGCCTCCAGCAATGTGTAACGGTAGATTTTTTTGATGGGCAGAGTTCTTTATGTTCTGATGATAGCCTAACAATTAAATTTTAGGGGGTGTTAGTCACAGGTGTCCCCCACTTGCACCTACATTTTTGGTTTTGTACATCCCCCCATTCCAGAGGAATTGGAGTTCAAAGGAGGGGGATGTCATTGTACACAGCCATTTGTACACGCCCCGTGGTAGATTTATTTCACTGGTAGATTTTTTTCATTAGAACACCGGATAGGAATCCCCCTCCTCCGCTATGTCTTGGGAGGAAGGGGATCCCCCATCAGAGATCTCCCCGCGGCAGCCGAAGGGAGCCACAACAAGGAGGCTGAAGAGCCGCATGCGGCTCCGGAGCCGCAGGTTGCAGACCCCCTGGTCTAGGGTACAAAAACACACCAATGGTCTTTTATTGCAGAATGTCATTCTAATTAGTACTGCTGCTTTTATGAATAAGTTTAGAAGGTAACATTACCAGGGCTAGGGCTGGGAGGACGATAAATCTGTGGAGATGACTTCCAGCCTGAGGACAGCTGATTGGACTGGGTCTTGCTGGACAGTTCTGTGGATGGAGACCTCATTGGGGGTGGTGGAGGAGGAGCTAGCCGCCCTCCACTATTTACTATGGAAAGAAAAACAGGGTAAATTCCTTTATACAAAATAATTCCTATTACAGTAACAATTTTATTTGACTTGACTGAACCCTTCGAAAAGGAGAAAGATTCAACACTGTCTGTAAAATAAAAACATGCTTTACTGGATTACTATGCCACATTCCTTTTTTGTTCAGTGTCAAAATAAAAGCTGAAATCCAGGCCTATGAAAAACAAATTGTTTGCATTGCTAGGGCTACAAAGTTACAGGAAGTTATTGCATTTTTCTGTAGCTCCAGTTTTAGCCAGTATTAGTCTACCTTCTCCTTAAGGCCTGTGTAGGATACCACTCTCTGATAATGTATTACAGTGTGGCTGCACCAGTGACAGTTGATTCTTTGGTGTTAAAGTGCCTCAGTGTATCTGAGGAACATGACCTGAAGCACAGTACAACTGCTGAATACCTGTCTAGTATGGCCTCCTGAATATGACTGGTAGAGCTTTTAGAAGTACCTAGGACAGAGTTGAAAGGTGCAAAGGTAAAGGAGTAGTCATTTGGAATGGTGAGAGGCATTTTTCACATTAACAAAAAGAAAGGTAGGCATTTGGGGATATTTAAAACAGAATTTAAATGGAGAAGTGCCTATTAAACTATCCACTACAGTTATTAGAGAGCTCAGCAAAAAAATAAATAATCTAGCTGACAACTGCTTTGTCTTTTTCCAGGTTTCCTTGCTCAGTTTTCATTCTTTATTGCATATGCATGCTCACTCATGCATGACACAGATTAGCAGACCAGAACTATGGGAATATCTGTTTCCATGATGCAATAAAATTAGTAAGGTGAAACATCCCTAAAGTCTTAAAAAAACAAACATCACCTGCTGTTTTATGAGGTCTTCCATGTCCAGGCACAGGAGGAACAGTAGGTCTACCTGGAGGACCTTTTTGTGGTCGAGCAGGAACATTGTTTGGGTCAGCAGCAAAGGCTGTTGGTGGCGGTGGCAATGGCTCAGATAATCTTCGTCTGGCTGATGATGACATTGGATGAAAAGGAGGTGGTGGAGGTGGTGGCAGATCACTAGTATTAGGAGGCGCAGGAAAAGAGTCCTCTTCTATTCTGATGTGTGAAGGAGGACGTGCAGGTGGTGGAGGTGGTGGTATATCTCTGAAATCAGGTAGTGAAGGGGACGGGCTTCTCCTTCCAGCATATCCAGTTGGTGGGGCAGGAGGAGGATGAAGAGGAGGCGGTGGTGGTGGAAAAGACTGGGAGTTAGGTCTTTGAGTTCTTGAAGATTTATCGTGTGTATATAATGGCGGAGGTGGGGGAGGCGGCACACTAAATTCAGTTGTAGTTTTTGAAGATTTTTCCTTGAATGGAGAACTACTATGTGGGGAAACTTGCGGTGCCGACATTACAAGCTGAGGTTTGTTGCCTGAAGGTGGAACTGGAGGTGGTGCTGGCGGAGAATGGCCAAGGATTGTAGGTCTTGGTGGTGGAGGTCTAGCTGCTACAGTTGCTGGAGCAGAAGCGGGTGGTGGCTTTGGTAGATCAAGTTTTGCATTACTTGGTGGTTGATCCTGCTGCTTTGCAAAATTTGCTTTCACCCTTGGAAGCTGTGGGGAATTCCTATTTCCTGCATTTATAACAATAAAACAAACAAACAGTTAAAGTCCTAATAATGTTCATATAAATACTACATTACGATCTACACTGACAATCAATCTGAAGAAGAATGTACCAACAACCATTAAAGTGAAGGTGAGGTTGAAAAAGTTACACCAGTTCAGGTTTTTAAGAGAGGATGGATACATACATATGTTTATATATTCAGGCAATATACGGAATGTTTTTTTTTTAAGGTCATGATAATTAAAAGGGAAACATATTAGAAATAAACAACCTTTTAGGTTTACACTACTATATATGTTGTAATACTGAAAATAATTTCAGTTTCCTACTTTACTATGCATTTTTATTAGAGCTTCTGCAAAAAAAAGGTTCAGTGCATTAGTGCCTTGCTTTTAAAATAGTGTAGGATACCCGCTATATGTGTGTTTCCTTTACTAAGGGTGCATCTACACAAGTAGGCCAAGGAGATGTCTCCACTGAGGCTCTAATGGGTTTTATCAGTGCAAAACACATTTTTAAATATTCTGAAAAAAGCTAAACTCCAGCATAACTTAACTGTAAAAAGTCCTTTGCTATGTCTAAATTGTTTTAACTTATTTTCATGCACATTACATATCCCACATAGCAAGCATTAAACACTGCAGGACTAGCATAATGTAACTATGCTTTCCTGCTGATGAATTACCCAAGTGTCACCAAGTCCACTCCTCCTGATCTGTACTTTTAATCTATTTGTCTCCTGAAATGTAATGGTTTACTCTAGGCATCATGATTGGGTGGCACCTTGGTAAGTCTTTCTCTGAAAGTGGCCAGTATTTAGATAAAAGCCTCCCAAAACCCATCAAGTGCTTGGGAGGGGCTCCTGAAAGAAAATCCGAGGCATAGTGCTGTAATGTTTGCATAAAGATACACAGCACCCAATGCAGAGCAAACACCAGCAGAGGATAACCCATTGTTGACATCACTGGATTTAAAAATAGGTATATATTCCAAACAAAAAGATTTTTTAAATGTTAGTTGCATATTTATCAGGGGAGAGGAGAAGGTATGTTTGAAAGTGCGTTACACTTCTGCTGGCATGCAAAAATAACAAAGGAAAAAAAAAATCATCAAAAAACAAATGTCATAAAAACCCTTAAAACAAAAAGCAAACACATATCACTGACAAGGTATTATTAAATGTGGAGTTACAGGGCTAGTATAAAACTAATGTTTCTAAGATACATTTTAGATGCTGTGCTTGGAAAACAGAAAATAATTGCAAAAGGATCAATGATTAGCAAGACCACATCTGACATTTCTTACCTGGTGAATCTCTCTGACCAGGAGGTTTAAGTACTGGAAATCCACCTGCAAAAAGACCACCACTGGGGGGTGCCACTGCGCTCCTACCATTTCCCGTACCAGCATTTTTCTTCCCTCCTACAAAAACACATAAGGTTCATGATTATTTGACCCTTACCAAACTGACATATTTAGCACATTTAACATAACGTTTTACACATTTTGTCACTGATGTCTGGTTTTTACACACAGAAAAAAGTACAGCAAGCTCCGTTTTGGTACAACAGATATATATACATTTTAAGTGCATGCATGCTAATATGTGTGTAGGTATAACTTCCATCAAATATCACAATGCCTTCATCTGCTTTTCTCTTACGGAGGACAGCCTCATCTGTGTTTGGGCATTGTCTGGGGGCAAAATCTACATTATGGACTGAGATGCTGGCTCAGAGAGGACACAAATATGTAGACCCTACAGATATACCCAACAAAGATCTGCCCCTGGCTGCAGCCCTTTCCCTTGTAACTTGCTGTAAAGTTATAATGTTGCAGTCTGATCACTAGGGAAGAGGAGAATGAAGAAATCCCCCCCCTGCCTGCAGAATATTATCATCTCAGTCTAGGAAAAGTCATTTTTGTAGAGCTTTAGGACTGCTTTTGAAATATGAAGCTCTTTTATAAATTATACTGATACTAACTATGTATGTTAATGTACTATATACAAAATACCACTAAAATAATCATAACAGTTTAACAGTATCTCATTAGCAAAGTATTCACCAAACTTCCTGACTGTGCTTATGCTACCCACATCCTAATAGAGTTTCCTTCCTCCATAAAATCTTACATCAGCTCCAAGAGCTACATTTGGCAGGGACAGTTTCAGTTTTCAGCCTTCTCAATAAACACAATAACATTTGATATCAAAGTAGGACATCTGCCTAGCTGCTCAGTAAAATATGTCCCAAAAGTAAACCAGATTTTGAAGTAAAACCTCCAATGTGTACTGTGGCCAGTTAGGAAATTGGGAGAACTGATATGACAGGTAGCTGCAAAAATCAGTGGCTAAAAAATAGAGAAATACATATTTAATACACCAGAGCAGCTCTTACCCTCAATTACAGGAGCACTTCGATCGTTGACCTCAACTTTTTTTAACCGGGCCCCTTTGTGAATGTCAGCCAGCAATGCAGATCTACCTCCGCCTGACTCCTGTTTCAGGTTTGGTGCACCTGAACGACCCTTTACAATTAAACAAAACACGGAAAATCAGCCTAAAGAAATGTCTCAGCTGTAGAAGAAATAATAGGTAGAAGGATAGAGAACCCATAGGTACTGGACTTATACATATCACAAACTATATAAAAACTGTGTGTATATATATATATATATATATATATATATATATATATATATATATATATATAAACATACACTGAAAAAAATACATAACTGGATTTTTTGTATTCCAACAAGTGAACATGAAATGTTATTTCTATATGGAATGAGCAAACAGCTAGGAAGTAAGTCTGAAGGCTCTCCTTGGGTCCTTTGTACATCATCCAGATTGAAAGCTCTTCGGGGCAGGGTCCTCTCCTCCTGTGTCACTGTCTGTATTTGTCTGTCATTTGCAATCCCTATTTAATGTATAGCGCTGCATATTATGTTAGCCCTATATAAATCCTGTTTATTATTAATACTACTAATAATATTAATACTAATATTAATAATAATGGCAGCAGCTGCACCCACAGTGTTGGGATCAATATTTAAAGCCAAAATATTCAGCAATTTACACTATGCATCCTCTAGATGGCAGAGTGAGTTCATATTCTATTGCAGACTGTACAGCATAATAGTTAATGGAAGCTTTATCTTTTATGAGTCCTCAAGAATGTATCCAACATCTACTCAAGTCTTGAGCATGTTTTTTATGGTGGAATGATAAAGCAAAATATTTACATAACAAGTTGTAAACCCTTTCATATTAGGTATATAGGAAAATCTTTTCTTAGCAAAAAAAAGACTTCAGACTGGCAATAAGGTTGTGGTGCAGTCATTGCTTCCTAATACCAGAGAACCACTGCGTTAGTGTAGCTTATACCCGCGGCAGCTCCACAGAATAATGGGGGGTGGCAGTGAACGGTACAATCAGATCTGAACCTGCTCTAAGATCTTGTTAACACTATGGGCCTGATTTACTAAAGATCAGGGTACACTTTCATTAGTGAAGCTGGATGTTTCAAAAAACCTGAATAGATTTCTTTAAAGTTATTTGCTGTTTGCTAGCAAATGTTTTGAATTCTGGACCAGATTCATTCTAGATTTCCTGATCACCCAGCTTCACTAATGAAATTGTATCTTCTCCAGCCTTGCAGAGCTTTAATAAATCAGGCCCTATGTGTGGGGTATTTATGAATGATTCTCCTGTAAATTTGCCCATGTTAGTTTATACATATAGCATTTCCTATTGTGACCACTATGCAATCATGGTTTTATTAGAAATTAAAACAAGAGATTTGAATGCGAGTTTGAGACGAATTGGCAAGGTAATAATTTATAAATAGAGCCCATAGCGTGCAATATGCCAGAACGTCAGACATTGCATAGAAAGCCATGTCCGATTCTCTGACAATATGTGATATGCTGCACATAGCACTCTGATGCATTCAATGTAGGGATCATTTGTCAGAGTCAAAGCAGACAGCAGCACAGGTGGCAGTATGTTGCAGCAACACATGGCAAAGCACATCTGTTACAGTGTGAATGTAGTCTAACTCTTGTCTAGTCCATGTCTTGAATTCGGGGACATAAAACATATTAATGACACATTACAATATGCTTCAGCAATCAAAGATCACATTTAATGTAAAACTGTAAGAAAGATGTATCAACCTGGTAGAAAACAATCCTCTGTGTAAGTCCTTGAAAGTATTAGTATTATTGCACTATTCAGTCAATGGGCCTGATTTATTAAAGCTCTCCAAGGCTGGAGAGAATACACTTTCATCAGTGAAGCTGGGTGATCCAGCAAACCTGAAATGCATCTGGTCCAGGATTGAAAACATTTGCTAACAAATAGCAAATAACTCAATAAATCCATCCCAGGTTTGCTGGATCACCCTGCTTCACTGATTAAAGTGTATCCTCTCCAGTCTTGGAGAGCTTTAATAAATCAGGCCAAATATGTAGCCCATTTCTGACCAACTAAAGAGGAATGCAGTACGATGGTTCAGTGGTTAGCACTCTGGCCTTTGGAGCACTGGGTCCGAGGTTCAAATCTCGGCCAGAACACATCTGCATTCTCCCTGTGTTTGCGTGGGTTTCCTCCAGGTACTCCATTCCCTCCCACATTCCGAAAACATGCAGTTAGGGTAACTGAATTTCCCCAAAAGCCCCCTTTGACGAACTATGTCCTTTAAAGCGTTCTGCAATATGTCAGTGTTACATAAATATTGTGTAATAATAATGCAATGAAAGCCGACAACCAAGTTGTGAGCAGAAGCTTACTGGCAGGATCTCCAGGTAGGACACATTGTACCAGAAAATATATATATACACTGTATACTATAAGGAATTATATCAGTCATACCGAAACGCAGCTTTATAATTTGCATTTACAATATAGGGCCGGTGGTGGTAATGGTGCCAGTTTGTAAAGCACTTCACTGATGTTTAAGCTTGTCTGTGCAACTAAATTGGGAACACCCTACATGTAACATAGTCATTAATGAGGTCATGACACAATTGTTTTTCTTCTTTACACAGAGCACAATGTGATCAGGGAAAACAAGGTCCAATTAGCTAAGGAGAAGAGCTTTGGATGATCTTTGTAATATTGTAAATTGGTGTAATAAAAAAGGCAGCTGGTCAGATCATATTCTGGACACAAACCAGGCGGGTAGTACAATACCAGGAGTGGAAAAATTATTAAAGAATCTCAAGGTATTTCAATCCACTCACTATGGGGTCAATTTATAAAGCAGTCTATCTAGCATTCATCCAACATTCTCTGGTGGGGAATCTTCCAGGTCCACGTGTTTTTAATGACAGTGATTGAATTCTCACCCCAAAATTGTGGGTGAGTGTAGCATAGTGGCTCTGTGGTTAGCATTCAGCTTTTGCAGTGCTGGATCCCAGGTTCAAACCTCAACCAGGACACTATATGCATGGAGTTTGCAGGTTCTGTGTGTGTTGTGGGTTTCCTCTGAGTTTCTTACCATATTCCAAAAAACACCCAGTTAGGTTATTTGGCTCCCTCCAAAATGACAAATGACATATAACTATGGTAGAGACATTAGACTGTGAGCTCCTTTGAGGGACAGCTAATGACATGACTTTGGACTTTGTACAGCACTGTAATATGTTGGTGCTACATAAATACTGTGTAATAATAATAATGAAAACCAAATTCACTGAATTACAAACAGGCCCCCCCAAGTCATTTTATAAAGTGCATCTACTAACTATAAAGAAAAGAACAGCAGCAATAAAAGTTGAGCACACTGATATGGCTCCAGTTTTTCATAATATCGCAGTGTAAAATAGGAACCTCAAATAAGTTGTGCTAAAAAAAGGAATAATGAGGGTTTCACATCTGCATATATGTCTGTTTTCCCCAGAGGGAGCAGACTGTGCCAGCACATTCTACTGATACAGTGTGGGAGCATGACAAGGAATGTCACTGAGAAGGGTAGGAGGACAGAGTACTACAATATGATTATACAGCTCAAGTTCTGGTGTGGAAACAGATCTAGAAATAAATAATGCAACACTTCATCCTGATGACAGATACATAGAGAACTAATGCTACAACTACTACTAAACTCACATGGTGTTACATCTATTGTGCCATGCAGGAAAAACATCAAGACCTCATTATTGTCTTATACAGAAATGGGCCTGTGTATTGCTCTCAGCAAAGTCAATAAGCAGATGTAATTACCTCCAGAGCTTTATTTATGAAACAGGGAATCGGACATTCCCTGGTGGGAATCAATTACTGCCATTGAAACACATGGACCTGGAAGATTCCCACAAGGTAAAGGCAGATTTCTTGTTTTTTACATAAAGCCCTATGAGTACAATATACATTATTATGAGGACACTGGAGATGTAAAATGTATAAAAAGAATTCAGCTGTTTCATTGCCATCAGCTGCCAACAGGTGGTTAAAAAATGAAAGGCTCCAAATGCTGTTATACTATACCAGAGAAGGGTAACATATGTTACTTATCAGTGGCTTTAGTAGAGTTCTTTGGTCCCCACAGTATTACATATGTGAATATTGTATCCACTGATATATGAAATACTGAAAGATCTATTGTTATATTTTAAAAGAACAAACATTGATGTCTGCCTGCTATTACCTTTAATGGCCATAAACCCTTCTCACTCATTTACTTTTTACCACCTTCTAATGATCGCTCCCCTCTAGCTGTGCCTACATCACCGATTCCTTTGATGCATAGCCATAAAAGTGGATTGGAAGCCGAGTGTAGGGAATTCTAAGGATAATGTATGTAAATACATTCTTGTTTTTTTTTTTTTTTTTGAACCATTATAGAATGCAGTGCTTCACACATAGATTTATTTAAAAAACCAGTCTATAGCTTAAAGGATGTAAAAGGCTAATATGTCTACCTTACACTGTCCATCTAACAGGACCAGAGCACAGCTGCTGTTACAAAAGGTAAAGTCACAGCATTCTATTCATCCCTAGAGAGCAGCTGAAATACCCTGCACCAAATCGTCTTTATCTTTAGTCTTATATGCAGGATTGTGGTGTATGGCTGTGTAGTTAATCTGATAAAATATCTTCCATCCTTTCCTGATTGCTTAGGATTTTTATTCTATTGGCTTTCAGTTCACTATTATATAAGACATTAGGGTCAGTCAACCAAAAGACAAAATATCTCTAATGCACCCAGCCCAATTTGTGACTATGAAGCCAATTTTTACCAAGTTTCTGAGCTGCTAACTAAGAAATTTGAAAGCGTTGCTTCCTCCCACACTGTTATGTGTGACAGGAAGCAATAAAGTGCTTTTAACACCATGCACAGTAACCTAAATGGTTAGAAAAAGAAATAGCAAAGTTCCCTTGAAGGTAGCAAACTGATGCAAACATGGTAAACTGATAGAGGTTGATTTACTATAAACATATAGGCTAAATGATCACCTTGCAAGGGATATTTTGCTCAGCTTGGTAAATGAGATGAAGCTGTGCATTATTTCACAAGATTGATGTGATTGGTTATCCTTTCCAAAGTACATTTTTACTACATTAACTAAGATAAAACACATTTTCCCTTACATGGTGCCGATTCACTTAGGAAATGAACAACCTTAGTAAATCAGCCCCATAAACTCTGTGAAGATATTAAACCAGTACTGAAAGTTAGGACTGCTAACCATGTATATAGCATGTCAAGCCTTATATAGCTGCCCCAACTCTCTGGAATGGTCTTCCACATCCCATTCGGCTTGACCCTACTTTCTCCTTTAAAAGAGCCCCTAAAACCCATCTCTTCAAACTCACCTACCCGTCCACTTCTGTCTCTTAAACCCTCACTACTCACCCACCACTTCATATCCCCCCTTCTATTGTGTGCTACTTCCACCTCATAGATTGTAAGCTCTTCGGGGGCAGGGTCCTCTCCTCCTCCTAAGTCACTGTCTGTCTGTCATTTGCTATTTAATGTACAGCGCTGCATAATATGTTGGGGCTATATAAATCCTGTTTATAAATAATATAATAATAATAATAATGTTTTCTAGGAACTTTCAAGGAATGGCAATTGTCGTACATAAACTATAAAAATACTGTTTAATAAGGATAATAATTTACTAAGCATAAAAAAAACTACAATCATGTAGAAAATTCACATAACTGAAAAATATTGCAAAACGTATTAGAAGCCCCTATGATTTTCTGGGTTGAACAGGGGAAAAATTACTAGAAGGCTTGGAAAAATCTACTCATGCATTGGACAAATAACACCATGTTGAAACACTAAGCAGGAAATATTGAGTGGATTTCGACCTTTTCACGCTTTGGACTTTGTTTTTTGTGTGCTCGGTCACAGATTACATTATTGTAGTTCAGGACCATCTCTCTTCCTTTTCCCTTGCTGTTCCCGGAGAGATAAGCTCTGCACTGCTATCGGGGGAGAACAAAACTGCATTTGCCAGAACTCCAGTCCTCCATCAGTGTACCAAAAATAGTATCTTTTGTTTTTTTGTCATGGAATGAGATACCCAAAACAGAGCAATCCAAACTGGTAAATACATTGATTATACTAGAATGGCTGTAAATGATAACAGTAAAAATAGGCTTTATCTAATCTGAAGTAAAAAAAGAATCAAATCAAATTAGCTGTCATGTGTTGGAACCTTGCACATTATCATTACTTCTGGGCAGCATTACTGAAAAACCTATACAATTTAATGGTTATGTTGGCCATTATCAGCAAGTGCAGAGATTAAACATTGTTCCTAAAAGTCAGAATATATGTAGATCTCAGAAAACATCAAAAGCATTGCATACAGAAATGTTTTGTTAAAGTCCAGAAAAAAATGCGCCACACACCGTTATATATTCTTCAATCTCAACAATCTTTACTAAGGCTAGGTACACACATGCAATAATTATTGTTTGAAAACGAACGATCAACGATTATTCCCGATTATTTTGAACAATCGTATTGTGCACAAATCTGTACATGCTGTAATGAAACGATCAATCCACCAATAATGTACATACTAAATACGATCGCTGGAATGATGCAGGAAGTGACATGTACAGGGGAAAGTGTATTACAGAACAATCCACGATCACTGAATGTCCGTACACACAATAGATTATAAACGATCGTCGCCCAATCAGATCCGCCTGGACGGTCGTTCGTTTCCAGAGATTCCTCGTTCATCAGCATTGTTGACCAGTTGTTGTGCACTTTTTTTGTTAACAATTATCGATTGTCTGTCATGGATCGTTTGTTTCCAACGACAATTATTGCAAGTGTGTATGCAGCCTTAAACCATAGATTGTAAGCTCTTTGGGGCAGGGTCCTCACCTCCTATTTCACTGTCTGTCATTTGCAACCCCTATTTAATGTACAGTGCTGCGTAATATGTTGGCGCTATTTAAATCCTGTTTATTATTATTATTTTTATTAATAATATAAAAAACATAGCATGGCTTCATCATCATTCCCCACATAGTCATTTCTGTCAGACATGACATCTCCCCTGACATATTTGTTCCTCAATCAGGGCTTAACCATAGAAATCATGTAGGTAAAGTCAGGCTGTGTTTTTCTATTACATTTACAAATAAACATTACAAATTAAATTTACAAATAATAGTAGATGAACATAACTGTGTGTACCCTGCACTTGTTTGCAAGGAGTTCATATACTGGGCCCTAAACCCGTGGCTGGTGAGTGCACAAAACTCGCCTTGAAAGTCCAAAACCTCAGATAAATACATTTCCAACCCCAACACAAGGCAAAGCACTTCCGATTCAGCCCCCTGCAATGCTACCATGTGTTCCTAAAAAGGGTAAGGTACAGTTTTAGCTGTGCACTGGTAGGTTATTAAAAATACCAGGCTGCTTTACTTTAATGTAATGATGACACAACATTGATTTAAATGGGCTTCCAACACAGAAAAGTTGTCCTAAATCCATCCATTTTTTTCTGTTGGACTGTTGTTCTACAACACATGGTAGTGTGTTATTTTTGTGTCGTGTTCTGCATCCATAGCTTTGGGTCTAACTCCTCGGATGCATGGTGGACCGTTCTAGAGATACCCCTGCTTCCACACAAAGAAACAATTGCCATTTATTAAGATTTTAGTGTTTTGGTTTATATTTACTCATAGAACTATAAAGAATATTCCCCAGTCTCTTAAAATGTTGTACTACCCAGACCTGCAGTTTTTTAAATTATTTCATCCAAAATATTTCAAAAAATAATCTACCAGCTGGAAAAGTTATTATAAAGCCAAATATTGTTGGCCATTGGTATTGCTTAGTTCTACATAATTTGCATTGTTTTCTGGAGCAAAAGTTACTTCCTTTGGCTATATAAACATGGAACTCAAGAGAAACAGGCAAAATCTCTGCTCAACTGCCAACAGGTCATTTGGCTGGTAAATCTGTTTTGCTTGACGTGGAACAAATGTGCATTGTGTTTTATGAACTTTGAAGGAATGGCTATTTTCGTATATAAACTATAAGAAGATGGAAAGAAAAGCTGTGAAAGAATATCCAATCCCACAGACAACTGCAACAGAAGGAACCATCTGTCACATTCCTCTGTTATGTGAGAGGTGAGTTCTAGCTAGAATGCTGTTCAAGAAACTAAAGTGCTAACTGTAACAACTGCAACTAACAGAGAGGAAATTGAAAAATGTTTACAAAATCAGCACGCACAAGGGGAACTATTACCTGCCATATAAAGTATTTCACAATAACTTCCCAAATATGTTCATGGCGGTTAAATGACCTTTATGTACCTTTTCCTGTTATTTTTAAGGCCAACTAAAATTATAACTGGAGTTTTAGTCTTACAATATTAAGTATGACTTGGTGAAACAACTAGTCCAAAAATTCCCCAATCTTTCCTATTTCTGTAGCCATTACAAAATTTAATGATGATGTCATACTTTGCTCATAAGTGAGGGGTGGCACACACAAATTACAAAGAGGAAATGCCATTATTATTTCAATATAAAAAATATAACAAGCTAAAACAGTTGTTATAGGATATGCATTTTTAGTTTTTTACTAAAAAATAAACAATTCAATGAAAACCATATAAAAAACAGGTGACATCCAAAAGGTTAAAGAAACACAAAAAATAGAAAAAGTTTAAAGTAACAATGTACAAAGTAATTCATTTGTAACAGAAACAGAAATTATGTATTCCACCCTAAACCGATTATGAGCTGATTGTCCAAGTATGTGATTGGCTAAATATTGTCATGGGGTACATTATAAGCTACAGAATATGGAAAACTTGTACTATGAGTCGCAAGGCCAATGGTGGCCGCCTATACAGGTCTTGAAACCCCTACCCGGGTATCACGGGAGAAGGAAAGAGAAAATAAGAATGGGGGTGATGGGAGAAAAGGGGGAAGGGAAGGATGGCGGTATAGGGGACAGGTCGTAAGACATGGCTTGGTTAGATCACAAGATCAAAAATGTACGATCCCAGCCAATAAACATGTAGTAATCAATCCAGGGATGTGCTGGAATTGGGCTACAAAATCCATTAATAAGACCCTCATTTTTTTCATTAAGGAGATGCATTCTTAAAAGGCTGATTTTCGGGCAGGAAGACACATTTACACACACACACACACACACATACACATATATATATATATATATATATATATATAAATATAAATATTCGGATGTATGTATGTATGTATGTTCCATCAGACATTTCAACCAAACTTGCCATACATATGACTCATGTGAGTGCACCTGTCATCTTTGTACAGCACTGTGCTATATGTCAGAGCTATATTTGAATGAAACACATGGAGACATCTCAACCAAACTTGCTATACATATGACTGAGACTCATGTGAGTGGACCAGTCATCTTTATACAGGGCTGTGCTATATGAGAGAGCTATATTTGGATGTATGTATGTCATCATTAGGAAACACATGCAGACATTTAAACCAAAATTGCTAGACATACTGTATGGCTCAGACTGATGTGAGTGCACTGCTGATCCTTGTACAGTGCTGTGGTCAGAGGTATATTTGCATGTATGTGTGTATGTATGTATTGTTCAGTGACATTGTGCCTTTTGCTTATATTTTTACATAATTATTTTTTGACTCTTTTATAAATTTCTGGCCTGTAATAATGCCTTCGAGAAAACATTGCTGAGTGCAATCAAAGGCAAAAAAACGAAACACTATAGACAAGAAAATCACTATAGCTTTATTTGATTCCTTTTCCTGTATAATATAAGACTACAATAAATAAATACCTGTGTGACGCCGGGTAATCAGCTACTGTGTGTGTGTGTGTATATATATATATATATATATATATATATATATATATATGAACTGTTTTACTTGCTTATCTGGTTTTGAGATCTAAACATCCCTGCCAGACGGGACAGCTAGGTCCTGCTAAGAAGAAAATCTGTTCAATAACAAGCGTTTGGCTGTACAGTGGATTAGGATTACAACCCCCTGATAATAAAAAGTGATTTCTGTCTCTTTTATGGAAAAATAAATTTACATTTTATATTAAACGCATACTTTGTATAAGTACTTTGAGTCCTACATGGATGATTTTACTGATCTTAGCACTGAAACAGTAACTCTGTATATGGGTTTACTCCTATACAATAGTGAGTCAGCATACTGACTAAGTAGTATAAAAATGACCATTTCACAAACCATGCTTCACAATTAGGTAAAGAAAAGACACAACAGTCCAGCCATTTTTTTCTAATGTGTTAAGCCGCATACACACGTGCAATTCTTGTCGTTGGAAAGGATCTTTCACGATCCTTTCCAACGATAAGAATCGCAAGACGCATGAACGAGTGCTGTACATACAGCACTGTTCTGCTCCATGGAGAGGGGGAGAGCGATGGAGCGGCACCCTGCTGCTCGCTCTCCCCCTTCCCTTGCATTAGGATCGCTCATCGTCCGTGGATCCACCAGGACGTATATAAGGACGATGAACGACCTGGGCTGTACACACCCCAGATTCTCGCCCGATATCTGGCCGATGCCGATTATCAGGCGAGAAAAATTTGACGTGTGTAGGCAGCTTTAGTCCAAGCAAAGAGCTGGGATTATCACAGATAATGGCGAAGTAATGCTGTGTGGGTGTATTCTCATCGTTTATTTAACATTCTTTTTGACTTGTATTATCAGTGCTGACACAGCCAGGAACCCAAGAAACTAACTTTGCTGAAGCTCAAGAATACAAAATTATACTGGAATGTATGAGTCATATGTGTTAGAGTCAGGTTAAAACCTTTTCAGATTATTATTCTTTCAGAATATTTCTTGCTGTATATACCTTGCTAGGGAGAGTTCCTTTTACTTCCTGTTTCAAACAGGCAACAGAAAACAAGAGGAAAAAAAGAAAATCTTTCTAAAGTAAACACTTTTTCATCCCAGAGAGATGTCTATTGGAACAGGTGTCACCTTTGGAGGATTTTCGTTTACTTATTGCATTGAAGGCAACTCAAAATTTTTAGATTTCCCATTTTCTTATTGACCATACAGGCACCACCAGTTCTAATAAGATAAAATTTCCCAGCATGAACACATACAGAAATAACAGTATGGGAAGGGTGATGTAGAAATGAAGGGGCTTCCCTACTTCTTTCTGCACCCATCTGCAATTAAAACATACATGCCTGCTTGTTTGCAATGTGGCACATTGAGCTGCACACACCAGCTATACCAGCAACCCCCAGGGCTGCTGGGGCTGAATAAAATTCCTTGCGCGGATGTGCAGGGGTTACATCATCCCAGCCTGGTCAATCAAGATAGCCAAAAATCCATCACCCAGAAGAGGACTGTATATAGATGGAGGCGCCCACAATAGAACAAGGGAAGGAGACCGTATATATAAAATTACATTCAGGTAGGCAAGTTTATTTTTGGAAGGACATGTCTGTTCCTTCTGCAATAAAGAAATGTGTCTGGTTCTAATATTTTATTTTTTACATTTAGTTTCATTTTATTACTGCAGACTTGCAGCATTTGTATGGTGTAATAAAGACTTTTAACATATAGCCTATAGAGCCATAATAACACACCCACTGATATATGCAGGGCAGACAATGACTGGCCTGGGAACTGATAACAAGTAAATTGGTAAGCTATGTAGTCTGGGTATGTTCAGGTCTCTTTACATCTGTGCAGTGTCATAAAACAAGATAAGAATGTATGCAGGCTAAGGAGTCCAGCAGCTGTCTGTTGTTCACAGCAATCGGATAGGCGCATACCTGGGAGAATGGTGGTGGTGGTGCAGGCGGCCCTCCTGGTGGAGGTGGAGGTGCCGGAGGAGGTGGAGGAGGAGGCACTGGCATGGCTTAGGTTTCTGGCTAGTCTTCAGTCCTGAAATATAACAAAACACAATGCTTTTATTTTTTAACTGAAAGACAAAATTTGACAAATTTTAGATATGTAACATATCCTCCAAATACATCCTGAAAATACTGTGCCTTTTGAATCTTTGAGCTGTAGTAACAAAATAAAATGTCATTGCATCCTCCTTTCCCCCAGTTTTCAGTGGGGTCTATGGAAACAGGTCTGCTAATAATTTAAAATGTGTAGTCAGCGGTGTTACCTTCCACCTGATAATATACACACCTGTCTGTCACATGAACCCTGTTATTTCTCCTTTTCACTGGACTGTGAAATGTATGCAAGAGATAAGACCCAATCTTCCGCCTACAAGTCTGCTGATTCAAAGGGCAAGTAAGATACAATGAAGACGAAACACTGCTAAGGCAAAACATCTTTTTACCTTAAAGAGATCCTGTCACCAAATTAAAAAATACAGATAACAGCACAGATTAATTATAAATGTTGACTTGCAGTGCTTTTCCTTTCTACGAATGTGTTTTTTTAATTAGCTTGCAATGTGCCTTTGCTAAACAGCCAATTCTCCAGCACATTTCCTTCCCTTCTTGTTGTAGCCATCCTCTTCTCATCTAATTGCTGTCTGTGCTGGCTAAGGTCCCTCACTCCTCTCTTTTAACTCCTTGCATTGGGGTGGATTTGATAAAGGGAAATAGACTGTTCACATAACGGAGAATTCTCTTCTTGCAAAGGTCATTTACTTAGCTAGGTAGATGAGAAGAATCTCTACTGGCTTCGAAAACCAAATCATGTGCATAGAAAAATTCTATAATATTTTAGATTTCCTTGCATATGATTGGGGAATTTTAACAAAGTGAATTTTTACCACATTCATTAAGCTTAAAGTTATCATTCATTAGGCTAAAGGTGAATTGTCACCTTCAAAGGTGATAATTCATATAGGTAGGTGAACAGCCTAAGATCCTTTAGTAAATTAGCCCCATAATCTCAATGTAGCTGCCAAGGGAGCAGCAAATGGGAATACTATGGAGTGATCGCTCTCAAGTGTCAGGGTTAGGTAGCAAGGCTTTTGGATAAATTAATAATGAGGTTTTACAAAGTATATTCCATAAATATTAAATGCATATATTAAATAAAATGCACATATAATCCTTTGGGATTTTTTCTTGAAACCAATGATTCTCTTTAAATGAAAGGATCTATTTAAAGTGGGCCTAACCCTAACCGAATACGCTGGGTATTGTAAATCGATGACATCATTTAATATAAAATCAGTATTTTGCATCTCAATGCTACTAACTGCCTTCACACTTTACAGCCACTTTGTACCTATGTTCAAACTCTCCAGCAGCAGTTACATATCATTGTTTCGGATGGCTTTTCTATGGTGACAATTGTGGGTCATGTCTCTGTAATGGTCACCTGCATCCCTGCTTGTAGAGTCAACCAGGGGTACATGAGAGTTAAATGACTCTGATCTAAGATTTTTAACCTTCAGCTCTTCAAGAGAGGAAAACACTGTTCTTTGAACTCTGTAAATGGCATACTTTCAGTCTTGCCGTTGTACAGGCTCCGTTGCCTATGCTACACAGTGAAAAAGCCTACGCTAAATTCGTTACATTTTGTGTGTGTCCTACATTGTTCATTAGAAGCTGCAGTAAATCAGATAGTGCCCACCTCATTTCTTGTCTGATGGGCATCCAACATTATCTAGCACTTACATTTCCAGCTGCACTGTCTCCCCCATATTACTTGTATTCATTGGATTTCAGTTCATTCAGTCATGGAGCATCACATGTGGGCAATACTGCAGCTTCCTGTTTCAGGAAGCTATGTACAGCAACCTGTCACCCTTTCTGCAAGATGCAATCTGTCTGCACTGCAGAAACTTAGGCCATGTAGAGACAGTCAATTTTTACAGAGACAGTAAAAGGAATGAGTCCTGAACAGACAACTCTGTTTAGTTCCATTGAGACAGGAAGGGGAGGACAAGTGAGGGGGGGGGGGGGGGGATCCAGCTGTGCCCTCCTCCATAGGAAATGACAGGGATCTTCCCTGTTCAGCCATTTAGTGATCCACTGTGGTGATGACAGGGGGCTGCTGTACAAACAATATTTTTTTCTTGGGCAATATTTATGTCCAAGGCAACAATCATCTAGACTGTACATTGCTTTAATTATGATTTCACTGGATATAAAATGCTGTATATAATGCAATCAGCAAGGTTTAATTTAGCAGCTTAATTAACATAGTGATGGGGAGGGGAAGGAGAAACCAGAGAGGGCAAAATATTGCCAGAAAAATGTCAGCTTTAAGGCTTCTGAGTGAAGCTTCTGATATAATCACTGCTGCCTTGTTATACATAATAGTAATTTACTGATTGGTTTCACTTTTCCCTGAGATTGCTACTTAATCCTACTACAAATGACAGGACTGGATGATGATCTACTCTTGTTTATGAACACTTTTAGCAACCAAATGGATTTGTAACGAAAGATTTATGTTTATTTGCTCAACAATACATCTAATGAGTGGTTTAACATATAAATCTACAAAGCCTGTGTGCATTGTTGGGGCTTGTTTAATATCATTTACCAAGTTGTCTGTAATTAGAAAAATTATACCTTTTCATAATTACCTATCAATTATAGAAAATGATAACATTGCCTGCAAAGGGAACTGGTTCATATATACCACTGAAAAAAAACTGCACGGCAATAAATTCACAACCTTACTGTATCTTATGTACCGCAGGGAGATTTCATTATTATTGTATTTTTTTTACAGGTTTATTACAAGAAATTTCAGTTGTAATACTATACCGTCCCTATAAAAGAAGTGTCATGTCAAGAGCAACTGTACAAAACTGCATGTAATGGTTAAAGAAAGTCAAACAGAAATAAGATATTAATGCAGATAAATAGTGGCACTGTCCAAGAAAGGTTCTCCGAAGCCATTGCAATTAGCAACTACAATATGGTTCATGGCAGCCATTACCATACAGGTATGTATGCCCTGTAAAAGTAACCTATTGCAACCAATTGCAGTCCTAATTGTCCTAGTCTAATTGTATTAGAGTGGATTGACTGGTTACTGCACTTAAAATAGGCAATAATGAAAAATCCTACTAATAGGACTAACGAAATTTATGTAATTTGAATATTGTTCAAATTACTTTTTACAACAGTCAAATTTTCATAACACAGCCCCAGATCACAAAGTGAGAGATCGTTGTCTGACATCCTGTGAATACAGAAAAAAACAGGATTAGTGTGCTGTTTTTGGTTATGGGTAGAATTAAAAATAGTTAGAACCCAAATGGGGTAGTTATCACTGTCCAAAGCCATCCAGGAAGTGAGGAAAACAATGCAACAGAAAAAAATAAAATAAAAATGTGTTTTCTGTAGAGTAGGGGAGGTGTAGCACTTAGGACAGATTTAGAAATTCCCCCTTTCTGGTATTACTGGTTTCACCAGGACAGAATAGGTCTGATTTATTAAGGCTCTGTAAGACCTGAGAAGATAGACTAACATAGGAGATCCAGCAAACTTGAAATTGATTTAGTCCAGGTTTGAAAACATTTGCCAACTAATAGTACATTTTTAAGAAATCCATTAGTGTTAGTGGGACAGGAAATGAAAACAGCCCAGTAAGGCAGGATATTAAAAGTTATAAAATTCTTTACAAAAATTTACATAAATACTAATATTGAATTTTTTGTTTTTTCATATCAGCCTTACAATTCCTCCTAATTTATTTACATACCCCAGCTACTATTTCATTCAACAGGTGAATACACCAAACAGCAGGAGATCTACACTTGAGCAGCGAGAAAGTTTATTGACAGACATGAAAGTAAAAGCAAAACTAAAAATATGAAATCACTGCTTGTGTTCAAGGCCAGTTTTAGGTTACACAGGGTCCTGAGAATAAATAGTCTGACGCCCCCCAAATCAAACACAGCACATTGCCAGTTACCGATTTTCCATAATGAAATGAGAGTCAAGTGCTGGCAGTATGCAGTGCACTATGTTTTGCAAGAAATGTTTCATGTTTGCAGAAAGTATTGACATAGTTTGATGTTAATCTTTAGGCAGGTAAGGTGGATTTTACATTGCTAAAAAGACTAATAAAAAAAGAGTGCTCCTATGATTCCTTGGCCATATTACTTAGACCATACCTAATACCCACCAACTTGGCACATGCAAACCCCTCACTGCCTCTGTGGATTTTAAAAACTCATTCCATTCTCCAACAATTTCATATAGCTGATCAGTGTTTGAAGTATGATCCACGTTTCCCCAGCTACTCTTTGCTTCTCCCCTGTCTCCCCTTGTCATACTATTTCCCTCTTTTCACTCTCTTCTCTACATTCACTTCAGTGATTCAAACTCTCACTTTTAAGTTCTAATTCAATGTTCTAGAGATCAATGTTCTAGTCATCTGAAAAATGATACAGTGGTATATTTGAATACTTAAAAATATTTTTTCATAAAAAAAATTATATATATATATATATATATATATATATATATATATATATATATATATATATATATATATATATCAGACTGTGATGAACAGCCGCACCTGCATTCCGCATATCTCTGGAATATTTAATGGTATTGGGTAAGAGTATGTTGAGTAATGGAACAGATAATAACCAGCTATGCGCACTGAAACAGGATAACATGTTACAATGATCAATGTGTCTTATAAGCTATAAATATTATAATGAAAAGTTCACATATATATATATAGTAGGTTATATATATATATAGGAAACGAATAGTTTATTGGTTTCATGAAACTTCACGCTACATCAGGTCTTTAATATGCAGATAACATCATAGAACAGTTTAATTCATGGGATTCCTGCCTCAAATTACAGTTCATTTGGCCATGAAACCCACATTGTATCTTCTAGACAGCTGATAAGAGTCTTGCCTGAAAGCAAGAGTTACAAAACAATGTGATAACAGACGCCAGACTCAGAAAAGTTCTACTCCTGAGAATAGTCTGTTACATTCAGAATGTATCATTATTTAATGTTAATCTTTGGTATAAAATGTCACAATGAAAAAACACAAAATGATTATAGTCTATATTGTTAAAATATCTTTTAAAGAAAACTTTTTGAGGGAGCCCTCTGTGTAGTAACGTAAGGCGTCCTCATCTTCCATAATTCCTTAAAGTAAGCGACCAAGCAGGTCCAGACGCTTTGATGACTATGGATCAGGGAGGGACAGTGGTAGCAGTGATGAAAAACAGGGAAACAATAGTGAGAATGAAGAAGGGATGGAGGAAGAGGATGATGAAGGCGAGGAAGCTGAAGTGGAGGAGGGAGAGAAAGAAGAGTATGAACCAGAAGAACATGAAAGAGACCAACGGGTAAAACAGCAATGACTTGTGTCATGATGGTGTCTGCAAGCCTGGCACAATACAGTAATTGCTATAGGAAGTCATTCCCTAGGACTCCATAAAACCTCATAATCTGGCACCCAAATGACTTGCAGAGTAATTACTGAATTCTGAGTTTACTTACAGATTGCTCATCTAATGTGTTCAGTAAGTGCTAATTCATGGCTTGCCCAGCAAGGCCTACAAATCACAAAATGCTCACCAACTGTATGCCTTTATCTTGGCACCAGCAATGTGTTTCAAAACTATTACTAATTAAAGGTAATTGCATTTTCTGATCTTTTCAAAATATGTAATTCTATGTATAAATGCATATCTGCAAATTGCAGAAACAAGTCTTAGAGGTCTGGTAATAAGAATTCCCAGTGTATTAACATAAACAGATATGTAAAACCTACATAGAATATCAGGATTTCCTGGAAAGATCCCTTAGAAAATAAACACAGTGAAGGACTAGACATATTGATTTATTAAAGCTCTCCAAGGCTGGAGTGAATACACTTTCATTAGTGAACTAGGTGATCCAGAAAACCTGGAAAGTCATGTGCTATTTGTTAGCAAATGGTTTGAATCCTGGACCAGATCCATTTCAAGTTTGCTGGATCACCCAGCTTCACTGATGAAAGTGTATCTTCTCTAGCCTTTGGGAGCTTTAATAAATGAGGTCTATTATAACAATAGGAATTGTGCATATTGTAACATAATAGCAGTTCAAAAAATATGCACAGTAATAGCATATTTATTAATAGTTTTGATGCCAAGCCCGCTAGTTCACAAGTTCAGCAAATCTTTTGCAAAAATACCCAAAATACTAATTCAGTCTTGTGGCTCAGCAGCAAGTGGCTAGGTTTTTATGAAGCAAAAGTGTGTCCAAACACAGGAAATAGAAAATAATATAATGTAGTTCATGGGTAATAAGAATGCAGTATTCACTTTTCTTTTTGGGGGCCTAATGTTTATTCCCACATGGTGATTGTACAAATAACACACTTCCTGTCCCAGGGTGACAACACTTTTTTACCATTTGGTATTTATGAAAAAGCAGCAATGTAATTCTAGGCCAGTGTCTTTCAACCAGGGTTCCCCCATTTCAAAAAGGTTGATAAACACTTCCCCAGGACAGATCCTGATTTGGCCTACAAACACTCCTATATAAAATATTTTTAAACTACACATTATACAACAGTGGAACAATTGATTCAGAATGTCCTTTGAGACTTACATCTAATGCTTACAGGCACTTTAGGTATGTTTATAAAATCAATAAAATCTTACTTTTTGTGTAGTTGGTAATTATGTGTTTAGGGCACAGTCATATGTGTTTATTATATAGGTAGGCTTTTCCACCTGCTTAATAAATGTTGTGTTTAATGATGCTAAATACCCACAATGCACTCTGGTAGCCACTGACTATGACTATGCCTAGACTACATGTGATATATTGGGAGTTTAGAGCACTTGTTTTAATATTGGCATTACTTTTGCTGCATATATCCTATTGGTTAACGTGAAGTTGATTAAGTGAAGAAAAAAAAAAAACACACCCACACACAAGAAGTACCTGAATTTGATCTAGAATCAGTCTCTTGAAGTCTTTGTACCATAGAGCTCAGATGGGGTGTGGACCGGTTTGCCAATGAGTTAGCCAATTGACATACAAAGAGAAATGAGACTGTAGGTGAAAGAAGAGTGACAGGGAGATAAACTAACGAGTCAGCTACTTCTCATTTTACTGTCCAGTTACAGGGAGAGACAATACCTGTGTTAGTAACCTACAGATTAGCATCAGATTTTCTCTGCTGCCAGATGGATAGACCTTGTGGCATGGCTCTGTCAATCTTAGGAGTGGATGGAGAAATACAAATCCTTTGGCATGTAAAACAACTAACATATATGCATTTCATCTGTGTATTTAGCTGTTTGCTAACTATTCAAAGACACTTTGTTATACTTTTTGTCTACAAAGCATTATGTATGTGCAAAATGTCCCATTAATTATACATTTGCTTATAATAGCTTCTACTTAGGGATGTTAGATTAGAGCTCCAGGATACATTCACAGTAATCATTTAAGAAAGTATTCATACTTCTATAAAAGACAGCACTCACATCTCTGTAAAGTGCTATGAAGTTATACAGCCACATAAAGCAAAACATCATTCCCCACAGAGCTGATGAATCAGCAGTGATTATATACAAGGTAATTACTGGGACCACCAGCAGGGAATATTGATACGATTCCAATGAATTATGTCTATCAGCAGGTTTGTGCAGCTTTTGTAAATGGATAAAAGCATTCCATAGCCACCAGCAAACTAACAAAAGATTCCCTGATGTCATTTATTCCAAAAGCAAAAACAGTTATTTTAAAAAAAGTTTTTATTTATTTTTGTAAGTTTCCATTTTTTTTATTGTGTTATTCACCTGAATATATTGGGTTTTTTTCTCCGACTGTAAGGAAAAATTAAAACCCCTGTATCCCCATGGCAGAGGAATACGCAGGATGGGAAATTCTCTAATCTGGACAGAGGCAGCTACAACAACTTTTTCTCACTCACTCCTCAAAAATGGCTGATGTTCTAGTTTTGATGCTTAATATGTTTTATCATATTTCAATATGATTTCATAATTTCATTTCGCCCACATGAAATTATGACTCTGCTCTGCATCCATACAAACTATGACATTATAGAAGGTCTAAACCTGTTTTTCTAATATTTATACACTATATTGTTGAATCATACGTGCCACACTATGTTTACCACATGATTTCAACTGATTTTCCACTATCATTGGACTGTTTTATTTTATTCTAATTTATTATGGTACCTTTTTGATTTGAAACATTAATATAATTCGTTGCCAGATTACACATGTTGTGTAGCTATCACTATTAGATGACAATCGAGATTGCATCAATTTATGTCTATTTTATGTATTGAATCTGATCACATCTTCAAATGTTCATTATTATATATAATAATTTAATATATAACATACAATATATCATTTATATTAAATTATCTATTTGGAACATGAATTAATTTATTCATTTAAATTGCTTATATGCAGCCTGCGATACAACCTCTTTTGCAAGCCCTCAGAGGCGAAATGCATCAGGACATAAACTGTAAAATTACTTTTAATATATTCAGAGATGTTGTGTCTAACTACCAGGTCAAAAGGAACCCCCACATGCTTGAAACATAGTAGGGTTTACCTTATTTGTGTTTGTATGCTGAACAATATGAATTTTGTTTTGTATTATGTATATTCCTGAAATCAGGAACAAATTTATACACAATTTTCAAATACATTGCCACATTAAACAAATCCCCCGGCTTTTCTTCTTTCTTCCTGTTCCCGCACTGATTAAGATCAGGGTATGTGGCCCACCTCAATCAATGGAATTTGATTAGCAAACTTCTTCCTCTTATCAAATTTTTACATTTAACTAATTTTAATGTCTTGTCCTGGAGTGACAATGTTTACTGTGCTGTATCTATGAACGGGCAGCGTACCCTATGATAAACTAAGAACAAAACCAGTTCTTTTTAATCATCAGGACAAACGCAGCAAGAGATTTTTTCTTCTGGTTTAATGTATCACTGATGACGTAATGAGCAGTCTGAGGAAACTGTTTTCAATAGCTTCCAGTACATCTGGAAGAAGAAAAGAAATTTTGCAAGTTGATTTGCAATTATCATAGTGAAACATGATGATCTCTTTATGCTGTATATACATATACACAAAGCATCTAAAGCAAACACTGTATGCATGTCGTTGCAAAGCCCCCAAAAAATATCAGAACAAAGTGCCGCATGACATGATTGTGCCTAGAATGAAATGTTTTTATCTTTCTCAGGCACCTACTCCACCCCAACATCCCTTCCCATTCTTTACCTTCAAAGACTTACAGATATATCATGCCACAATTACACATTTAGGTGTGGTAAAAATACAGTACCTATGTGCCTATAGAGAGGTGAGAGGCGAATATCCCAAACACTGCCTTTTCTTCTGTAGAGCAGTAGTGATTGGCTAGAAAAAAAACGGATTGCCTCTTAATAATTCTATGAATGTCAGATGGAACAAACAGTAGCATGTATGGCATGTAGGTGACTTAATTGAAACCTTTCCTGCTAAGGAATCAATTGTTGTTGCCATTGAAACTGATTGACCTAGGCGATTCTCCACCAGGGGATTCTTTCAGTAAATGTCACAGGCCCTGCTTTATAAATACTGCTTTATAAATGGTGTTTTTTTACTGGGTATCACACATACTCTAGGAATGTACACCACGGAATTCTGCAGTCCTTCTACTAGTTACTGGGGCAAAAGATTGGAGGAAGAACATTATTTATTCACAGTAAGATCATTATAAAGGACAAGAGGGCACTCTTTGCGTCTGGAGGAAAAGAAGTTTAAGCTCTGGATAAGGAAGGGATTCTTCACTAAAGGTCTGAAAATGTGGAATCGGCTCCCTCAGGAAGTACCAATTTTTTCGGACCATAAGACGCTCCGGACTATAAGACGCACCAGGTTTTCCGCACAAGGGAAAACAAG
>NC_092862.1:112222979-112227388 GCF_032062135.1 Pyxicephalus adspersus
ATGCCCCTGTACCTCTGCATTCGGACCATAAGACGCACCCTGATTTTCCCCCCACTTTAGGAGGAAAAAAGTCTTATGGTCCGAAAAATACGGTAGTTTTAGCAGGTTCTATAGATAAATAAAAAGCTGGATGCATTTATAGTTGTACAGAATATAACTGGCTATAATCATTTATAAGGAACAACACTAGAGAGTGTTAATCCAGGGAATATCTGACTGCCTTAGGGAATCAGGAAGGAATTTTCCCCCTGTTGGAGTTTATTTCCCTAAAAGTTGAACTCGATGGTCTTTTTTCAACCCAACTTCCTTCTGCATTCAGCAACTTTAGAAGTTAGTAACCTGGGAAAGAACCAGCACAAGGGTAAGCACACTAGATTATGCAGATGACATGGAAGGTTCTTAAATTTCACTTACAGCCATGTCCAGTCTTAACCATTCAGTTTCACCAGGGTCCAAAATAGACAAGTGTCATTATTAAAAAGCAGTAAAAAAGGTTTAAAACGTCTTGGATGTCTCTAGCTACATGTACTGTAAATAATTAATTACATTTTCAAATGATTTTAAAATCATTTTCACAATTTCAAATTTAAATTTTTGTTTCAAAAGGTTTCCAACAGCTAAAATACCTGCTGTGGTTCTGAAGCAAAAGAAAACCACAAGAACGTGTTCACAATTGCTGCAGATGTGAGCAAGAGTTTGTTTGTAAGCTTGTCCTGAATATGTAAATACTTGATTGGCTTTTATCAAGGTCATGACAGGCATGTTCATGGTTGTACATCTTTTAAACTGTAAAGCTACGTACACACTTCCAATTATTATCGTTGGAAAACCAACGACGAACGATCCTGCACGATATCTACGAACGATCGTATAGCACCGATCCTGCACATAGAGATAACGACACAATCGTTCGTAGATATTGTACACACAATAGATACGATCGCTTGAGCGATAGAGGAACTATGTGCACGACAGGAAAGTGAACGAACGTTCGTTCATTACGCATGCTCAGACCATGGACGATCAACGAACGATCGTACACATCATCCAATCCGATCCGCCGGTCCGGTCGTTCGTTTCCAACGACTTTCCTCGTTCGTCGGCGTCGTTGGTTACTTTTTTTACGAACGATTTTTGCCCAATCGATCGTTCGTTTTGAACGATAAAAATTGGAAGTGTGTACGCACCTTTACTCTCTTATAGAGTGATAGTGGTATCTGTTGTAAGGGCTGCCATTTAGGGTATGCAGCCAGTGAAGTCACGCAGGGTGGATTGCCCTTGCCTTTGGAAGAGTCTGGGAGAGGAGAGACAGCACAGACCAATATAGGATGGGTGAACTTCAGGTGCTGAACTTGTACCCCAGGATGGGCGAATTGTTGGATTGCGGATGTTGCATATATGAATCCATAAATCTGTAGGCTTCACTTAGGTGAAGGGATAAGGAAGTAAGAAGATGGATAGAAAACTAGCCATGTGTGATTGGCCTTAATGAATAAGGTAAGTGATGGCTGGTGAATGCATTTGAGTATGTACGTGAGTGTGGTTTGGTGTATGTATGTAAATGAGTGAGTACGTGTATACATAAGTGTGTGGGTGAATGTATGCAGCTGTCAGTGTGTGTATCTATGTGAATGTGTGGGCATATGTGTCTGTGAGAAAGGTGATGCGAAGGAGAAAGGCTGCCCTCTATGTTACATACTAATGTCCATTGCACTCTAGGTTACATACTACTAACCACCCTATTCTACAATAGATACTAATGACTGTGATCTATATGTTACATACTACTAAGTTACCACTGTTACTCTATGTTACTTACACCTGAGCTCTGCACTCTGCAATAAATAATATTGACCTCTTCATTCTACAAAACATACTAATGACCACTGCACTCTAACAAATTCACTCTGTTACACATTACTGACCCCCACACTTGTGGTTTTGTTACGTATGTTTTAGTTACGTAAGTTTGTTATGTTGTAAGTTATGTTACGTAAGTTTAAGTTTTTTAAATTCTCCTCCATGCAGAGGTCTGTGAGACTTTCACTTGTAGCACAGTAAAAAAAGAAGATTTGTTGGTACAATATCTGTGGCATATGTGTGCTATGTGTACAGTGTATAGACTCATGTTTTCTTAAACCATGCAGTTTTGATCTCCTCTAACTTTTACACGCTACAAGCCTGGAACCTAACAGATTCCTTCCTGGCATGTCCTCCTCCATCCAGGGCAGGCCTTAAGAGTAACCTGAGGATGGTTCAGAATCCAACACCAATGTCTAATTTCACACAGGAGCCTAGAAGCTATCAGGTCTCTCAGTATAACCTCATAAATATACAATAACAAGATGCAAACATAAATCTTTTTCATTTTCTACAGAATATTTACAAATAGAAGAAAAGAGAACACAATTTTTTTTTTTTTGGGGGGGGGGTAGAAATTAGGTACAGAGATGTTATGTTTGGATTGATTGTGGCCCTATGGCAGGGATCTGTTCTATTTTCAGCCTTTTTTCCATTTTTATAAAATTACCTGCATAGGATAAACACCTTTAGTACACATAACTTATCTTCAGTGCAATAAAGATGACTGTTTTTAATACATAACAATCTTTTGTATGCCAATCACCACTGCACAAACAATTTACAATAAACCTCACCCTAAATAATAAGTAACCAATGAAAAAAAACAAATTGATATTGCTAACATGTCACACAAATACACCTTCCGAGTCCAGTAAATATGTGACAAAATCTTTCCCAAATTAGATAGAAAAATGCATCACATTACACCATTGTGTGCAACTCCACCATAAGGACAAGCACACTTTAGTGGATCCAACAATGCTGAATAAACTTCTTTTATGATAATGAGACCAGATAATAAAACATTCAGAAGCTTTTTAGGACCACATCTAATATTTAGATAATGATTGTGTAAAATCAAGTGTTTGCATCACATGACATCAATAGAAGTACCTGCAAGCAGTAGGTTGTGCCGTGAAGAACAAGTTCCTAAAAATTTAGGGTCCTGCCCTGGGGAAAATAGTCCAAGCATAGTCCAACCCTTCCTGTAAGATTGTGTAGTGTGATGCACCCCTTCCTAAACCACAGTTCCATGGAACCCCAGGCTGGAACACAGTTCTGGGGCCAACACCACTTGATAGATGGTGGTAGTATAGCCAGCACTGGAAGGAGGGCATTCTTTTCACTGGCTAACGATTTAGGAGAATTTTTCTCAAATGACCCCAATAAAACAGGTTTTAGCAGGGGTTCACTGAGACCTGAAAATTATTTCAATTGTTATTTAGGGGTACATATGTTTAGGAAGGTTGGTGTGGAGTTAAGCACCACTAGCAGAAGAAAGGTGCACGGGTATGCTTTTCTACCTGATGAATAGTGGAGTGTGATACACCCCTTCCTGGAGGATGGTATAGCATGATGCACCTTTTCTTGAAGAATGGCGTAGAGTGATGCACCCCTACCTGAAGGCTAGTGTAATGGGGCACACATTTTTAAAAGGTTTGTGGAATAATGTGATAATATATACTAGAGTATATATCCATGTAGATACATGTCTATACTTCCCAGTGCCATCCTCCCTTCAATTCTAACTACTAAATCATCCCTGTCATCCCTACTACATCATCCCTGGAAACATCTACATGAATCCACCTCTCTCACCTAAAGAACAATTTCACTGAACTTGGATTAGGTTAATATAACTTTGCCATCAAATAGCATTTAGTGAAATAAAGCAATGTGTATCCTAAACCTGGTGTACAAAGCCATAGAAAAAATGGCATACATGACCTAACATTCCGTGACACCGCTTTCCTTATGAACATGACAACAAAAGTTTTATATATAGGACAGCTTGGACACAGCTCAGGTGTTATGTACCCTGACCTCAAATCTTCAAAATTACGTCACTTATCACACCAGATGATAAAACCAAATGTATATTAAATCTAGAAGAGGCTCATTTATAGGACCACAAATGAAAGTTCAATGCTTGTCTGAAAACTGGAGAAAGTACTGTGTACAGATTAGGTTTGATGTATTAAAGCTCTCCAGAACTGTAAAAAATAAACCATCATGGGGAAACCTTGGTGATCCAGCAAATCTGGAATGGATCTGGTCTAGGGTTGGAAACATTTGCCTACTAATAGCAAATAACTTTTAAAAAATCTATTTGAGGTTTGCTGGTTCACCCAGATTCTTCCATGATAGTCTATTCTCCATTATTGAAGAGCTTTAACCACCTGAGCATTACACTGAGGTCTAGATTTCTGTACCAAAAGTGATCCACTGTTTTTCATGAAATTTTTTTTTTAAAATGTAGACCTGTAACTTACAGAAATATGTCCGAACAGGGGTTCTAGTAGATAATATGAATATAAAAAATGTTT
>NC_092862.1:112228536-112230393 GCF_032062135.1 Pyxicephalus adspersus
CATCCTTGCAATTTTTTTTTGCCCGAGCGAAGGTCGGGCTTAACTGCAAGGAGGTTAATAAATAGGACACATTGTCTTAAAATAATATATCCAGGATTTTAGTTCTGCTTGTATGTAAAGAAGCCATAACAAAAAAACATCTAAAAATATTATTTAGATGAAGAACAACAACAACAAACCAGGCTCATGGTTCTGTTGTGTTTAAAGAAGCCAAAGCAAAAAACAACAGCAACAACAACATAACTACTACTGAAAATAATAATTATTATAAATATTCCAGCAGCATCTTAAGCCTTAACAATAAAATATATATATATATTAGTAATTCATTTTTTTCAATTTTTTTTTAGATCTGCTGCATTTAAAGAAGACATAACAATAAATAATAATATTATTAATATTATTAATTCCATAGTCACAGTTGTGCTGCCACAAGTTAAGGATTTTTTAATATATTTAGTGTATTTCAGGTCTACTGAATCCAGAAATGACATCAGTTTCATTGAATTGGCTCTAGTTCTTGTGATACATGAATCATAATAGACAATTTTACCAACAACAAATGTTAACACAGCATATTATTATCAATCTTAGTTTACACCAAAGTTTTGCATTTTATCTATTAAATGTAGCATTATTTTCATGAAACTATCACTTGCCTTCTTTTTAATTATACATTTTTTTAAAGAAATATGAGTTCTTCATGAAGAAGTTGTTTAAATGACCCTTATGTATTTTGCTACCTTTGTGGGGAATAGTTCCAGCAAAAACAAAGAAAACATTACAGAATTTGTGAAACAAGCATATCTTGCATTTTTTGGTATTAAACTGGGGTACCAAGATAAGTATTGGGCTCCCCATATGGTATGCAAAACATGTGTCGAGTGTCTACGTCAATGGAAAAAATGGAAAACTGATAGGTTTGAAATTTGGTGTACCTATGGTATGGCGAGAGACCCAAAATCATCATAATGATTGTTATTTTTGTGCTGTGAATGTAAAAGGTTTCAATCCTTACAAGAAAAACAACTTTCATTTGTAAATGAGCCTCTACTTGTTTGGAATCAGCAAGAGGACCTGAGCTGCATGGTGCTGATGTTCCCATACCAGTGGTAAGAACACTCCCTGATATTCCTGTATCCGACATGGAGGATATACAGGGTTTGAAATGAAATCCAGGAGTTAGCAGGGGAAGTAAATATGGAGGAAGTGTTTCATTAAACCAGCAGTTCTCCCAAGAAGAGCTCAATGATTTAATATGTGACCTAAGTCTGTCAAAACAAGCATCTGAACTTTTAGCATCCAGGCTAAAAGAAAAGAACTGTCTGAGACCGGAAGTTAAAATAATGGTTTATAGAACAAGAGAGGTGACACTCCTACCATATTTCAGAGAAGATGGAGACTTGGTGTACTGTTGTAACATCCCTGGACTACTAGCCCATATGGGAGTACCAGAATACCGAGCAGAAGACTGGCGGCTTTTCATTGACAGTTCAACTCAAACTTTGAAATCTGTTTTACTGCATAATGGCAACTGCTATGCATCAATTCCTATTGGTAACTCAACAAAACTTAAAGATGAGTATGAAAATATCAAAATGGTCTTACAAAAGCTTTGCTATCATGAACACCAATGGTCCATATGTGTTGATCTAAAAATGGTGAACGTTCTACCGTACTTGGACAGCAAAGTGGATACACAAAGTACCCATGTGTCATCTGCTTGTGGGATAGAAAACCTTGGCGATTTCAGTGGGGAACAAGGGGAGAGGTTCCATCAAGATATAAAGGTGATGGAAGACAGGTATCAGGGCAGATGGGATAAACCAGACAGTGAGGTCTCTGTGTTGTATGATT
>NC_092862.1:112232334-112278967 GCF_032062135.1 Pyxicephalus adspersus
GTGACGGTATGTGGCAGTGACATACATGAAGTATTTGTATTGCTGTGTATAGGAAGCCCCGGCCATTCCTATGGCTCTTATCCAAGGACAATTCTTGGCGGGCAGAGTCCAGTCCCGTCTATGGGAAGGTGGCCGCAGCTGGGTGCAGGTGACAGTCCTGTCTATGGGAAGGTGCCAGTCCCTTCTATAACCCGGTGCCTGTGCTCGGTTCTCTGTGCCCGTTGCCCCCACACACGGGGCACACAGCCCGCACTACTCACCGGTGTCGGTCGGTGTCCAGCAGGGCCGAGTCCCCTCCGGTCAGCAGAGTTTGTGTGAGCTCGGGGCGGGGCTCGGAATAAGTACCAGTGCAAGGGGCGCCGTTATCTCATGACATGGGCGGGGCCTATTGACACCTGCTGTATGGCTGTGTATGGCACTCCCAGCCATGACATGCAATGCCAGCTGTCCCTGCCCAACCTGAATGTCTGCTCTCACTAATCAGCACCGGATCTTTGAGTATTATTGCTTTCTCGGTGACACCTTAAAATTTATTAACAATTACCAATGAAATTCTAGGTTTAGTCATTAAGCAGCACTGAAAAGTTCAGTGACTTGGAGAAAATTGTGTTAGGACATCCAGAATTCGGATTTATTGTGTTCTGCATAGAATCACTGCACTGCTATATTACAGCAAGACTAAAGGAGCTATGAGATTACTCATTTCATTCAATCGTTTATATTAAAAAGCTTCATATATATCTGCAAAGCCTAAAATGCAGTAACCCATAGCAACTACGCAGCTTAGTGGTCCCACATATTTGGTTGCTATACATTATTATTGTTATCCATTGATCATGGCAAAACAGATCTGGTAGAGCTCTGACTGATCTGTCAGGCTATGGCTGCTGAAATAAAACACGTGGTACAGACATGTATAAAATAATTCATTATCTTTGAAATAAACATTTTTTAAGGCAGCCTTTTTCAACCTATTTACCATGAGGGAACCTTTGAAATAACTTTCTGATCCTCAGGGAACCCCTACTATAATTACTATATTTACAACTAATCCAGTCCCTACTGATTCCGTCCTTTGTGGCTGGTTGGGATTTTTGTAACCACAGATGTCATAAGGCATTTACAGTAAAATTACTTTATTAGTTAATGTTGAACTCTGGGCATATATAGCTGGGGATCAGAGAAGAGGGGTGGTTCATAATTCAGTAATTAGAGACAGCTAAAAAGATCATTGACATCCATCATGCCACTGAATCTACCAAGTGATCCTAAAACTAAGCTGCCAACATCTAAAAAAATGGTCAGGTCAAGGAAACCCTAAAAACCTCGGAAGGAACCTTAGAGTTCCATGGAGCCCTGGTTGGGATTGGAGGTCTACGAGGGGGTGCTGAGAAGTTCCTGGCTTTGCCCAGAAAGAAGTGAGCCAGAGTTATGAAATACCACATTTATTCAACATATTCCCCCCTGAGGAATACAGTTTCCAACCATTCCTGTAGCATAACAGTCTGTGATTGTCATTTCCTGCATGTTCAGTATCTCTACGCTTTATTTGTTGACCTTTGGAATAATTTAGAACACACTAAAGGATTGAAAACCCTACTTGGGTGTGGTGTTGCCAAGAGTAGGTAAAACTTCATGGCTGGTGTCTGACCAATCAATGGTCCAGATAGATTCATTTCATTATTTATAGGAATATTCCAAAGGTTCACACCATAGATCTGTCCAATTTCTTAATTCTCTTAGTAGACAATTAGACAGATATATGCCACATGAAATTAATCTTTGACACGTCTTGCTTACTAGTGTGGCTTAGTCATAAAGTGCCAATCATTAGTGTTTGAAGAATAAAATTAGTGCCAAATGGTGTCTGTGGGATAAAGAAGTTGCCAATCCTTGGTGTCAATAAAAGAGCCGATCAGTGGTGCAAAATGAAAAAGAAGCAGGTATGCACTTTGATTAACTTATGGCCAAATGGTAAGTGTCTTGTATAGTGTTGGAACATCTGTGGCTCATGGACACTGCAGGATTGTGTTTATAAGCTTGGGACTGTCCTGCAGGATTGTAGAAACTTGGCGACTATGCTAATATTCGGTAGCACTTATACTGAATATAATGTACAGCACTTTGATGAGAGAATCCACACTTGAAGCCTTCTGTATCTGGGAAGTTGTCTACTGTAGTCTCAGGGTTCAAACTTTCTCAAAGGGGTCACTGGCTCCTTTACATAGCTGGGTCTGAAAAAAACATGATTCCTCCAAAACAGATGGGTATAAAAATATATCTAATTGCTTCCTTCCTAATGGAAGGCCATTAAAACGTAATACATTATAGTGCATATCAACAATAGATCTCTGTAAGGCCAAGAAAAAAACTTCAGCAGAACTGTTCATAATGTAGACTTATGCAGCATAATAAATCTAAAGATGCTTTTACTGCAAACAGTGATGAACAAGGTTTATTTGGCTGTAGTATTAGTAGCGGTGGTGGTGCAATCTTAATATTTCTGCTGGATTTCTGATCTAGTTATATCAGAGCGTCTAATTCTTCTGAACAGAGATGATGTTAACATTGCCTTGGCATTAGTTATGTGACCAGCGAGGCACCAGAATAAAGTACATATGGGACCTTATTTGTTAGAGGTCTCCAAGACTGTGGAAGATAAACTATCATAGGAGAATTATTTTTAAGAGATTCATTCCAAGTTTGCTGGATCATCCAGGTTCTCCCATGACAGTCCATCCTCTCAAGTGTTGGAGAGTTTAAATAAATCAGGCTGGTTGACTCATTTTTTGACATTTCTTTATTCCTATAGACTATAAAGGAATATTTACTAATGTCATATTTTTAAAGCAGCAATCTGCTTGATTTAAAACTCTATGTACTCCAATTTGCAGGTGTTCACCACTTTAGATGTATTACTTTACGTCTATTCCTCAGTTTGCCAGGAAACAGTACTTATCCGTACCTTTATAAATATGGCTTTATTAAATGGGAAATCAGGTTTTTCTTCACTGCTCCAAAAATTGTAATGAACCACAATGCAGTCAATAATCACTTTCTTAACTTGAATGATCATCTGGTCCATGAACTTTATACTCAAAGACAATAGAGTGTTAGCACTCCCTAGTGGCACAAGGTAAGCATTACAGCAACATAAAGCAGCCTCATCTGATCTTTTTTTTTCTTTATTTTTGCCAGCAATATATTTATTCTGATTATATTGAATACAGCATTTCCATAGAAAAACATGCAAAATGCTATGGATTATGTTACATCTCGGGCTTTAATATTGTCCAAAAAATTAATGCAGATTAATAACAAGTTCTTAAATTACTTTGACCACTGATGTTTTTCAATGTTAGTCAATGTTAGCCAATGAACAAGAAAATTTTGAAGTGATCAACAAAAGATCCAAGCAACTATCATTTAGAAAAGGAGATCAGGATTGTTTCTTGTAATTAGGTTTTATTTAATTGAAACTTGTCACTGTACAAATAAGGAACCATGAGAATGACAAATGAAATAACAGAATTCTCTTACATTTTCTCTGTGTGTTGTGTAATAAGGTCAGGCAGTTGACAACCTACAACAGAGAAAGCCCCATCCTCACAATTTTTTTTTTCCTCTTTAGTAAGTTATTTGACATTGTACAGTACATTACATATAACAGCATGCATCAGGCCCTCCTCCTCCACCTCCAACATAGTGCACTGCAGGAAGAGATTATTAATAGATGTCAGCAGATTCCAGAGCTATACACAATATTTATTTATAAATTAATTCTTCATAGAGCACAGTAGGGAGGCATAATTGTATGTTTATGTTCTTTTGTTCCTAATATAGCCATTGTATTCTACTGTAATTTAACAACGAGTCATTTTGTATTAAAGGATTAAAGTGGAACCTCCTTATGGACAGAAATTTTAAAATGGTAGACAGAATTACTTCTCATCAAGGAGTTTTACTTGTCAGATAGCAGAGATTTGGGCATCATGGTAACCCTTCTCCTTACCCATATGGCATGATATATTGTATATAAATATATTAAAATATATATACCCACCCCTGCCTCTACTGGAGATAGGAGAGAAAGTGATAATACTACCATTTGTCTGGGTAGAGGAAGGCAAAAAAAAAACCCTGGTACAATTTGCTTCAACAGGGGAAAAAAATCCTTTCTGATTCCATGAGGCAATCGGATGTTCCCTGGAACAACAGTCACTGTTATCTTTACTTTAAAGCCTTAATACCCATTTATATTTTGTGCTTTTAGAAAAACATCCAGCTTTTTCCTAAAACAATCTATAGTAGTTGCTGAAACTACTTCCTGAGGGAGCCAATTCCACATTTTCACAGACCTTACAGTGAAGAATCCCTTCCTTATCCGGAGATTAAACTTCTTTTCCTCCAGACACAAAGGGTGCCCTCTTGTTCTTTGTAATGACTCCAAAGTGAAATTAGGAAGAGCGTTCTCTATATGGATCGTTATAAATTTATACAAGGTGATCATATCCCCCCTTAAACGTCTCTTCTCAAGGGAGAATAGATTCAGTTCAGCTAATCTCTGTTCATAGCTGAGCTCCTCCATTCATTTTATTAGTTTAGTTGCCCTTCTCTGCACTCTCTCCAATTCCACAATGTCCTTTTTGTGAACTGGTGTCCAACACTGCACTGCATATTCCAGACGTGGTCTGACCAATACTTTGTACAGGGGCAGGATTATGTCTCCATCTCTGCAGTCTATTCCTCTTTTAACCTTCCTAGCGGTAACCCCGAGTGTGACTCGAAGTAGAAAAAAGCTGCTAAAAGCGGTAACCCCAAGTCACACTCGGGGTAGGTAAACCTATGGGAGGTAATAGTAAATACAGCCTTACCTGATCTGCCGGCGTCCCGCGGGGTCCATCGCCGCGATCATGCTCTTCTTCTCTCTTCCTCTGGCGTCCTCTGCACACGATGAGTCACCGGGTAGTTCCCAGTGACGTCGGGGCGTGTGTACGTTGCAAAATAACTGTATTGAATGCAATACATTGGATTTATATGTGTAAAAGCATTACTTTGTTTTCAAGAACATTTATTTTACAGTATATATTTTAGTATAATAACATTTTTTTTTAAAAATATATAGATTTTTATATTTATTAAATTTATTATTTTTACATGATTTTGTGTTTCAAACTTTATTATACTCATACTATTATATTATACTGTAAAATAAATTTTCATGAAAAACAATGTACCGCTTTTAGACATACAAAACTGGAAAGAAATGAAGCGCTAGGGAGGTTAATACAAGAAAGTACTTTACTAGCTTTAGATATTGCAGCTTGGCATTGCATGCTGTTATTAGGTATATGATCGACCCGAACCCCCAGATCCTTTTCCATTTCTGACTCCCCCAAATCTATTCCCCCTAGACAGTATGAAGCATGCATGTTGTTAGCTCCCAAGTGCATAACTTTACATTTATCTATATTATATGTCATTTACCACTTGGCCCCCTATTCAAACATTACATCCAGGTCTGCTTGTAGATTATAGACATCCTGTATGGGTCCAGGGAGAGGGATGTTTAATGCCTGGAATTCTGTTTTCTGAAATTATTTCAAATTCCTTACAAAACTAAGCTATTATGTAGATTTGTTTGATTAAAGCAAGTCTCATCTTAGTGTACATTTTGACATCCCTTTTTTTTAGCTGAATTTTCATTGGTTACATGGCTTGACTCTGTCTCTCATCTCCATGTCTGCAGCCTCTCACCATCTCATTTAAAGCAGAACTAAATCTTATTATTAAGAAATTGTAAGCAGGTAATGTCCCTTCAAGAAGAACATACCCGCATCTGCCTAATCGCAAATTTTTAATTCAATTCTCATGTCCTTGTTTCATTATTACTTTCGTATTCATTATTCGTTTCATATTTGTTGGTTCCCTTTGAAGTATTGTTATACTTTTCATGTGTCCTTTTAGGGCATTGACATCTGTTCAGCGACCCTGTATTAAGACTTTTTTATTTGATGGAACATTTTAGACCTGTTTTATTCAGGCTTTCCAAGACTGGAAAAGATGGACTATCATGGGAGAACCTGGGTGATCTTGCAAAGTTACCCTGTTCTTTGTAATTAGTTGGCAAAAAATTAAATCACAGCCCAGATCCATTCCAGGTTTGCTAGATAATCTAGGTTCTCCAATGTTCTCCCTCTTCTTTTCTGTTCTGGAGAGCTTTATGCTTTGAACTCTGTCATATCTGCCCTGGACCCTTTTTGAGTTTATAGATTTTTTTTTATTTTACATCTCTGCTATGTCATATGGTTGACATGTAGTGTTCTTCATGTAGGTGTTCCTAAAATGTTTAGGTTGTAAGTTACACTTCAAGCTCATCTAGGCAAATGTTTTTTTTTGCTTCTGATCTTTTGCTGTATTTTTATCAGTTCTGCTCTACTTAAAATTTCAAAAAAATCCATTGAAAAGAAAAAATTGAAGGCACATTACTAACTGGAAGGCATCCTGATTTGTTTTTAATATAGCTACTATTGCCCTTTTACATTAACAATGGGTGCATTTGGGTCTCTGCAACAATAATGTGAATTTTTGGACCCTATAAAGGAATTTTTTAAAGCAGCATAAGTAAGGAAAGATGTAAAGATTAAATTAGATAATAGAAAATCCAACAACCTTTTCTGACATCTTAATATACTTCCTCATGATCTAGCTACTTAGCTACGCAGTCTGATAGAAAATAAGGTTTAATGACTAAAGAACCGATTCCCATATGTTTAGAGGTCAGACCTTGCCACGGTTTCCCCTGATAACTAGACAAGCAGATACAAAACACAATCACTAATGTTTTATAAAAGCTTTACTTGGCTTGTCTAGTTTTAAAAAGGATTCCAAATGTTAAATTTAAAGCTTAACTTGCTTGCATAAAAAATACATTTGAAGATATAATGATTTCAGAACTGCAATAATGTAATCTTGCTAGGAAAATGCATCTTTAAACATCTTTGGTATGAGATGACATCTGTTTCCACACATTGAGCAGACATGGCCCACTATTAAGAGTTGTGATATAGAGGGGATCAGGGCTACCATCAGAAATTTAGTCTCCAAACTAGGTAAACTTCATGGGCCCATCACCTCTGTCTAAAAAAATTTAGCTATACAAAATTAAAAACTAAAAAAAAAAAGATTGATGGCAACCAGTCAAAAACATTACTTTAAAGAGGAACTAAAGTTGAATTATCAGATGCGCAGACAGACAGGCTTCTTTTATGACATAAAATAATGTTAAAATCTCTTCTATCAAAAATGTTTCTTTCTGCCTCTTAGCAATTTTTTTGCCATAGTGTACACTGAGCCATGCGTGCAAACTTTTGTACCACAACAAAGTACCTCCCGTGCACATGGATGGGAGCGATATTACGCCAACCAGGTCAATAAAAATGGCTGAAGTCTACAAACTCAGAAGACTGAGCAAAAAAGGCAGTGGCAAAGCCATTTAAAACTGCCGCATCAATGAAATGGGATACTTTAGCATGTAATTCTGCCGTAATACAAAAATATTCTGTTTATACAGCACAACCCTTCAATTACTTTAATTTCACTTTTGTTATATGACTGAATTTTCGTTGGAAGTCCTGGGATCTGGCTGACATCTGTTTTCACTGATTTAGGATAAGTAGGATACAGGTATAAAAATACTGATTTAGGTGAAGGATGATTGGAGAAAGTTATAGGTAAAATAAACCATAAATGCTCTGATGACAATTCTGCCCAAAGAACGAATGGAATCTCTTAAACCATTTTATATGAAGTAATAAACATAAATGTAACATATACATTCTTTCTATTTTTGAAGGCCTCTAGTGTTGGTCGAATATCTCACTATTCAATTCGACAGCTATTCGATCGAATAGGGGGATATTGTGATCAAACACCAAATTCAAAACACCATTAAAGTCAATGAGGGGAAAATTTGGGTTATTTTTTGGGACTGTGTAGAACTGCAAGAGCGATCAGGGGAGCAGAGCTGACAGCTCCCCTTTCTGATTGCTCTTGCAGCCCTAGCCTAACTATACTATGTGTTCTTGGGTAGAGATTCTCTAACCAAAAACACAGGAGTCCCACGGGATCCCCGGGCACTAGAGGCTAAATGGGAAAAAGTCTCCCCATTCATTCACCTCTAGTGCTTTGTTATTGGCTGGGAAAGGAAAATCCTGGTGATGCTTGAGCTGTTATCAGGGTTTACCCTTCCTCAGCCAATCACAGAGCACTAGAGGTGATGAATGGGGAGACTTGTCAACATTTAACCTCTAGTGCCCGGGGATCTCACACTGAGAGGAGGATTCCCATGGCTGTGCTCAGAATGAATGCAGCCATGGGAATCATCTTGTCAGTGTCACGGGCCCTGGAGTCACATACAGTTCTGCTCCCCTTATTGCTCTTGCAGCCCTAGCGTAACTATAGTATAATTTCTTGGATAGAGATTCTCTATCCAAGAACACCAGAGTCCCATGGGATCCCCGGGCACTAGAGGCTTAATGGGGACAAATATCCCCATTTATTCACCTCTAGTTTTCTGTGATTGGCTGGGGGAAGGAAAATACTGATGACACTTGAGCTGTCATCAGGGTTTACCTTTCCTCAGCCAATCACAAAGCACTAGAGGTGATGAATGGGGAGACTTGTCCTCATTTAACCTCTAAAGCCCAGAGATCCAACACTGACAGGAGGGAGCTGCACAGCCATGGGAATCATCCTGTCATTGTGGGATAATACACAATAAGGTATGGATATTAAAGAGGACCTAAACTGAAAAGTGCCTAAAAAAAAAAATACACCTATATTCAATCCGGGGGTGTCCTGTATCGGGTCCCCTTTTATGTAAAGTGAAATTTCTGAGTTTAGTCTGTGGATAAAAAGCATAGAATCTACTGTTGTTTCCCAAGTGAATCCACATAAGTGGTGTTTATGCCACTAGAGGGCAGCAAAGGACTTAACATAGGACACCATGTGCCTGTTACTTTATGTAAGGATTGCTTACTGACTTCAGGGTGTAAGGGTCTTTCTGCAAGGCATTATTTACAAGTTTAACTTTACCCTTGCTACATACACACGTGCAATAGTTGTCATTGGAAAGGATCTTTCACAAACCAATATTGACTGCCACGATGCATGAATGAGTGCTGTACATACACCACCGTTCGGCTCTATGGAGAGGGGAGGGGGAGAACGACGGAGTGGCACCTCGCTGCACTCTTTCCCCTTCACTTCCATTAATATCATTTGTCGTCCATCAGTGGTCGGACGATCGATGGTCGGCTGTGCACACACCAGATTCTTGTCCAATATCGGTTCTGAGACGATTATCGGATGAGAACCATTGGAAGTGTGAACATAGCCTTACAGTCCAACAAAAGTCTTCTATGGACATCTGATTGCACTAGAGCCCATAAAACTTAAGCAAGTTACCCTGATAACCTAGCTCTTGTAGGTCTACAGTGGGAGCCAATATGTTGCATATACATATGATGATCAGAGGGAATTTGGGAAATCAAATAATTAAGGTCAAATGCTGGAAATTATTTTCAGATTCTTGGTAATTACACATGATCCTTTCTTCAAGATTCATACTAGCAAGATTCACCCAGCAAATGTCATATAATACATAGAAACAATTCTCCAAGAAATTGCTGGCTGAATCCCATCAAACATACTTGGGCAAATGTAACTTTTTTATCTGATACAAAAGGGTTTATTGAAAACGATGTAGAAAAAAACAATACGAAAAAGGAGTAATAACAAAGTATTATCAGTAACAAAGGGTTACGTAAAACAAACCAAATAGACCGAATGTCAAGATTTCTAGATCCCATATCGGAACAGAGAGAGCTTAAAGTATTACAAATGAGAAAAGCAAAAGATTAAACAAGCACATGGTTCAAGATAAAACCTAATTCCCATAATAATGGGTAGAACTTGGAGAACTAGGAAAAAAGGAAGAAGAAGAAAAAGAAGAGAGTGAAACAAGAAAAGAGTGCCCCGCAGCCAGGTAAGGTCTTGTATCAGGTCTTCAAAGAGGGAGAAGGGACAGGGTCCTCTGAGATGGTAGATAAGATGCTAGCCATGGTTTCCAAACTGCCATAAAATATGAATTTTTTTTACTGTAAAAATTTGTACCAGTGAATAATTTATGTACTTTAGAGCTAAATTCTTTTTTAATAGAATAGAAAATATTTGAACCCCAGGCAAGTTTTTATTGCTCTGTGTCAGCCCATAGGTAAATTCACCCTCCCTATCCCTTTTTGGGTCCATTGCAAGAAAGATGATGGAATATATTTATTATTATTATTATTATTATTATTATTATTAATAATAAACAGCATTTGTATAGCGCCAACATATTACGCTGTACATTAAATAGGGGTTGCAAATGACAGACAAGGACACAGGAGGAGGAGGAGAGGACCCTGCCCAGAAGAGCTTACATCCAAAATGTTATGGCTGTCACCAGAACAGGATAGGACGGTAATTCTAGCAATTAGAATTCCTGTTCTAGGGATCTAAGAGTGGAATACTTCTAACTGGACAATGGGCCTATATTAATAAAGTTCTCCAAGACTGGAGAGGATACACTTTCATCTGCGAACCTGGGTGATCCAGCAAACCTGAAAAGGATCTGGTCCAGGATTGAAACAATTTGCTAACAAATAGCAAGTGACTTTTAACATTCCAGGTATGCTGGATCACACAGCTTCACTGATGAAAGTGTATCCTCTCCAGCCTTTGAGAGCTTTAATAAATTAGACCCATTGTCTAAGCAGTCATGCAATAATGCTGCCACCACCATGCCCAATAAGTGAAATCTTTAATTCAGATATAAAATAGACACAAGAAGACTAAACCAAAAAAATAGCTTTTTGTAAGGGAGTGGTGGTATCAATGAGCTGTAATATAGCGCCAATAGAGTTCTCCTACCGTCTGTCTGCAGAGGGAATAATTTGGAATTTCAAAAGCAAACTAGAGGGTTACTACAGCTTTTTGTTTTTTATTAAAAAAATAGTGCATGCCAGGTGCATGGATATTAAAACATTATTCTTATGCCTGGAATTCATCGCTAAATAATCCCAGGGAATTTTGAGGCATGTCCTTCATTACAGGTGTAGGCACAAGAAAAGGAAATGTTTACCACCCAAAAACTGTAAAGAACCATACAGTATCAGAGACATAATAAGGAGGAACAAGAGGAAGTGAAAGCAAATCTCCTCAAGGTGAAAAAAATCAAAGTGAGATTTTTCCTCTACTCTTTGTCTGGTGATAACTTTAATATTTCAGATTTCCCTAGTGAAATGTTTCCACTGAGGTCATAGACAGAAATAAAAACCTAAATTCAATACTTTCTCTACTAAGCTAAAAAAAGCTCAATTCAAATTATTGGAGGAAACATATCTACTTTTTACTAAAGAATTTGTTATTGTTTTAAGCAATAGAATTTGAATTTTAATATTTTTTTAAAGTGGAACTACATGTTAAAAGTAAAAAACTGCAGTAAGGCAGATAACTTCAGAAATTAAAAAAACTTCTGGCCCTTAGGCCATCTTGATTAGCCAGGCTGGAATGATGCCGACATCCACTGTGCCTTTTGCATTGAAAACCAGCTCTCAGTTTTTTATTTAAGAACTATAGTTCCACTTTAAGTTATTTGAAATCATTGAAAAGTTTCAACCTAAATCAAAGTTTTAGTGGTTCACATCAAAAGAATTTTTGTGACCAATGCTGTTGCTGCCCAAAAATACGGTGTTGTATGTTCTTTATTTTTGGAAGCTAAAACAATAAAGGATCCATTCCAGACATATATATGTTTTTCCTTTAGGTTGCAGCCGTTCCATATAAACAACATTTTTACACCTACAAAACATTTTACATAAAAAGAAAATGAAGGCAGCTTACATGTGTCTAGGTGACTCACTGTAGTGGAAATTCAGACTTGCTAAAAGTCAAGAAACTTTGAGGAAGCTACATTGCAGCCATAAAAATACAATATAGACTTTCACCTTTATGATACCTAATGATACATATACATTACAGCAGTAGAAGTAAAATATAGACTTTCACCTTGATAATACTTGATGATACCTATACCCATGACACAGCCATAAACCCATTTATAATGGATCATCTTTATGGCTCCGGGACCCTGGGACTGAGCACACACCAGGCTCTGCTCCAGATGTATTACTCTGATAAGTGCTGTTATCTTTATTTGTCTGGCTACACCTCTTCCTTATAGGAATCAAACTAGTTACCATTGTTTTATCCAGGCAATCCTTCTTTTAATGAACACAATTTAAAGTCTAATGCAGGGGTGGGCAATGTTTTATGGCCACTAGGCCATCTATGGGGTGGGTGGGAGCACACTAGGCTGCACCTGCCCCAAATGCTCCACACACAATGGGAACACCCCCTGAAGTGAAATCCCTCTCTTCCGTATGCATTATGGAGGAGAGGAATTTCCCTTCAGGGAGCCTTCCCTATTTGTGCAAGGGTGGTGGCACCAGAGCACCGGGGGGTGCCGGCCGGCATTAGGCCGGATCGCCCAGGGGGGGTTAGGCCAGAATGAACTACTGGCTAGGCCGTATCTGGCCTAAAGGCCGGAGTTTGCCGAACCCAGGTCTAATGTCGCAGAGAGAGGATGGATTTTCGTTAGGCAGGACAATATTTTGTGATCATTTAGGGTGAAAATCTAGTCTTAGCACTGATGTTGCACAGCGTTGTTTAATGATTTAACTTGTAGGATTGATATTGTTTATTACTGGGGAGGATGCAGCGGTAGCCTTCTGATTATATACCTCCCCTATTTTTTCTGTGGCTGAAATTGATTACTAAATTGATCGCACTTATGACAATTATTTAGTGTCTGTGTACAATAACCTTATCCTAATTAAAAGTTATTAGTGAAAGTATCCCATTCCTGAAAAGCAAATTCTCTTTAAGCAGCCTTTCTTCTTTTTAAACCCATGAATCTGCTTGTTTATATGGTACAGTTCTATGACACTAAACATACTCTTCATACATACCCTGCATATAATTTTTTTTGTTTTTCTATACGATGGCAGTGCTAAATTACCTTGCTAGGACTGTGGGTCTTCTGGAACTTCTGGTTTGATGGTTTATCAGTGCACTGCTCAGTATGATCTACACCTCCCAGCATGCTTTGTGCTTCCCTTACAGTGCATGTTTGCCCAATACTCTCTTTCTGGCCCTGCTGTCCACCCTGGGCAGTGATGTATGGAAGGGAATTTTAACATTTAAGAACTTTATACATGTCATCGCTGGATATATCAGCACATACAATTGTAGCCTGTTGGTAATTAGCCATGGAGAGTGGCTACATTCTAGGTACAAGGAGGTCCAGTGTTGCCACCCTTACATAGAAAGCATTGGATACTAAAAGTGATTTGTTAAGAAAATAAGAGGATTGGTACTGGGAAGCACACTGGAGGGTAGGTTATAATATAATGTTTTTTATTTGTATTTCATGTCACTTTAAGGTGATTATAGTCTCACTTTTTTGTATCAGTTCCACTTGTATTAAGAAGAAGGCTTTAGACCCCAGATAGTTTGTTTAGCATAAAGCAATGTATACGTAAACAGTATTAACCAGCAACATCACTTTTTTGTCAGCTAAATAAAAGCTTACCTTCATTGCTAAGTTGTCAATGGAGCAGCTACATTTGCACACATACTTGTCACCAGGGAGAAGTGGGCACGCATGGGTGGGTAATGACTACAATGACTACAGCATTATTATCCTGATATCTGGGAAAATGAGAAGACTATCGCTGATAATGCAGTGAGTAATAAATTAGTGAACATTTTGTACTATGATTTTTATTAAGAAAACTTCATCAGAAAGTTTTGAAACTAAAACTGACAATCCTAAAAATAAATGATATTTACTTCAATTAGCCCATCTACCTACCTACCCTAATATTTTATACCCAAATCTCTAAATGTTTATTGCCTGCAAAAGCTGCATTTGTAAGATCCCTGAACAAAGAAATCCTTTGTATCACTGTCAGTCCTTTGATTACTTTGAGCAGTGTCTGTCTTTTATTTTGCTGAGTTTGCTTTGTTGTACAGATAATTGTCTGAGGCTTCAGATCACATATTTGAGGATAGCACCACACCTTAATATGTTTATTCTTTGGAATCTAGGTCTTTATTTAAAGGAGAATTAGAGCATATACAATGGTATTTTGAAATAATACAATAGTATCTAAGTTACAGTGGTTAATGATATGTAAAGTGTGTCAGACAAAACATAATACTTTGATCAATGTATTGTTAAAAGCAAAATCCATTGGTCTAGGAGCAATATGTGCTTGTAGTCTAACAAATCTGATATCATGGATGATAGGCAGTGCTGAGGCTATCATTTCCTAATTCCCAATTGGGTGAAATTGACATAGTTAAAAAATTATATTTTTCAAATAAATGTTTTTGTTCCTATTGTAAAAGGAGGCAACAGTAGACCAATTTTAGATGTTTTTCAAAAAATCTCTATTGATTCTTACAGAACGAGGTCACACAATCTTGCTATTGCACAGTTGTTAGCAGTGGTTCATTACTGTAGTTAGGACTTCTGGATTTTACTTATTCAGTGCATTTTAGCAACCAATCAGAAATAATCCTTCACTTTTTGCACTGTTGGTGAAATGTGATTGCTCTCTAGGCAACTAGTTATTCCATTACATGCTATAAACTCTGAACAATTAAATAATATCTAATTTAAAAAAGTATGGCCAATTCAACATAGTCACCTTAATAACTGTTGCTACCATTGTCTGTAAAACTAAAGTGTCAAATACTAAAGCTTGCTTCAGATGGCCCAACTTTGTCCAGCCGCTTCTGCTGCAGGCAGGTAGCACGCTACTGAAATACCAGCCAGTGGGGTCATAGAGCTCAGTCTCATAAACATTCTCATTCCTGTAAGGTGATGGTTACTTATGAAGAAAACACTTACTTGCTGCTTGTAGACATGTTGGATCATCTTTTTTTTTAATGTTACTTTCGCCAATAAGGAGATTTATTTCTCTATTTTTGATAGTGTCCATTGATCAGTTATTCCAGAACAAATGGTAAAATATTTTTTACCATAGAAGACATGTGTTCCAGGTAACAATTATGTTGGGAATTCCCTTCATTTAGGGGTATTATCTCTAATATCTTGTCTCTGAGAGGGGAATTAAAGGCAAACATCGCCAATGGTATACTAAAAGCAAAAAATAATCTGTTAATCAGATCGGAACTTTCGATTTCCTCATAGAATCACGAAATAAGTTTTTTTCCCCTGTTGAAGCAAATTGTACCAGGGTTTTTTTTTGCCTTCCTCTGGACCAACTATGTCCATAGGGTTTTAAATCTGGGATATTGTTATTTTCCTAGTGGTTGAAATTGAAGGACTTATGTCTTTTTTTAACTTGACTTACTCTGTAACTATATATGTAAAACAAACAGCAAACAATTTAACTGCAAAAATAACAGTAAATTAAATATTCTTACATTTTTTTTAAATTTGCTAAAATTCTTGTTCTGCCTATACTAGAACATAGAACAAGAGAATATTTTTATCCTTAAAGTGAGTTCTCTAGAATTAAACAATAAAGTGAGTCCCGAGCAGATTAGTATTCTGGGAAACCATTGATGTCCTTGTAGCTTTGGGCCACTAGCCCATCACTGGTGAGACACACCTACATGTTGTAAGTATTTATTTATTTTACATTATGCAGAATCATTTTCACCATCATTTGACATTTCCAGTTTGAACCCATGTTTTTGCAAATCAAAACTGATGGTTTCCAATGATTCTTCATAAACAGTAAGCTTTTAATCAATTTATCTTGTAAATGCAGTTCACCAACGAAGAAACATCATTTCATATAAGGGCTAATGAATATCTGGAGCTCAAATGAGCAGAGAACCTATTTTAATTCTAAATGTCTAAAATCCATCCAAAGGCACCAAAAACATGTACAAGCATATATTGTTTCATGGTATATATTATTAGCAGTATTTTTTCAAGAGTTCGAAATTGATAGGAGTATAGGAAAACGGCCTGTTGTTAAATAGTGATCTGTTCTTATTCTCCATTTCATACAGGATGCCTGCAATAAGACATAAATAGCTCCGGATACAGTTTCTCTTTTATAGTCTGGCCTAATTTGTTACATGGCAAAAAACAATAAGTGATCCTTTAGCCTCTTTATTTGTTGTAAGGCTTTCAATTTACAATGCAGACCTCTTGCTCAGCAGTCTTACTCTGATTAAACATTCATGGCGCAGTTGTTGTGCAGTGATCCTGGACCGGATAAGAGAACTGGGTGATGACAATGTGTACAAGGGTTGTCATAGTGATTATGCAAGACAAGGGACACATGTTCCTTCCAGGCTCACCATGTACTTTGGTGAAGGGTTTTATGTATTTATTTTTAAAGCTTACATTGCTGTAAGTAAAGAAAAACAGTTGGAAATGTAAAAGAAAACCTGTCATAGAGATATATACACTGTATACTATTTTATTATGTGCAGTACATTTGGCTAATATCAGAAGAATATGTTCAGTGACTTCATAAACAATTAAGTAAGGCATTAAAAAGTATAAAATAAAGGAATGAATATAATTCAGAAAAACAGCATTATGAAATGTCATAGCAGTTCAACAACATGTCATGTCATGTGAGAAATGTGCAGGAAAAAACTGCAAAGGAGTCACATATCTCGGGAAAGTTTAATAGTTATATAGTTTAACATATAAAGTATATGGTCCACTATGTCTGGGTCTTTTTTTAAAATTGACAAAAGCAGTAGAGTATTACTGTTACATCATAACACTTATATGAGTTACAACATGGCAGAAACAATTGGTAAGGAGAGATAGGGGTGGATCAGTCTAGACCAGCTTTAGGCTACGTACACACGTGCAATATGTCTCGTCCAATAATCAGCTCAGGGCCAATATCGGACGAGGATCTGGTGTGTGTACAGTGCTCGTTGTCCATCGTCCAAACGACTGTCCTGGCGGATCCACGGACGATGGACGACCAACAATCCCAATGGAAGTGAAAGGGGAGAGAGCACAGCGGGGTACCGCTCTGTCGGTCTTCCCCTCCTCTCTCAATAGAACAGAAGGGTGCTATATGTACAGCACTGCTTCATGCATCATGCAGTCATTGGAATGGATCGTGAAAGATCCTTTCCAACGACAATTATTGCACGTGGGTACATAGCCTTACCCTGAGTTCTATTGAACCACAAGATATACCCTAGTGATTGATAATGGTTCCTCAAACTGAGGCTCATTTGATGAAGACTGCAAAGTTCTGGGGCCAACACCACTTGGCAGAGCCACCTGCATGACTTTAATTAAGTTTAGGTGTCTATAAAGGTGGTATTCTAGCCACCATTATAGAATGCCAATTTTTCCACTGGCCACCAGTTTAGAAGACTTTTTCCCATTGACTCCCAAAAAATTGGTTTTAGTAGGTAAGACCTGGGTAAAAAGGTTAGGAAAGACTGGTCTTTTCTTCACATGGGCATAAAGTCAGAATCTAAATAATGAAGGAGCAGGATTCCTCTTTATTACTATGAAGAGTGAGAATTTTTATAACACGCTCAATGTCCGATGTTAAACCAAGATGTTTGGTGTGTTCTAGATGTTTGAATATAAATATACTTCCCAGGCTACCTACCTTTGGTCTGTCATATATAAATTTGACATTGCTCACATGAATAGTATTACTGAGCCCATATGACTAACCTAGAGGATTGTATTATAAAGAAAGGTGTGTTCAGTTTGCTAAACAAAGCAACAGAATGGTCTGTGAGTACACCAGGCTCTATCAGCTGCATTCACAAGCAAACGAGCCATATTAAGTGAACAACTGCTAAACTGAAGGGACTGAACAGTATGGTAAAGTTTGTCACACATCTGATAAGTTGTGTGCAATGCAATATAGGTTGATAAAGCATGAACAGATTATAATAGGCATTTTTAAGTTAAGGGCTAATAAATTACATAATAAGTTACTGCTATAAAAGCAAGGGCAGAGACTGTTTAAAATATTTAAAGAGGATCTGTCACATGTGTGGAAAGATCTCAGTACCAAAGTATACAGAGATAATAAAAACAGGTCCAACACTGAAAGAATTGGCAAGAACACTTAAGGAATATGTAAACTACTGCACATCCAAGCATCTTTTTTGGTTTATGTTCTCTCTAAGTGAAAGTACAGTATTATATTTTAATTATTTCAAACACTGACACTTGTATTGTTTAATCTAATTCGGACCTGTTAGGCTACCACTGCCAACTTGTTTTAGAAGTTGTGTAGCACTCAACTGTGTAGGAGCAAGCAATTTATATCCAGGTGCCTCCTAGTAGTGTGGCAGGAGAAACTCAGAACAGCTCGTGCAAATGTAGGGTTTTACTGTAACACAACTCATAGGAAGAAAGTGCTTGGGTAGCAGAGTGTCAGAGTAGAAGCAGTTCGCTTCCGTAAGTGTTCCGTACCGTCAATACTGACAGCTGGCCTTTAGAATCCTCCCTAATCTGCTAAATCTATAGTAAAGTGCAAGAGAAGTGTGTCCCTTCTCTAGTGTGGGTATCCCATGTGGGTCACAGTTCCAAATTCCACGTCAGTGGGATTTTGTCCTAAGTAATCTCTTCAGGGTCCCATCTTCTAGCTTATCCCTGATTCCTAAGACAAGTCTTTAGCTACTAGCCAAGCCTGGGCAGGAACCAGGGTTGGCAGGACCAGCCTTCCCTAGCTTCCATAGTATTCCATGGTGAGGGCTCATTTATCCACATAGAAGAACTGAGCACCAGGGCAGTAATAGGCTTGCAATAGAAGGTAGCCAACCATCATTGGGGGGAACCAATTCTAGAATTGTCCAGAATACCCTAACATTGACCTTTAAACCCTTAAAGGGACCCACTATACTAAAGGTTTGCAACAGTTACAAATGTCTTAGTTGATATCTTTTTCTACAATGTTATTGACTGGTTACTAGCATGTATCCTGTTTATAAGGTCTGACACACTTACTGATTCAGAGACTAGCTAAATACTGAAGCTAGAGGATGACGAAAAGAAAATATTGGTTTGCAAAAAACATGTCATTTTTTTTTTTAATTTGAAATGTAACCTTTAAGTTTCAAAGTGAGTCAAAAGCATGGCTGATAATCCAGATAAAGTTTATTCAGTAATTGTGTGAAAACACCCAACCTGCTTAAAGGATTCTAAGAAATCTCCTTATTTGGGGCTTACCAAAACTAGATTGAAAAATTAAATTGAATGAATCTTATTTTCTAGGATTTGCTGGGTCAGCAAAATAAAGGTTTTCAGTAAAGAGATTTGAAAGGAGATACTGTGCTGCATACTCGTAAGGATAAATGCAGTGTATTATGGGAGTTGTCTGTAAAAGATTTAGTTTAATGATATAAAACACTCACAAGTTATTAAGGACCAACATAAACAAATTCTTGGTTGGGAATGGGGGTCATTTAGGGATAGCAACTGCATTAAGCAAAAGGATGCTGAAATTGGCATCCCTGCAACTAACAAAAAAGATCAAGGAGAATAAAGTAAACCTCAAGGTAACATATAAAACCCTTTAAGCGCTGGGTTAAAAATGAAATCAATAGGCACCACATAAGGCTCAGTTCACAAAGCTAACACAACAGGATGAGGATATGTATTTTCAAAAAAAGACAATTCCTTTTAGCTGAGTCCAATGGGATCAAAAATCTTCAGTGGTGTGTCTAAAAATAAGATCCTTATGTTTTGTATTAAGCTTTGGATTGTGCTTGAATCGCTTGTATCCCCTTGCAAACTGAAAAGGTGAATACACTGTCCACACAGAGTAGGTCGCTCCCTAGTAGAAACTTGGCACACGTGAGTCATGGAGAGTGAAACATCAATATATTATTAAACAGAACAATGACCCATGCAAACATCTCTCTTGTTCAAACTCTATAGACCTTCTCATAATGTTTCCCAGACATATTTTATATCATAGCCATTGTGCTTTCAACTGAACCACGCCGCTGTGTGCTTTTACATATGAATAAATATTAGGTAATCATATCATCGAAGCAAATCGTAACAACGTTTAGCTGCCTATTCAAATAAATAATACATGAAAAGGAACATGCAACTCTTGTCAATTGAGAACTTGACATTAAAAAATTTACACTAAAAATGTGTACAGGATTTTTAAAGTATATCTCTCAATAGGAAAACTTGGGGCCAGCCATTGTTGACTTCTTTTAGGACAATATGCTATCGTCCTGGCTGTAATACTGAGTTTCCATACATTCTGACCTGGAAAAAAATTGCAGCAAAGCAGAGATATCAGAAGTCATCACGCATGTACCTGTATTGGGTTATTGATTCCAAGGACAGTGAGGTTGTGGTGTGGTTTTTACTTCCTCACAACAGAAACCATTCCCCAATTTAGCGTTTTACCAACAACATCCATAGGAAATGAATTGAGGTGTCACCTGCTGACAAATGTTTAAGAACTGGTTCATTATGACGGAGCATAACAGTGCTAGCTGCTAGACCAGGGGTCCTCAAACTACGGCCCGCGGGACGAATACGGCGCGCTGAGGTTCTCCATCCGGCCCGCCGGCAGCCCAGGCTGTTTCTCCTGCTTGAGCTCTGGCTGCCTGCCATCTGCACTCCAGGGAACCCGGTCACGTGACACCACTGTTGCCGGGGTAACGCTGGACCTGTCGGGCTGAAGCAATCAGGCAGAGAAGGTATGAGCAGAGCAGAGACTCACTGCTGCCTTCATTACCTGCTCACTGCTGCACAAATGTACATGATCAATGTACATTTGTAAATAGTATAAACATACTATGCACATTGATCATGTACACATGTGCTGCAGTGTGATCCAGCCGATGTATGAAGGCAGCAGTGAGTGACAGGTAGCAGACACTGACAAAGTTTTTTTAGCAGCCCTTTTTTACTTAATAAAAAGTGTGGGGTAGTGTTGGGTGTAGGGTAGGGTGTATAAAAAGAAGCAAATTAATGAATTGCTTGAGATTATTCATTTGCATGGAAAATGCAAGATAAATTTGCATTTTCAATACACACAGTGAAAATTCAAATTTATCTGTGCATTTTCCATGCAAAGGAATAATCTCAAGCAATTTTAAAGCCAAAGTAAACGCCACTTTTTTTTTTTTTTTTAATGATCGGCAAGTGTGCTGTGCATATAGTATTGTTCTTTCATGTTTTTTAAACAATAAATATGTTTTGTGCAGTGTGCATAAGAATGTTCTCCTGTTTTTTTTCAAACTATAGTACGGCCCCCTGACAGTCTGAGGGACCGTGAACCGGCCCCCTGTTTAAAAAGTTTGAGGACCCCTGTGCTAGACAATGACAGTTCCCACCGTCCATCTGGTGGTCTTAAAAATAGGACTTACAAACTTTTTGGGAGTTTCAACTTGCTCTATCAGCATGTGTTATCTACTTGTACTGTAACTTCAGTGAATATATATTATTCATCTGGATCAACATGAGTTAATAGGATGGTTCAAAGTGCATATACACCTGTGAGAACAGAACACGCATTAAAAACATACGTTACCTCTCTTTTTTTTTGTTACAGGTATTTCCCACAAATCTTACACTTTCCAGAACACTCCCGAATAAGAGCAAGGAAAGAGGATTGGCTCAGATAGAATTTGTGTATCCAAGGTGGATTTGGGTTTGGTTTGGGTGGATTGATATTGTGGTCTATTGTTAGAATTTTCTAATATTTACATGCACAAGACAAAGCAGACAAGAAGAGAAAGTATCTAATTTGTTGCTACGCAAGTTACAAACATCCTTCTTTGGTTTACTGTTATCAAATGTCCCAAATGTGTCAGTGTCAGTGTGTGTAATAAAATATATTTTAATACAATACACAAACACCATCCTACCCATTCCCCTCATGTGCTATATAATAATGTAGTTCAAGATTTAACATTTTTAAAATGCTGTATTAATGCTAAAATACATTGTTTTATTTTAGTTATCTTTAATACCAACAAATAAAGGGTATGGTTAGTTCATAATATACATATATATATTAGAACGCAATGGCAATTTATACACTAAAAATTCCCATAATCTATCCGAAGTTTTAGGTTGTCCACTATTCTCACTACTATAACTGCATACTTTAAAACTAATAATATGATATTAAGATCTTTTAATGACTGCAGCACTGGGACATCAGGAACTAAACTAGATAGGGGCCAGAATACTCTTTAGAATTCAGAAAAAATGAATTAATGTATTGTTTTTTTTTTCTTCAAATGTACAGTTAAAAGGGAGATCTACATATAAAGCAGACAACATACTGCATGCTAGTATTAAGTTGTAATAAAGACTATACAGAGAAGCATCAACATTCCGCTGTACCGAGGACTATATGAGTCTAAATACAGCTCTACTGCGAGAATAACAAAAACTGTTGAAAAAAATTGGCCCTCAAATATACCTCACTGTGTTCCTTGTTATCTATTAATGTCTGTACTTATTAACCTGTAACTATAATTAAATAACAATTGTGTAGACCTATTTTACATGTATGTTTTTTGTCATATCATTTCATTTTCATGTCCCATAAACGCACTGATTTTTGTTTGTAAAACACTGAAATCCAATTCATATGTGATACATATGTTCATTCACATTACTGACCCTAATGACAATAACACCTTTTTACTTGTACTTCTCATTGTACAATCTTGGCTGCAATTGACAAATAGCACGAGGATGAATTACGGTCTGGTTACATCTAGAAGAACTGGCTGAGCAAATGAATCTAGACAACCGAAGGGCAAGGGCGTGGTGCCAACCTTTGCTCATGTTTAATATTTGCTTCCAGTTGCCAAGACTGCATGTTTCTGAGTAACTTAACAACAGTGCCGTGCTTGTTACAATAGAAAGAAGAACAAGTGCATATGACTAGGAAGCTCTTAGTCTTAATCAAAGCTCTACCTGTTGTTGGTAGCATTTCCCTATAAATACCAGTAACACCAGTCTAAAATGTATTTTTATCAATGTAGAATGAATAAATAAATGTATTAGTTCCAATGATATGCATAAAGCATGTCACCTGAGGAGGTTAGTGGGTCCAAACACAGCTTTTGCAGCGCTTTATGTAGTAGCTTTATGTTCACAATAAAATCCATACAGAAAAAAATTCTTGGTTATTTATCTGGTCCTCTTTCCGTTGTTATCTACTTTACTTTTTTTAGACACATTAGGTTTGTTATCGACTAAAGTCTTTGGTATTAAACATTACAAGCCCAAGACGTCAAGTGCAACTCCAGCTATAATGTTCTTTTAGTTTTCGGTGAAGTCAGAAATTGTTAGAATATCTGTCAATTAGCTACTGTTGCCTGAAGAGAGAGATTTACTCTCACCTTTTGTCCTGTTGAATATAACAAGCAAAGAGAGAAACTCCAAACATTTACAGCCATCATCAGAATAAAGAAATAGGACCCTTTCATACCTGTAACGAAAAACTATGTAGTTGGCTCTGTGTCCAGGAGTGGCAAAACCTACCACAGGTAACACATTTCAATAGGGTTGCAGCTATGTTGTGGTTTTTCCACAATCAACTACGCGTCCAAAAACAACTTGCCGCTTTATGGAACTGTGCCGCAATCCTATGCAGTTGTGCGCAGCCACATGCCGTTTGGTTGCCTCAACTGTTTCCATTAACTTGAATGGGAGAGACTAGGAATGGGTTGAGCCTGCCGCAGAATGTTGGGGTTCACTGCAGGTGAGAATTGACCCATGATTTCCCAACATCTTGTTCCAGCAAAGGTTGGATTTCCCATCAGTTTTAGATCATTTCATCCTACTTTCAGAGAGTGTCAGAATTTTACTTTACCGTATGTCTAAAAGATGGGATAAGGTTCATATATGTGCCCTGTAGCTTTTGGTGAAACCTTTGTTAAAGTACTCGAGTAAAAAAAAAAAAAAATCTTTTTAGGGATCAAAATAGTCAAAATACTGAATCACTGTGAAACCCCATCCAAAATGAAAAGCAGATGTAAATCCTAAATAATGACATTTAGTTTGCATTTTATATCATTTTTTATAAGTTTTATAAAATTTTTATCCTTTTTTGCATCTCAGTGCTGCTGATCTTCTGTATCCACAATGTATCTGTTTCCTTTCTACATGCATGCCCTCAAGCAATGTCTGCCTGGCGTTTCTCAAGGTGAGTGTCCTAAAGGTGACAAATTGGATCATCTGTGTGACAGTGATAATACAAAAGCACAACCTCAAAAATGGGACATAGGCGCACTATAACAGGAGGCGACTTATCCAGAACCTTTACAATAAGATCAACAGGTATTATTTTAGTGAAAGCTGCATATTTAAAAGTAATAAAAATAACTTTTTAAATTACATAACCATGTTAAAACTTATATGAGATTTTATTACTGTGTTTTTATGTAGTTTAAGTTGTTATATGCAATTAAATCGAGTGACTTGCCAACTTCTAATATCTCTTGGGCGCTATGAAGTTATTAACATTCTATCTCTCCCAGCCCAGAATTTAGCCACAAGTGTCCAGGGGTGACCAGAAAAAGTAAAAAAAATACGAAAAATGCTGTCATACTTTCTACTTCTAAAGGCTTGGTGTTCCCCCTTTAACTGTATTGCCTTAGGCACTGTCCCATAGTTGCCATTATGTTAAATGCAATATTTCATTATAGAATAGTGCTCACTGTCTCTGGTAAGCTTTAATTTCTATATTAGTACCTGTGAGTTGTATGCTGGTCTCTTTAAATAGAATATGTACCTATCGTAAATCTAATTACAGATCGATGTCATGTAGTTACAGAAACCTATTACAGGACCAATTACAATTTTTGTGGCAAATCGGCTTCATAATTAACAGCACAATAAACAATGGATAAAACAGATAAAGTTTAGTATATTGTCAAACATAATCTGTGGGTTAAACACTTGCATGAATATTTTGTCAGTGGTATTACAGGTTCTTTATTATTGTATGATAATTTGTTATTAGATATACCGGCAGTATGAAAGTTGTTGCCCCAAGTGTCCAGCCAAATTCTTAAAATTGCATGCATTTAAATCATCACATACTACCTAAGTGTAATGATAATTCTTGAAGTAGTCATCAAAAAGTATTCCTCTCTGAGAGCTCAGCCAACACTCCCAGCTACTCTGTTGCTTTCTAATAAAAATAGCTTAATACTTGCCTTTTCCTCCAGCAAGATATTCGTTGGAATGTTTTCTAAGTTTCTTCTCACATTAGCACAATTCTGCATCACTTATGCTAAAATTTGAAATTCCAAAAAAGATTCCATCCCTCTAGTTCCCACATTCTCAGGGATAACAACTTAACATTCACACAAATTGTATGAGCAGTCATAGCTAATAGTAGTAGACCAAATTCAGTTTGACTTTTTTTTGTAGTGGTAAAGGTGTTTTATCAGAATAATTTCCTCTGTTCAAATGAATAGACTAGAACATCTACTGAGTAAAGATATGTATGTCATATAAGAGGGAATACTGTTAACATAAATATATGGAATACAAACATACATGGAACAAAAATATAATGGAATAAGCTCTTCAGGGCAGGGTCCTCTCCTCCTGTATCACTGTCTGTACTAGTCTGTCATTTGCAACCCCTATTTAATGTACAGTGCTGCGTAATATGTTGGCACTATATAAATCCTGTTTTTCATGCCCAGAAATACACTGAGATAGCACATTGTTTATTCAGTTAACCCAACGCTCTCCCCCGCCAAAACACATGCAAAGTAACCTAGTATATAAAGTCCAATGTAGTGACAATTTAATAAACCTGTATATTGGTCGGGTAAAACGGCTATTCTACATTGGGGGAACAACTCTGCAGGGCAGGCATTGTATATCTAGGAGCTAAATGATATTTTATTTTTAAACAGCAAGGTCCCCTTTTTTGTAGCAGGCCATTAAACTGAAATAACCATCCTAAACAGGGGTGTGGTAATATGTCACCCCTCAATATTGTGTTCTACCATCTTCACCCTGGAAGTCTGGAAATTCACGCCTTTATCCATGTAACTCAACAATTATAACATGCCTCAGACTTCATGGTGCTTTGCCCATTGAATTATCAAATAAGACCAGGGTGGAAATTCACATCTGCCTTGATACATATTGAAAAACTGGTAAAATAACTGGGTTATTCTATTGACTAAATGTTGGGATGTGTTCCTAAACTGAGGAATCTACTTCGATATGCAATGAAAAAATCTTCCATAGTACAGAATGGGTCTAATTGATTGGACAAACTACAACCATACCATGAGCTGGTTAAATGACAATTATTGACAATATTTGACAATATGACAATATTGATAGTCTTGTGGATTATTTCACAGAAATATTCCTGTATACTTGATCTGCTGGGCTGGTATTATTTGGGCAAAAGAGAACACATTTTTCATGTTTTAATAAACCATAAATACAGGTTAGGGTGAGAGCCCAAGCAATATATAATTTTTGTTTTCATATGTTTTCATTTCTACAAGGTACAGGCTAAGTTCTTCTAAATGCAGTGTTACTAATAATCAGTGGGTATATACCTATGTATACACAAGAATTGAAAGGGAGTGCTCAGCACAATTTCTTGGCATACTTGAACAACTGCCTTGTGTTTGGTGCAGATGACTCATGAGTGTTTGGCAGGGCTATTGCTTCTTAGTGTTTTGTGCTGTGTTAAAATTAACACCTTCTGCAATATTCTGAATCTGTACTTTCTAACTGAGACTAGTCGCCTATTGCCGCAAAGTGACACAAAACCCTATCATGATCTAACTTCCTCTTCTCCAAGGCTGACACATATGTATTGCTACAAAACACATTAAAGCATTCTACCATGCATGGTAGTTTCATTAGAATGGCACCCAATGCACCTGTACAGTAGCTGCCAATGTTCCCATTTTGCAAGAAATGCAAAGTTCATAGCATGCATTGTGTTGCAATGCCAAAAAGAATGCAAGTGTAATATTTTTTATTTTAGTAAAGGTCAAATCTTTGAAAATGATTAGGCCATCCTACTGCAGTATAGCGTCAGCCAGAAAAATGAGTGTATTAATGTACGTGTGTTATTTTACAGCCCTCAAAAGTTGTTCCAAAGATCTTGTGAAATGTTTTCTTTCCATATTTAGATGTACATGTACTAATGTAATGGAAATTATGTAAATTATCTTTTTTAATGTGTACAATTATTACACATTTATAAGTTCAAGGTGACAGCCATAAATACTCATTACATATGCAAGCCATCTATCTGGGAGCTGCAACCTAACTGAAAACAACAAAACTGTAGTTGCAGTCTATAATGAGGAGAAGTATTCACAATACTCAGGAAGCCAGGGACCATGTGATCTTTTGCCTAAGCTTCAGGTCACATAAGGGATTTGTGCTCATTTTATTATGGGATGAGAGGGGTTATTTTTTAATATATTATTTTGTGTTAAAATGTGGATTTTAGGCCCTATGTCTACTTAAGCTATTAGAACCACCCATGTGTGTTATGAGTAGGTAATCCAAGTTTTCTTATCACAAGTGTATTTGTAACTAAACTCTCATATGCCACACCTCCACAATCACACATTTCTGTATTTATTAAGTGCCTTACCTGTCAGTAGATATGTTATCTTCCATCCTGATAGCAGTTTCCAGAATAGAATATCAAGAGAACTCGGCACGCACTTGCTGGTGACATTGTTTGGTGACATAATCTGTAAAAAAACAGCAATAATAAAGAAAACTCTTCCAGGTGAAGCAAGACCCATGTGCTATTTTGGAGGAAAACGCTCCAAAATTTAAAAACCTATAGAATAACTAATGTATTCTTTAAAGGTGAACTAATCTGTTATAATAGAGAATTGAGACCAGGCAGGTCATTTATTGCAGAACAGATTATGTCTTTCTGCAATAAAATACCTTTACCTGCCTGATTGAGCACCGCTATCTTTATTTTTATTCACTCCCAGTAACCCCAGGGAATGTCGGGATGCCGCCATCATCCCAAAATTAAAGGCTGTGCATGTGCAGCTCAGCATTTTTTTTCGAAGACAATGTTTTATTGCAGAAGGAACATCACCTGTCCCTTTCTGCAATGCAAATTTCCAGAGCAGAACTTTAGCTCCACTTTGACTGTGCTAAATTCCTATTATACCCTGCTCATCATTTAAAATTTCAGATCTGGCTACAGAATGCAGTTCTACAATATGTGACCTAGATCCAGAGCCTGATTAAAGCAAAATAAGGTCCTAGACAAGGTAATCCCCCTTCCCCCATACCATTGATAACCTTGACAAGGATTGAAATATGCACAGAGAAGCCACCTATTTGCATTGTCTGTACTGGCATGGCGCCATTATACTCCAGCTGCCATCAAGTAAATCCTCCCCTGTGAAGTGACAGGTGCACAGCTTTGATCAAATGTTCTGTTCCCCCGTGTTTACTGCAGGAGTATGATAGTTGTAATTGGGTTCCTTGGACATCCAACCAGCCCTAAACTCCTGACAAGTTTAACAGGTGAATGACCCGACTCTACCTAGAAGAGGAGCACTATGTGACCTCCTGTTCACAGCTCTGAAGTGTTTGAATATTTTCTACTCCTAACCTCTCCTTTTTTAAGGAATGCATTTTTTTATTTAAAGCTCCACTCCAGGCAAGCAGATGACAATGTATTTGAAATACACATAAATAAATCAGTTTTATAAACCAGACACCCCTGTCAGAAAGTACAACTAATTCCTCAGCGTCCATTAAAAACACATCCTTAGCCTACTTACTGCACAATGACAAAAATCACCAAAATGATTCTTCATTCTGCCTTTTGTGCTTATTTCCCATTAATGTGTTCAGTGTGTACATGTGCATTGCAGGAGAGCATGAGTGGTTCCTACCACTGCCTTCCCTCATTTACAGGAAACTGATATAAAAACAAATTCAGGTATTTTGTAGCTGGTTTAAAAAATACATCCAATACAATATTTACAATGAATATGTTTTGTATCAGCTATTGTTTTATTTGTATATTTGGCTAAAGTCAGTGTAAAAGAGTAATTTTATATTAATCTTACTTTAAGCCAAGTGATTTAAAAGTCATTAAGTTGGCAAGACACTGTTAAGTGTTATCATTTTGTATATAAATATATAATGCTAACATCTTTTGTGAATCTAATGTTATGTCATTATTTGTCATAATCTAATGCTCATATTGTCCTTGCCATGTTTTTTGGTGGACACTAAATACCAACAAATATAGTGTCCTAGCTGGGCCCCTATTAGTGCCATACAACAGTACAAGCACTCCATGCACCATGCTTCCTTTTTTATTGTTTTAACAAAGTGCAATACCATTATTGTTACTTTTATCTAAAGTCCACATATATTATGTTATTCAATTAAAAAAAAAGTAGTTTAGGTCTTTGAGAAAAATATATTTTTCAATATGCTGTAGGAATTTACCTGGGTATTTATTCATGCTTAATATATACTACTTACGGTGTCAAACATTGTTATAATATTGTATATAGATAATTATTTGTATAGTTTCAGGCATGAACATTCAGAAAATAAGTAAGAGAGAGTGTTCAGATATATGTAATGTGCAGGTTAGGTGCAAGACTACATAGTGAAAATCTAAATAATTAAAGGTACAGTCAGGCTGATGTCAGAAAAAAACTTTAATTTTGCAATGTTGTCATTGTAAATTAGTAAAACAATTTATTTTGAGTACATCTTTACAGGGAGGAATGTCCCATGCTAGGGAGGAACTGGCACTAACATCATCTGCCAGCTAAATTAAGTATGTGTATATCTATTGACTAAAATCTTAAATGGTAATATGTTATTGTAATTTCAAAAGTAATTATTACCCTTTTCTTAAAATCTGTAGCTCTGATCAAAATATGTTGTGATCTTGCAAAAAAAAATCCTTTTTAAGGACTTTGCTATTATAGGGTGAAGACTATGGGCCTGATTTATTAAAGCTCTCCAAGGCTGGAGTGGATACACTTTCAACAGTGAAGCTGGGTGATCCAGAAAACCTGGAATGTCTCTGGTCCAGGAATTAAAATATTTGCTAGCAATCAGCAAATTACTCTGAAGAAATCCATTCCAAGTGTATCATCAGTTGATATGTCGCCCTGTTGCATGGGCTTCTGATCCATATCCAAGTGGTAATTACAACACACATGAGAAATGCCACACAGGTATCTGCAGTACATGAATTGATAATACAGAAAGTGGCTGTGAAGAACCTGTAGATCATCAAAACAGCGATGAAGCAAAGGTTAAAAGGTAAAAGACTAAAGGTAAAAGTATATAGACTATATATTCATATATATATATATTTATATATATTGACCATATATATATATATATATATATATACATACGGTTTGTAGCCCTTGTTCTTGTAGTTAAAATTTACAACACTTTCCCGGTACAGTACATTATATTACTGACAGCAATTATGTATAATATTTGGTAGCACAATGTGCAAAGTTCCCATTGCGAATAGACACGTCTAGTGAAATATTACCTTCCAATGAAGTTGTAACGAATTCTCTCTCTACAGTGCCTTAGGTTCTAGAGATGGTATTTACTCAAAAAAAAGTCAAAAGAGCACTCAGGTCATTCTGTTGTTTCTTTTTAGTGTTTTTCATCCATACCAACCCAGCACAGGTGAACGTGTTAAACAACATATTAGGTAAATTAGAAACAAAAGATTAATACAAAGTAAACAGTGGTGAAGAATTATAAAACAAATTTATTCAATTTGGCGTTGTGTTCTCGACATGCCCTTAAAGTATAGGACATCAACATGCTTGAAAGGTTTTCCCAATTTCATTAGGAGAGTGGGAAACCTCTGTGAAAATAAAAGTCAGAAAGTTATCAGCATTCCTATGTTAGCACATTAAACATTCCTACTTTGGCACATGCAGCACTTAACATGCCATCACACCACCCCAGAGAGTACTGCTTTTCCAGTTATTTCATATCTACAAAAACACATCTCCAGATGTATAGGCTCAAGAATTTCCTAATGAAAAGTAAATACTCCATTCAAGGAAACATGAAAATATTTTCTGAGAAAAAAATGTCAGTCATGCTTTTGTGAAGGCTTAGAGAACCTGCCAAATAAAAGCATGCTACTACCATGTAAAGTCTATGTTCAAACAACACAAAGGCAGAACGTGAACATGTGTCGTTTCTCCATAATCTCCATTATGGCTCTATTAGGTCCAAAAAACAAACAAACACATACATTGACTTTTCACTGATAGTTTATGTGGCCTGCCATTTCTGACTTTATTATAAATATACTGCTTGCCTGGTTAGTATTCTTATCCTCTACATTTACTGTCTGTATCACTGACTCAAAATCATTATGCAGCTCATGTGTTCGATACAAATATCTACCGTATTTTTCGCCGTATAAGACGCTCTGGAATATAAGACGCATCCAATTTTAAAGGAGGAAAATCTAGAAAAAAAAGATTGTGAAAGATTATTCCCCTTCTGATCACTCATGTGCCATTCATACCGGTATTCCCCTTCTGATCATTCATGTGCCATTCAAATTCCCTTTCTGATCACTCTGTGCCTTTCAAATTCCCTTTCTGATCACTCTGTGTCATTCAAATTCCCTTTCTGATCACTCTGTCATTCAAACTCCCCTTCTGATCACTCTGTGCTTTTTTTCCACTGTACGGCAGTTAGGAAAGGGAACAGCAGGGGGCGCTGTGCCGGCTTCTTTCGCTCTGCACTGCAGCCAGGAGGAGACACACTGCTGCCAGAGAGGACAGGAGACACACGCAGGATCGGGTATCGGGTGAGTATCTTATTTTAATTATTTTATAACACATTTGTCGTATAGGACGCACCAACTTTTCCCCAAGCTCCAATGAGGAGGACTGCACACAGGAGGTGACCGGCTAGGTTGAGGTCACTAGTGTGGAGCATATAAAAGATGAGGAAACATATCCTTAGCATGTCCCAGCTAGAATAAAATTTTATTATACAACTTAAACAACAACAAAAATATTTTTTGGGATTAGCAGAATATAGGGGATATAGAATACAGCCTTCAAACATTTGTTGTAGCCACATAATAGTCATTCTGTCATTCATGTAAGACTTTTACCATTTCAACTACTTTTAGTGCAGAAATAGTCTGAGAATGTGTTGCATACAATGCATGTCTGAGAGCTTCTACATGAAAGTCTAGGGCAGGCATGTGCAAACTAAGGCCCGTTGTTTTTTTGATCCAGCCCATCAAATATTAGTACAAAAATGTCCACTGGCAAAGGGTGACCAACAACACTTCCCACTGAAAAAAAAAATGTAATTTGAATGCATGTTTTCTTTTGCTGTTAGGTAATGGCTTTTACACTCAATTTATATATTAGTTCAAACACTCTTCATCCATCTAATACTGGCCTGGTCAAACTTTTAAACTCATTGTGGCCCCTGAGTGCAAAAGTTTGCCCACCCCTGGTCTAGGGACCTACAAAGCACACTCTTAATAGGAAAAAATCTATAGCAACAGTAATACAGTCACAATAACAAAAATGATAATATTAGCAGAACATTATCTGAAAAGCAATATAATGAGGAGCAACAGCAATATAATATATATAAATATATGCAACACAAAAACTTAGAGAAGATTTATATGACCATAAGTAAAGCATAGTTGGTGGCCTGAGGCTAAGTGACAGGTAGTTCTGCTATTCTATTTCAGCAATTCAGTAAATTAAATCTCCTGCTGTCAGGTGTCTGTGAAAAGAAAATTGACAGGGTGGAGCAAAACGTTCTTTTAGAACTAGAAAAGAATTTGCATGCATGAAGAAGACAAAAGCAAACTAAATATATTTCACACAGTTCTTTTTTTTACTGCTATTATTGGTATCTCCTTTGAGTTTTCAGTTATGATGAAATCTTTCAAGGCAGCAAAGCACGGACATAATTATGTTCTCAAGGCCGGAGCGATTCTTCCATCCCCTCTCCTGAAACCAGATGTCCGATACCCCCTCCCCTCCTACTGGACAGGCTAGCCCTATATATGTCAGAACTGCAAAAGGCACAACAATTCTGGAAATGGAAGGACTAAAAAAGAAAGTTTACACCAAACTTTCTTGTAGGAACCCCTAAATTAACTTTTTAGTTCCTAGGGAACCTCTGTTATTATTAAATCTAAGCTTTGAGACCCATGACCATGAACAGTAAATTGGAGATAGATGAATTCATAAACGAATAAGGAATTTGAAATACTTTGCATTTTTGTCCCTGAGGTTGTCCTATATGACAAAATTGTTAGCAGTAATAATAATGACGTGAAAGAAATAATAATACTTCCCAGAAAAGAAACACAAATAATGAAAATGATTGTGATTCTTCACATTGGTGGTCAGCACATCTCTCCCCTTAAGCTGCGTACACACCTGCAATTTTTCTCGTTGGAAAGGATCTTTCACGATCCTTTCCAACGAGAAAAGACTGCACGATGCATGAACGATGCTGTACATACAGCACCGTTCATGCTCTATGGAGAGGGGAGGGGGAGAGCGACGGAGCGGCACCCTGCTGCGCGCTCTCCCCTTCCCTTTCATTAGGATCGGTCGTCGTCCATCGTCCATCGTCCATGGATCCGCCAGGACGGTCGTCGGACGATGGACGACGACCGCCTGTACACACGGCAGATTTTCGCCCGATAATTGGCCGATACCGATTATCGGGCGAGAAAAATTTGCCGTGTGTACGCAGCTTTACACTGAATGGTTCCACAGACAGGCAGTCAGTGGGAGAAAGAACCCTTTCCATTAGTTAGCATTAGGAGAAGGATATCAATACACTTGGAGAATGCTCCTTACATTGGTGTTCATTGGGATGGATGGTCCTTATTTTGATGTTCACTGGAAAGGGTGTTCTTTGCTTAGGTAATCAATAGGGATACTGTCCTCCTTACAGATAGTTAAAATGATCATTGGTGTCAGTGTTTACTGAGACGCAGGCATTTGACAAATTTATAATTAAAGCAGAGAAGTCTGAATATTTTATAATGTTTGGGCAAGTTGGAACAATTGTATTCTACTACATGTCTTACCTAGTGTGGGCTTTGCTTCTGTTTGTGTACCTTTATCATACTTGCCATTTAATGTTTTCAAGTCTACTCTAACCTTTTTATGGGAGTTCGTCCAACAGATAATTCAGTTTTAGGCATATGCAGGCAGATCAAACCACTACTTGGTTTTAAAATGAAAACTAAAATACTAGGGCAAACTATTGTCCACTCAGCTAGTAGGTCCAAAGCAGATGTAAAAGTATAGTACATCATTCCAATAACAAAACTGCACAAACTATAGAGGGAAAACACAAAACACTTGGTCTCATTGCATTTTTAAGGAAGTTGGCTTTTTGCAACCATTTATTATACATATGGGTGTATTACACTGGCAGACCTATCAGATATAAGCCATAACCTACATTGGCTTTGCAGAATCATGGGCCAGCATGTACCTATATACTAGCGTTTATTCCTCAATTCCTTAATTTCTCAAACACTATTCATTACCCATGAGCATTAATAATCCTCCTCCTAATTATGTGAAGTTTACTGACACTTTATTGCTACCAGACACTAATAAGCATATGTTCATGGCCTCTCACCCTACACACACCTAGGATAATATATACCCATTTATCAGTAATTTCATAACTTTCCTAAAACTTCATTATTTGTTTAATTTAACATTTAAAATGAAAAACCAATGTGTCCATGCCAGTGTCAGACTGTTCATGTATAATCATAAGCCCCTTGATCCATTCTTTAATTTTTGTATTGTAAATCCAGTGTGCTGAAATCCTGGTGCATTTATTTGTATACTACAACATGTAAATTACATCCACATGAAAATGAGAAACCATAAAATTTACATATATCAATAGGCAGCATCCCGTCAAACTAAATGCCATTTAAATCTCTGCGAAACAGATTGGTCTCAGTTGTACTGTTTTAATTAAAAGCTGAGGGACCGCTATATTTTTATATTGGCTGATACAATATCGATCGTGAGTGTTCTTAGCCTTCATTGAGACATATGACCAGGGGTGTAGTCCTAAAAAAAGAAGAGTGGGGCACGGTACTATCCATGGCGAGCGCACATGTGCATCATTGTTATATAAACATGCCCGCCCCACTACACCCATGTGTCACTCAAAAGGGAAGAAACTTCCCTGAGTGAGGTCATGATACCAGAACCCCCTCTCTCCCATCGTAGGTCTGAGCCTGAGATGGGAAAGTAGGCGGGTTGTGTTCAGAGAGTCAACCCGCCCACTGTCCGAGCCTGCAATTCCAGGGTCCCGTGCGGCCCGATCCTTCTCCTGACCCAAGGAGGAGGACCACCCAGAGCCACACACCACCAAAGAATTCTCTGCAAAAGGGTGGGCACGTGTGCCCATTCTCGAAAAAAGTGAGGGCACCGATGGGACCCCATGCCCGCCCCACTACACTCCTGCATATGACATTGGCATAATCACCAGGAAAAAGATGATGATAAATGAAAACAAATGAAACCACAACATCAAAGTAAAGAAAACTGCTTTTCTGTGTGTTCACAGACCTTATTAGCTGAAGCTAAAATGCATGCACAGCTGAATGACTCAGAGGAGTGGCTCACATACACTCCTAGAAGAGCAGCTCAACTACTGAAAAACAGTCACAAAGAGGGAATTACTTTCATGCTTTCTCTTTAATAAATTAAAAAAGTAGCATGACTGAATCCAATATTGCAAACTTAAAAAGTAAACAATAAACTGACCTAAAACAAATAGTTTTTCAATAAAAGAAAGCCTGGCTTTTATTAGTACTGCACAGCCTTCAAGTTTTTAACATTTCCGACACATATCCACACATTTTTTTTAAGAATATTATAGGGGAGCCACTTCCAGACACCACCTCCTGCACTCCAATACTAATCTTATCTAGGCTAATATTTAAATACAGCATACAACAAAAAGTCACATATAAAATCTTTGTTAACCTTTAATTACAATGACATTTTCATAACAGCCGCCTACAGGTTTTACATGACAGCACAATGATTCTTTATTTCAGCTATGCTTTGCTACCGAACTCAGCACATTCTTTTAAATGTGTTTTGCATCCTCTTACTATGTATTGTTGTTCCTGCACTTCAAGTTGTTATGTATTCTATGTTACATGAATGAGGGAATGTGTTATCAGCTATTGGCTACACAAACAAGAGCTGTGATTGTAGCTTAGGGGTCTGCTTTACATATACTGTGCGCTGGGACAGCTATCGGTGACCTCATTTCCAGGCTCTGAGTTTCTTTTCCAAGACTCAGGGATTCTTGTATATTACCATTATGAACCGCATATACTTGTATCCCTTGGCAAGAAAAGTTGATGAACTGGCATGAACATAGCGGTTAGGTTAAACAAAATGAAATCAGATCCAGATGACATTTAAATTTTCTCTTTTACTTATTTGCAATGGGTAAGATAGCTCCCCAGGAAACTCATTGCTTTATTCGAAACAAGAGACTTTTCTCCCTGGCAGGCTTATTTAACAAAGGAAATAGCACTGATTAAGCTACAAAATGTTATATGTATTAAATATACAAATCCTGTGCAGTACAATTGTCTTGGTTTCTATTTCAGTGTATATGAGGGCAAAATACCAAGAATTAATTGAGTTAATCTCTTTATAACATGCACATTATCCCACATTTTATTCCCTGAAAAAAACTGCCAGTACAGAAAAATATCTGGAAATATCAGTGTTTCTCTAACTTCTTGTTTGGGCTGACAACACGGTGCTGAAATCCCAGACACTGTTGTCAGCCCCACTAGGTGGTCTTCAGAACTCTGCCTCTCCACCATTCACCTCTAGCCTTCTTCACATGTTTATATTGTTTTTTTTCCTGCTTCAAAAATAAAGTAATCATAAAACAAATGTTAAAACATATTATAGAGGTAATGGTATATTTGTGGGGAAATGTAGGTAAAATCTTGACATAAACTTATAGCATATACTATACATACATAAGCACTATAACTAACATACAATGGCTTGATTGTGTTGTTTTAAAAATTAGGGGACATTTAACAATGATTTGCAAATTGCTCCTAAAAGAACACAAATATTTTTTTATTTATTAAGTTTCTAACAGCCATTAAAAATTATTGGGCATGGGATGAAAAATGAAAACTTGACCTTTCTCAAGGAAAACTTTTTGTGATGACATGTGATGGAAATTTCAGAATAAAACTGACTGAGTTTTGCAGAGACTAGATGACCAAGTAACCACCAAGTAATAAAATGAGTTCAGTAGTGACATTAAAACCCCACTCATGTCTGTACTCACCTAATACATGAGCTGAATTTAAATAATCTCAGACATATATATATATACATTTCCTTATGCTTCGAAAACACTGCTGCCAAAAGTGTTGTCAGCGCCTATCCCACCACCACTCGGTGCCCTCCCCCATGCACACATACATGTTGACTGACGTATTTTCCCTACTTTATATAAGGACATATATATTGATTTTAGTATTGCTTTTAAGGTTTATTTTTATGTTTTTTGAGATGTTTTCCCTAAGGATGTGGTGCAAGCCAACTCCATCCACATGAACCTCTTCTTTTTTTTGATGTTCAGTTACAAAGTTACTTAATAATTTGCAAGTCTGCTGACTTTAGCCATCCAATAATGTACCAACTAAAAATCACGTGTTATTACATTTCATTGCATAAGACTGGCTATCCTATACAAAATACATTTTCACCACATACGCAAAAATTCCCTTGCAAGGTTATAATTCAATTTGCTTGCTGAACAACCTAAACTTCTTTAGTAAACCAACACCATTGATTTCTATCCAAGCAAAACAATGCTGGTACTTTGAGCCTAAGAGCCTAAAGGGGAAGGGGTTTGGGGGCAAATTTGTGTAATGCTTCAGCTTACCTCTAGTGATGTTACCGTACACTTTTCTGACTTTTTAATTCATTGGTTTATTGTACTGGGCATGATTACCTGTAGGATATTTTATGCTACACTTCTTCATTAAAACGTGTTAAACAACAATATTGGTATCATTGACCTGCAACAAGTCAACAAGCCGTGGGTTAATAATTTGGTTAATTTACTAGGAATATATTAAACTGTTATAAGCGTAATATAAGCTGGTTTTAGCCATTTGTTAAGAGAAATCACCTATTTGTAAGAAAAATTTTATTTAGCTCAGTGATTGTGTTGAAGCTCAGCTGAATTTAAGCATAAACATTTATTCATTTATTTATTCATTATTTTATTGCATGCAATTGGGTGTCCTTTGCAAAACTAAACCTTCATCACTAGACCAAGTAAAAAATTTAAATTTTTGCAAGGTGATCATTCATTGGGTCTGATTTATTTAAGTTCTCCAAGGCTGGAGAGGATACACTTGCATCAGTGAAGCTGGGTGATCCAGCAAACCTGGAACGGATCCCTTCCAGGTTTGCTGGATTACCCACCTTTACTGATGAAAGTCTATCCTCTCCAACCTTGAAGAGCTTCAATAGGTTTTGTTAAATGAGCAGCCCAACAAGGTGATTTACTAAAGGAATTTAGATGTTTACTTATCAAGGAAAACATCCCCCTGCAAGGGATACATTGCTAAGTTTAGTGAATACAGTGATAGTTTTATTTGTAAATAAATTGCAGAGAGGATAACAGGTTAACAGTCTATACCCCAATATCTCATCATGTAGTTTGTAGATGACCATCTATGACCAAGAAAAAAAACAAATTAGCAACTGCAACAGCATATTCTCTTTTCTTATTGGTTCATTTTAAATGGACATGGTCTGTTGCTTTATTGTTAAGTTTTCTTTTTTTTCTTTTAATATATTGTTGTACATTTATGTCTTCTTGTGTTATTGTTTCATGCCTTTGGCATGATATCAACACATTAAATGCAAAATGAAGGTCATTGGCCCTCATCTGTACTTAACAATACCTATTTGTTTTTTGTGTTTTAGATTTATTGATTAACAAAGAAATTATAAAATGTATTAAAATTACTTTATTGTTTATGAGTTTGAAATCCCATGAGCTTTGTCTACTTTTCTCATGATATCTTATTTTTAACCAATGATTTAGGACATCAGCCTTGGCCCTAAGGTACAATCTGGTTACATTTTGAACATTGTTTTTAAAAGGAACCAGTTGGGCTAGAAATAAATAAGCCACCACTGCAAGCTTGTTTTAAAAGGTGCAAACTTGTAGTGGAGATACGGCAGTTTACAGAGATACGGAAGTTTTTTTTATTGCTATCCGTGTTAAGCCTGTTCAAGAAACAACAATATCACCTATTGGATTTTTCCTACTGTCTTTGGGACAGGAAGTGAAAGAAAGTCTACTTAATGGGGCACACAAAGAAAAATAAATATTTTACGTCTCTCACTGCTCCCCGAATCTATCCTGTGTGTTTTGACAGTAGAAACCCTTTAAATATACACTATGCACATGCCTGTTCCAGGGCAGCTAAAACTTAAATTCACATTTTTTGGTAATTACATTGTATTGTGGTTGTATGTGGATTTCCAGCATTTGTTGTTAGCTGGTTACTGCTCATAATTTTTTTAGGTTTTTATTTGCCTTCCATTTAGTGCTGGTAAGTAAAACACTGAAACGCATGTTTTAATAACTGAGAAAAACGCAAAGTAGCCTTTCCACCATATATGTGACCTGGGTCATTCATATTAATAGCTCATTCACCCAATAAGGTTGGAGGGTGAATAAATGTCCAGCGGTAAACCCCTTTTGTGAACAATGCCTAATAAATATTGGTCCTTTCAGAGCTGCAGTGATCCACAGTATTCTGTAGCAGGCTTACCCACTGTCCCATACACTCCCTTTTAATTGAATTGGAGCAGATGGGAACCAATTTGTGCAAGTGTCAGCAGAATCACAGTGCAGTTCTCAAAATTGAAAAATTGCTTTTGGCCGGGGGGTTGCTGTTTGAAGATTTTCACCACAGCTGCATGAAAATCTAGTTACCTACAATGTAGTCTGCCACTCCCGGGTGCACAGAAGCAGTTGGCCCTAAAGGTGATGAGGATAATACAGCAGCAAAGGGAACAACCCACTGCTTGAGGAAGTTTTCACTACTCACTTGCTCTTCTGGTTCTGTCTGACATATCTGTCCCTTTTCATTTATTGTAGATGTGGCCCTAAGCTGCCATACATTGCATTCTGGGTTTGGATACACTTTAATGAGCTGGGGGCCACTCTGCTTGATGGGCATCTACCCCTTTTTACCTTTTAAATATATAATCCTGAGCTGCAATATTTTACATCCTGGGTTTGGATACACTTTAGGAAAGCATGGTTTGGTGTACAGAAGTTTCTTTTCTCTCTCGCTTCTCCTCCATTAGGTCTTAAAAAAAGTGAACAAATATGGAGACTACAGGAGGGGAATGCATATATACTGTATATATTCTCAGCTTTAAGGTTGATGTGAAGGAGAAACGGCACAGAAGGACTTTCTATATGTCCAGCTTTGGACTGAATTATGCAGGATTTAAGAAATACATGAAATTATGAGTTCCCATCAAAGGACTGAAAATATAATCCTCTGTTGAATCCACTGTGTATATAATTATCCTAACAACATAAAACACTGCTTTGTGAGTATTTACAATTTTTTTAATCTATTTGGTGACAAAATATTTAAAATGTCTGCAATGTGAGACCAGTTAGGGCTGAGATTCTTTAGAAGACCCTCATGGATTTCCAGTGTCTCCAAGCTATAAGCTTTTATGAAACAGTCTATGCTGCTCCAAAGCTAATAACCAGACATTCCCTTTTGTTCTCTAATACGGTAAAAGGAGTGTCTGTTTGGTTACTGCGTTACAAGACAGTCTGACTCACGTGCACTGTGATTTTCTCTGTCCTATATTTTCATTCTTTTTTTAGCATTTAATATGCAAGTTCAGACTTGTTTTTATGTCTATGCCTTCATTTTTTTCTTTTGCATTTTTCTTTGCTAAAATGTAAACACAGAATTGACCAATGAACCAAAACACATTTACATTTTTTTAACATGTTACATGTTTTTTTTCACTTTTAATATCTATTAAAACAGTTGCATTACAGCATATACCTTTATCAAGAGATGCCAATTACAAAACATTTGATCACAAGGTGTGTTTTTCCCTCTTTATAATATACAAAAGCAGCCCTTCCTAATTACACAACTAAACAACTACCAACATATTCCAGTTCAAAGTGCATTTTAGGAAAGTGATTCTTCATAAAGGTTCTAAATCAGAACATAATTAGTGTGCCAATGGCTTTTCAAGACAAGGAATTTATCTTCCTTTTCAAGGCACAAGCAGGACTTAATTCCTTCATTCTTCATTAATGACCATTCTTGTTAGAATGAACAAATGAGTGGTTACAACAAATCTCCTCTTAGGACAAAAAAATAAATATTTAATGGATACTTTAATGATGAAATATTGATATTATGCAACTTGACATTTTTTGCACAATAGATGTCCTACAATAAAGCATAGTTCTACTGTATCATGGATGTTGATATAGATAAATAATATCTTATAGGCTGTCTTCATCACCGGTGATTATATAGCAATTGCAGAAAGATAGCAACTTCAGCTAGCAAAGAACGACCTCAATCTTTATATTTCAAGTTTTGGATGGTCGTTCCATGGATTCCTGCCTTCATGGAAATATCCATATCTAACCAGGTAAATACAATTAAGTATCAAAAATATCCTTAAGGCATCTTTTTAATAAAAAGGGATTTAAACGCTTGGTGTCCCATTATTTTTCTTTCTTCTTGTGGGAAACATTATGAACTTTCAAATTTCCCCTGAAGTTGTAGGAGACAGTAAGGTGTTACAGTGCTAATATGTCACTAAGAAAGAATTCAAAGCTGATTTCATAAATATGGGACTGATAAGTCCAAGGAGCAGAAATAATCCATAAATGGCGCCTTGGGAGACGTATGTTATTTTGTTTGGTTTTAAAAAAGGTCATTAAGCAGTTCATTGCCTCTCATCATTTGTATGCGAGGATGGGTTTTCCTGGAAGAACTTGGAGCTCTCTGGTAGAGTAGCACGAACTTTCCGTTTCTCCTTGAAACGTCCAGAACGAGAAATCTTCAAGTTCCTTCGGCCAGTGTTAGCTCCATATGATTTATCAGACTTGGCATCAGTGATAGATTCTGTAGCTCCACTAGGAATTGAATTAGGATGTTGGTTTTCTCTAGAGCCGCTAGTGACTCCCCATGATTTGTCCTCAGAACTTTCAGAATTACTATAGAGAGAAATCTCTTTGGGCTTTTTACGAACAGTCAGTGATTTCCACCAGTTGTTGGTATTACTTTTTCCTGTAGCGCTCTCTGCCATGGCAAGCTTCTTCTGTTTTCAGTAGTCCAGTCACTTTATTTTCTAAACCCACCTGCAATACCAAAAAAAATGTCAATGGCGTATAATAATGTTTATATAAATTTACATTTTATTAAAATTATTTTCTAAAATATCACATGAATAGTCCTCAAGCATTTTTAATGCCAATGCACACCTATCAAGGAGTGACGTTAAATTACTTCTCATAAGAACCTAGGAAATGCTAAGCATATTCTCACACGATTTAAAATGCTTTGCAGTGCCTGAAATCTTGTTGGAGGGAGACTGATGACACCACTGCCTAGGTATGGCCATTACCAGGAATCAGGTTTGTCATCTGGCAGTTAGTCACATATTCCTACATACCCAAAGTATTGTTTTTAGTCTCAATGGCTCAGTGGAGCTATGGGGAGAAAAAATATGATGGATCCAGAGAGGGGAGAAGTCGTGTGACAAAGAAAGTAAGGTAAGTACATGTTACTGTTATATGGGGAGATTAAGTGACAACGAAGGAATAGTGATTCACATGCTAGTGTTGGTAAGAAGAACACTAAATGATTCTATTTTTAGCTAGGCAAAAGCTAAGGGTCACACTGAAATAATGAGGTATGTTTACAGGAAGACCAGTAACTTAAGTGACATTTTATTTTAGTTAAGAATTATCGAGTTTTCATCAACTTTTGTATAATATATTGTAAACATATTTGACCACTACAAAATTCTATATTTGTAAAATCTTACTCTCCGCCCATCAAGGTGTTTTCTAAGAGCCACTTACAAAACAGGCAAGTAAGCCAAAACATAGACATTTTAAAAGACTAAATCTAAACCTATATACAGCTCTTACCTTAAACTAGAACAAATCAGGACTTTATATTATGCTAATGCTGGTTGCGAACAGAAGTACGGTCTTTGACAACTCTGGCCAGTGGGCCATTTATGAACCATGAAATGGGCCATTTAACCTTGAAATGGTTAAATGAAGAGCATAATGAAGTGCGGAGTTGTGGCTCCCAAAAAAGTTCCTATATATTATATAAATATTATAATATACGAAGCTATAACAAACATTGGAGACAGGTTACCATTGGAATTTTACTCAGAAGGCTACAAATAGAGAAATTTTATCTTAGATAAAATTAAAAAAAAATCTTTATTATAGGCTTGTTCCAGATTGAATGTTAAGCAATACCTGTTTGTTTCTATATGATAATGTTGTATAGTTAATGGGAAGGAAAAACATCCTCAATTGCTTCAATAAACTTCAAGTTTGGCCCCCGACTTGGTCTAAGTTATTAATTTCGGCCCTTTGAGTTTGACACCCCTGGTTAAATCCATCAAGTTTCACTGTTACGTATAAAACCTTATTGTCTAACAAAGAACAAACATGATGATAGAAGCCATGACCTTGTATGTAAATACAGGCAGATAAAAAGATGGCATATATTTACCGACATTTTACAGTACAAACTATTTAAATTAAAGTGAACCTGTCAGAATAAAAAATATGGGAATAGCCGTTACTAAACCAGTTTTGTGAGATACACGCTCTGTGAGTGTCAGTGCAATCTTCATTTGCAACAAGCTTCAGCTTTGTCAACTTGTCTCACTACAGAGATTGGCTAGATGCCTCACTTAAGATAACAACCCTAATATCTGCGCCATTGAAACCAAATCAAGAAGGGAAGTTATATTAGCTCTATGCGTGCAAGTATTCTTTAAGGCAGATAATCTTTATATTTTAGTGTGTGCCTAAATAGCAGAATAAAAATATTCCAAATCTATGTGCAGAAAACCAAGCATTAGTCTAGGTCTAGATTGAAGTAGATCAGCAGCTAGAAAGACTGATCAATAGGCCAAGCAGGTCAGGATAGGGAGTAATCAATCAAAATCGTCAAACTGAGGTCACATTAAGAAGACACAAAGACATCCATGTTACAGATGAAAGAACTTTCTAGAAAGTTATGTTCATCCTCTGCCAAAAGATACATGTAATTGCATACAAACTCTTTATGTGCAGGAAACAAAGAGGAACATTGGCTTACAATATTATTATTACATTATACGTTATTAAAGTAGGGTGTGCCAGTTGGCTTAGAATGGTATACACATGGCTCAAAAAAAATGTTATGATGGCCCACTTCTATGAATAATGAAAATGTATGTTATCCATAACACAACTTTGACAGGTCGTGTGATCTGGCTGTTATTCTATCATGGAGCGTTAGGCAGGGAAGACACCCTAGGACATCAAAGGCTCCACACCACGCTCTGCATTTTACAAATGCCATGAAAAAGGCACGAGAAGTAAACACACCACATTTTTCTTGTGTGATTATGTTTTGAGTAATGTTTTTTTTTTCTTATATTATTGAATACTGTTCATGATAACACCAAATAGTATAACTAGACACATTTAAAAAAAGATTTAGCAATATTTAAATTCCATATCAAGGGGTATTTGACCAGTGGCTGTGAACTGTATATAAATCCTGTATGCAGATTGGAGTCTGACCTTCTTGTTAATGTCGTATTTTAAACCAGTTCCCTGTAATAAATGGATTCCTGTTATAGATGTTTTAGAAATTATACATTTTCTTTATTATTATTTATTATTACCTAGAAGGTTTATAATAATATTGTAGACTTGCTTTTCATGGAAGCCAATTGGAGATACAGGTGATGACATTAATAACTTTAGCAAAGGTAACTTTGGTTGGCAAAGATTTACTACCTGCTGAGTATAAGACACATAACATAACATTTTGCAAATTGCCACTGGTAAACTAGTTTTGTGAGATACAGGCTCTGTGAATGTCAATGCAATCTTCACTATTAAAATGGTGCTGATATCATAGTTGAAACTAGCATGCAGGTTCAGGATTCAAACATTAGACTTCACTGGCTGCAAGCTTGTTACAGTAAAGTCCAGACCAGGAGGCATGGCTGGAACTTCAACTTTTAAATGCAAGTTATCAATAAGCTTTTTTTTTCTTACAAAGGTTTCTTCATTGTCTAGGCAAAGGCTTTTGGTCAATAATTACATGCCTGCCCTTTACAAGTACAATTTGCAGATCGACATTAGATTTATCTTAAAAATGAACATTTGCTTTGTTGGTGAAAGGTAATGCACAAACCATGGTATTGTCCAACTGTACGAAGAGAAGAACACAAGACCAGGCTGGGTTATAATCATGGCTGCCTCCATAAATACTGTTGAAGATAGAATCTAACCACCCACACACCAAATGTGTTTTATTTGTCATTTCACCTGGTACAAATAAAAGAAAAAAGACTAAAAAGCAAAACAATGTGGCTACCAACTTCTGCTAAGAGAAAATAGACCTGATTTAATAATAGTAGACTATTATGGGAGAACCTGGGTTATCTAGCAAACCTGGAATTGATCTGGTCCAGGATTTAATGCATTGGGCAACTAATAGCAAATAATTGATAGAAAATTGTTTCCAGGTTTTCTGGATCGCCAAGGTTGACTTATGATCACCATCTTCTCCAGTTGTGGAAAGCTTTAATAAATCAGGTCCAGTATGTTTATTTTGTGTTTTCTGGTTTAAATATTCTTTAAAATAAACCTTTGCATTGCCCTCCATGGACAAAGCAAATTATTTTATTAAACTGTAACTTGGCAGAACTATTCCAACATAACTTAAAGAGACACATTTAAAGAAGTCCGAAAACAAACCATGTTGTGCCACATACAGAATTTGCACTTATGGCAGAATTAAAGAACATTTCTACAGGTTTGTACTGTAGATGGCCAATGTTGCATATTAGGTCATTGATGTGAGGTCTTTATAAGTGGAAACATTGTGGAAGTGTAAAGTGTTGCTGACATTCTAATCAGCATGCACAGTTGCAATGGGTGTGTTGAGAAAATTCCCTCAAGGAAGACAAAGATACAGAGATAGACAGATAAATACAATTGATTTTGGTTTCAACTTTTTGGTTTACTTAAGCTACGTACACACGGCAGATTTTTATCGCCCGATAATCGGCATCGGCCAATTATCGGGCGAAAATCTTCCGTGTGTACAGTCGGTGT
>NC_092862.1:112279133-112293577 GCF_032062135.1 Pyxicephalus adspersus
CCCCTTGTCGTTGGAAAGGATCGTGAAAGATCCTTTCCAACGACAAAAATTGCAAGTGTGTACGCAGCTTTAGTAACACTCTGCTGACAACACAGCACCCAGCAAAGCAAAACAAATAAGTTAACCTGAGAACTGGGCAGTAATGGCCTGCAATACATGGCTTACAGGGAACTAAATTTACTAACATGTTTCCTGTGCTATCATATGTACAATCAATATTTATCCTTCTCTGGAATTGTATCAGGAATGTATATATCATGAACAGAAGTATTATTATACAGGGCATTAACATAATGCGTTAGTCTGATAATACATGTTACTATTTCTTTTAGTGAATTCTACTTTATTAAAGAATTCTGTTTGTCCAGAAATGAATACACTATATAATTCCCCTTTCTATACAGTTCTCAGATTTTACACAGCAATCCTCCTTTTAAATTATAGGAAATCCACCCAGTTCAGCTAAGTTCAAACAGGTGGTTAAAAAGTAATTTTCTATCTTTTAGAACACTATGAACTACTTTCTGCCTGGTAATTGCCAATGCATTTAAATCCTATTTTAATACTGAGGTCTATTGAAGTGGTTGAGGGGCAGCCTGCCCAGGGATACTGCAGGAGCTTCTATAAACCAAACTGATCCCAATTAGTTTCAATAATATTAGGTGTTTTTTGAGAGGTTATGTGCTAATTTAAAGAAGGCAACAGCAGCAATCCTCTTTTTAAAAATATGTTTTTTCCCCAACTACCTCTAGTCCAGGAATGAGCTGAGTAGAAAGAATAATTATAATGGTCCCAGAAGTTGCTATTTCAGAAACAATTCAGCAAAATGGGTTCCCATAGATCTGTTTTGAAAGCTTCCCTTTAATATATTTTTTAAACTCATCAGATTATCCTACCTAGTTAATATATAATCTTGGGGGACAAATGTGTATCCAGGTCAATATGAAAAACAGGTTAGAAGGAGAAAAGATAGGGGCTCCAGGCTTTTGTTTTAAGTTGTGTATTGTTTTAGACACATATATAGAGACATATATAGAGGAAAGCGTCTTGTTGGAATTGGCTATCAAAGGCCTTTGATAGCCATTTATAGCAAGTCGCTTCCCTCTATATCTCTCTCATCCCTCATCCACGGACATGGCATTTCATGCATTTAAAGACCGGGAAACATCTGTATTTTATACTACAATTTAACCCAAGGCATCATCTACAATTAAACCCCAATTAGTAGCAACATTTATCCTTATCAACTGTGTCATACCTATCTGTGACAACATCTCCACCTCACTTAGACAATATATTACGCTTCCGGTAACAAGTCGTTTTTCATGTACTCCTTCTCTCTAGGCTAGAACGCAACTGTTCAGCTTAGCCAATCACCACCCAATGATTCTACAATGGGGAAGGATCTTTTGTTATGTAACACACTATTGCACTGATGCATGACACCCGACTGTTAAACTGCCTTTTAAAACAATACACAACTTAAAACAAGAGCCCCTCTCTTTTCTCCTTTTAAACTGTTTTTTATCCATACACAAAGAGGAGCAGCTCACATTCATTCCATCTACCTTTTATGGAAAATGGGAAGGAATCTGCCTCCATACCCCTATATCTGGGTCAATAAACTAAATCCACAGGAGCTACAGTTACATCTGCATGAATAGCTTTTAGCACTAGCAAATAATTATCTAGCAACACTGCAAGACAAATGTCCGACAGCAATAAATAGGTGATGGGGGAGCTTGTAAAAGGACATGCTAAATTTTTCAAATTGAAAGAGAAATGCATCAAATCAGTCAATTAAAAAATCTCTGAACACACGTTTCACTTGTTATCACTTGGGTATGCACTTGGGTGTACATTAAAACAGTAAGCCTGTAGCCCCATATTTAGGACTGTTTCCCAGTACATATAGACACACTAGAACTGGGCAGTTCAACACATGGTACACCAAGCTTTTGCTTTGCTTGGCCTGTAGGCCTATAAAATTTGCTTTTTACAACAAGTTTGCTTTGCGGCCCCTGAAAATGTCTACATGCTTGCTTTCTATATTCTTCTTCTTAGTGCATAAAAATGTCATAATCATGGTCAGATAGGTGATGGATCATTACCATGATTTTGACATTTTGACAGCCATGGCTGGGTTCTGGCGGTGAGTAGTCAAGATCCAGCCGCTGAATTTTTGTGTGGAGAGGGAGTTTTTGTTGGGCAAAGGGGATAAGAGAGGGGCATTATGTGTTACATACTACTGACCCCTGTACTGTGTGTTATGCACTTCTAACTTCTGTTCTTAGTGTGTTTTATATGCGGACTGGTAACTAATATCACAAACATAATATTGACCTTTAAAGGAACCCGGGCCATAGGTAATGGGTCCAATAGCAACATTTTGAATAGGACCCTTATGGCTCCCCCACAAAGAGACGTTAACTGATAGTGGGGGATCCCACTATTAGGCAGGTATCTGAGGAGGTTCCAGGAAAGTGAAGAAAAATCATTGTTCTCATAGTATGCTGTTGCCTATTTCTAAATGAACTGCCCTCATGTATGATTTTTTTATGTATGAGATGTCTACACCTGCAGATCAATTTTAAAGCCTCTTTTTAGTGCAACTCCTATTTAAGGGATTCTATCATACAGAAAAAAGGCAAACTGGTGCTCCACATTGCTGCTGGCACATCACTATGATACAGTGCCCAGTAAAATTGTGCAGAAAACAAAAAGCAACAATCAGAAGTGCTGAACCTTTCCACTTGAGTAGGTCAGGGGTAAAGGGATTCATTTGTGGCATCTGTAGTTTTTGGAGGCTATTACAGGTATCTGTAGGTATATACATGCCTGCATGATATATCTGCAGCAACTTCCCCTTGGTTTTTTAATGATAAGGCCTCTTGAAGGGATAATTCTAGCCACAAGGACAAGCATTTTGCACTTCCTCATTGCTCTTTACACTGCTTTGATGACTGGGGACATAAGAAAACAAATGCAAGTTACTGTTATTACAGGTTATTGATGCAAAAAAGAAAAAAAAACTACAGATAAGGTATGGACATATCTATCCAACTAATTATAGGCAATGTATTTTCTTATCTGTGAATTGACGTGTTTGGCTTGGCTGTAATTCTTGTTCTTTGCACACTTTTCATTACCTGAGTTTAATTGTAGGGGAACTTTAAATAAATCAAATGTATATGTATAGAATTACTCAATTAAAATATCCTTAAAAAAATGCATTGAAAGTTTTAGTCCATCATTGACAGTGGAACCAGGCAATATTGGGGAGGGTGGACATTAGCTATAATGTATGTATGCACAGTATTTTCCAAAGTCATTATTGCAAATTTCATTGCCAAAGGAAGTTCTCGAGCACAGCGATAACCATGCTTCACCTTATCATTGGGCCTTATTTATTAAAGCTCTCCAAGGTTGGAGAATATGCACTTTTATCAGTGAAGATGGGTGATCCAGCAAACCTGGAATGGATTTCTTAAAAGTTGTTAGCTAGTTGTTAGCATATATTTTCAATTCAGGACCAAATCCATTCCAGGTTTTCAGGATTACTCAGCTTCACTGATCAAAGTGTATCCTCTCCATCCTTGGAGAGCTTTATTAAATCAGACCCATAGTGGTGCTTCCAATTACTCAGAATCCGGAGTACTTGGCCGCTTTGATTGCCCGGTCAGGACTGACATCTTAGTGGAGACCTAATCATTCTCTATCAAAAACTTTTAAAAAATGAGGCTGAACATAAACTTTGAGTAAGGGGTTAGACTCTTGACATGCACATGCTAGTTCCGGGGCAATAAACTACTAATAAAGGAAGCAACTATAAAGATGGCAACCCAAAGCACATACTTGCAAACTTGTGCACTTACAATAAAAAACAACAGTGCTATTGGAAAATTATAGGAGATATTTTCTGATATAGCTGTCTGTAAGCATTCTGAATTTACCTAAACCTAACATAGCCCAACACAAACGTGCTGCATTTGTGCATAGAGTCTGGACGACGTAGTGATCACATGTGTTTGTTTACAAACAAGCTCACCTGCCTATCATTGTGTCTCTGTACAGAAAAAGGCACATTGAAAGGTGACTGCAACTGTTGCAGTGAAGCACAGTCATAAAAATAATAAAATATTAAGTGTAAAAAATATATATTAGAAGCTGGTATTTTAGTAAAGAGACAATGGAACGAGCTAAAACCTTACAAAAATACCATATTAAAATTTGAACATAAGTAAACAATTGAGTTACTTTTTTTGTTAGTATAAAACCACCAAATCTAATATGGTGAACTAGGTTTTAGTGACCCCCCCCCCCCCCCCCCCCCCCCCCCCCCCGCCACAAAAGGGTTACATTCAGGTTCAGCTGACTAAATGTTACCTCATGCTTTAGTCAATCATGACTACCGATGCAAGAATACAGATCAGGAGTTCTAACTAGATGTCTTTATTTGTTCCTGGGTGAAGAAAATGTAGAACGTAGAGACGGACAGGCAGCAAGTGCCTATGACAGTTGTCAGTATAGAGTAGAAGTCACAATTTTCATTGCAATAAAAACTTAGAAAGTGGGTTGCCTCCAAATATAGGCTGTACATTCTGTACAATGTTATTATTGCCCATGGTGGTGGTGATCAAGTTAAGCCTAATGTGTATCTAGACAGATACTAAAATTATGTGAGCACAGCTGTCATTCACTCTCCTGTCACCATTCTATACAGATCCTTTCCAACAACAAGAACTGCACATGTATACAGGTTTGAAGAATAACTTTATTTGCTTTTTCCTCCAACAATTAAAATATTGGGAGCAGATAAGATTTTTTTTATTGCAGAAAGGACAGGTTATGTCGCTTCTGCAATAAAACCTATCTACCTGTTCCCAATCTTTTTTAAAGTGCACTGATTCCTGGGATGCCAGGATATGCTGGGATATCCTCCTGGGGCTACCAGGAATTATTGAACTCATCGGTGGGACATTTGTCATTCCAGCCTGGCCAGGCAAGATGACTGAAGATCCTGGACCTAGAGGAGTGAAGATGGTGGTAACTGCGAAGACAGGTAGGTGTAATTCGAAAATTGCAATCTGGCAGGTAAATCTCCTAGATTGTAAGCTCTTCTTGGCAGGGTCCTCCTCTCCTCCTCCTGTGTCACTATGTGTATCTGTCTGTCATTTGCAACACTTATTTAATGTACAGCGCTGCGTAATATGTTGGCGCTATAATAATAATAATACAATTATCTTACTGCAGAAGAGACATCACCTCTCGATTCTGAAATAAAGGACCTGCCTGGTTGCATTTTTTCGGTTTATTGATGTTTTATTTTTTTCCAGTCCTGGAAACACAGCAGAAAGTGAGTGGTAATCCTCCTTTAGCTGTCTCATGAACAGATATTCCCACTTGAAGATGTAATCTCACCACCAGCTCTGGTGACTACTGTAGCATTTTTGGCTTACTATAGCTTTTAGTCAACGGGCCACAAAAAGAGAGTAAAACATCCAGCAAGGACCCTGGGTTTAAACACTAAATTCAAAATTTAAATATAACAAATGTAAAAAAAATGATTTTAACATACATAACTGTGTACTTTATTACTATAAAACACTCTCTTGTAGTAAACTTCCCGTAATCAGAAACGAAATAACCAAAGAAGCCTAAGGAATAGAGAAAACATGGTATATCACAAATTTGATGTGCCTAATATTAACAGCTATTTCCTCTTTTGAGAAAGTTGATATTTAACTGTGTATTTGCCTACAGAATTTTTTTTACATATTTTTTTTCATTTTGGAAAGGTTTTCTTATAAATGTTTGTATGTCAGTGACAACAGTGACCCATGCCTGTAGAATGTGTGTTAAAATTATCAAATTTATATTATTAGTGATTGTGCTTACATATCAACATAGCATTGTGTTGTATACTTCATATGTATATATTATACATTTATAGTGTATATATTCACTCTGGGGTATGTTTGTTTTTGCATTTACATTCAAATACAGTGCTCAAAGTATAAATCTAAGGAAAATATTAATATTACTACAAATGTATATTTCATTCTGACAATCATTGGAAGGTTTCCATATGCAATAATGAAAATTTATAATATAATGTGGACATATTTGGTAATATTAATTGGAAGACACATTGCCTACAAATAGTAAATAATCCAGCTAACAGATAACATGCAAACATGCTGTTTAAACAGCCAGAAGCAGATAAGTCATAGCATTACCTTTCTAATAAATCAGATAATACAAGTCTAACCTATACACACTTGTTTTTGGCTCTATATTGGAACCCACAGGAGAATGTAAAGCATGTTTAAAATTTCATTAACTTGTCTAAAAATAAAGGTTAAACCTACCAAAAAAATTGCTGCAATTTCCTGCAGCCCGAATGCAGAATGCACCTACAGGAATGCAGAATATGGGCTAATCGCTGCTATATAGATAACACCAACTGAAGCAAAACCCTATTTCATATATTGAAAGTGGAGGAGAAACCATCAACATGACATGATTTACCCAGGTGTGCAAGTGTACCCTGCAGTAATAAGTATATATAGGTGGGGAACCTTTTTTTAATTCTAATGAATGCAATTAATGTACAGCGCTACGTAAAATGTTGGCGCTTTATAAATCCTGTTTAATATTATTCTTGATAATAATAATACGATTAATAATTAGTATTCATATATAGAATGTAGATCAAGCTACAGATACAGGGAATAGGGGGATGCACATAACATAGTTCTAGCCCTAGATATAATTTTGGATAAAGTCAGCATAAGAATATGCATACACCCAACCCTGTACCTGGCTGCCCTCCATCATTGCTGCAATAGTGGTGTACCTGAGCCTGTTTATTCCTGATACTGTCCCAGGGGTCCATGGCGCAACCCAGCATCATCTCCTATGTACTAATTGTTATGTCACAGCCATTATCTGTATAACCCACGCACAATTATTTAACAAATTGTTGAAAGGGTATGAAAAAAGGAAAAGAAAATAGACTTCATTTCAGCAAAAACTCCAGAAGCAGGAAAGTCCCTTAAAATTGCTCACCGTGTACCAACAGGTGATCTTCTGTACCTAGGACAACTCAGGGACACAATTTGGGGACAGTTTTCTGCAGGACCCCCATTAATGTGCCTGCAAACATCCCCCAAGAATCTGTTAATGCTGCCTGTTGGCACTAAGTCCCAGAAGGCCGATCCTCACCTGTGTCAGCAGCACCTCTGTGATTAGCTTGTCCTTGTCACAGGAGGGGACAGAACACCATGGAACGTGCACTGGGCACCGGTCGGTGGCAGAAGGTCCCAGGTCCGGGTAGAAAAGTATGCTAAGTTTTTATTGCAGTCATGATAGTCCTGTGTAGAAGGATCCAAGAGGATCTAAGATGTGACAAGCACTGACTGAGCAGCAGGAGCCCTGAGAACTGCACAGGTAACACTGGGAGGGGGCGCCTGTCACACGTCACCGGAGGGAACCCTGCACCTGCCAGCCTCACTCCCTCTCAGCTCTCATCCCATTGGAAGGACTTCTGAACCGTGCCACTGGTATAGAAAGAGCTGCGCCAGTTCACAAATATACCTGCACCGCCCTCTACCTGTTCACACCGCCCAATTACTGCCCGCGAAGCCACGCCCAGCACTGCGCCCAGGTGAGCTAGAGAGCGGCAGGTGTACTGGGACAGACGAAACGCCCCCGGAGCTGTGGTTGGTGGATTGTTGGCTTCCCCGGCACTGATTGGCTGCGCTCATGTCTCTCTGGCTGGTAAAGATGCGAGGTCAGTGTGAGGTGAAGGGACACTTGAAAGTGACAGGAATACGTCAGAGGTGTCCCTTGTGACAGATGTACCCGAAATGCTCCCTCCAGAATTCAGCCTGGGAGCTACATAGAGGGGTGGGGCACTGCTGCCATTAAAGATGGACACACTAGATATAATGTCCAATGGTCATTATTTGACATATAACACATTATATACAGTACGGTGGTCAGGAATATGTGACAAAAACACACAGTGAAAGCAGGAGGGGTACAGTGGTGGTCGGTGAATGCAGGAGGGGTACAGTGCTGGTCGGTGAATGCAGGAAGGGTACAGTAGTGGTCGGTGAATGCAGGAAGGGTACAGTGGTGGTCGGTGAATGCAGGAAGGGTACAGTGGTGGTCGGTGAATGCAGGAAGGGTACAGTGGTGGTCGGTGAATGCAGGAAGGGTACAGATGTGGTCAGTGAATGCAGGAAGGGTACAGTAGTGGTCACTACCTTGCAGTAGTCTGTCACACCAATGCTCTTCCCACCTGTTTCTAACAATGGCATACCATGCCTTAACAATGTGTGCCGATGGGCTGGCTTGTGTCCACCAGGTAGGAAGTTTGAGCTTTTAACAACATTAGATCATAGTTATGAGGCGAATGTCATCCAATAGCAGAAAATACAGGAATGTTTATGCACAGTGACTAAGTTATATTTAATTAAAGCTGAAAGCACTAAAATTAAAGAGTTGGCAGTTTGTGGATTCATATAATTACAGATACAATAATGAAAATATTGCTATTATTATATTTAGAAAACAAGCAGGTGACTAGTATAATGTCGTGGAAACATGTTTATGTATAGGTGTAGATTGGGTTATTGTGGGCTGGTTTAAGCTACCATGAACAGAAGCTATCAACAGCTGTCAGTCAGATTTCAACTCAATGATCTGTGAAGCACTGAGCTATGAAAATATGGATTACTCTAAAACTTTTTACCAGACATCTGTATAACATACTTATCAATCAACGACACACAACAGGAAATAAAATGAATGTGTAAATTATATATATATATATTACTATACCAGCAAAATAGATCAACTAGGTGCAACGTAAAAGAAGGAGAACTTACTATAAGAAAATACCTGTTGTTCCTGCCAGAAATATTGTACCTTATTGTTTTCTTCTGAGCTGAGGCGAAGGCATAATGTTACCTATCTTATAAATCACTAATCCCCCATCCTCCAAATTTATTAGTGATAATGAAAGGAAGACAATAACATGTACAGGGGAAAGTGTATCACAAAACAATCCACGATCACTGACTTAACGTACACACACCAGATTACGAACGATCGCCCCCAATTAAAGCCCCGCCGGTAATTCGTTTCCAGCAAGATTCCTCGTTCATTGGCCAGGCGTTGTGCTTTTTTTGTTAACAATTATTGTACGATCTGTCGTGGATTGTTAGTCTACAACCACAATTATTGTACATGTGTACGCAGCCTTATGCAGCCTTATCTAGCCTTATATCTATTATATTTTGGGAGGTTTATATACACTTTAAAAATCAGAGATCCTAAAATACATTCTAAAATGAGTAAATAGTGTTTCCAATATTGCTGTACATACATTTGTAATCCACATTTATGTATGTGTAAGTGAGTAGGTGGGCTTTTCACCTGCACACCAACCGTATCTACCTTATCCTGTGTACTCATTCTTATTCCGCCTCTGCAGGGCTTTATATATACTTACTTGCTGTTTATTCTGTACTGTATTATAAATCATAATTAAAATGATACTCTCCAACAAATTTGTGGTGCAAGGGCTTACTTGACTAGATATATATTAAAAACATTGTTAGGTAGATCACCACTACATAGTTGAGGATGTTCATAGTTAAATCTTTCTGCAATGTAATTTATGTCTTTCTGGTCAGACTGGGAATACATCTATGAGAGGCCATTCATATTTATATTACTTATATTTAAAATTGGAAACATTACTTTTTCTAATAAAGCTGAATGAAACTCCAGACCAACAACTTACTACATATATAAATATATTTATTCATCTATATATATTTTTGTGGTATTCCAAGTGGTACCACTAGTATACCACAAAAATGTTATTTATGTATATATGAGAGGTTGGCTGCAATCTAATCACCAATCACTCCATATTTATTCAAACCAATTGTTCATCTATATATAGCTGATTTACCTGCCAATTAATTTGTATTTTTGTCCATTGGTTCTGAGATTTACAAAGCTGTATCACACATGCCACATTCCTGCCTGACAGGGAAAGAGACCTCCCATTCTGAGCTCTGCTCTTTAGTGACGGCAGAAGGGTAATACCAAGCCAATTACAGTTCTTACAATTGCCTGAAGATGTCCAGAACTTTTCTTTTTACTTTACATACATACAGTAGTGAAAGGTTAATCACCCCGTGAGTATTTTTTTGTTTTGCTGTCAGTGCCTTTTTGGGAGATTTCACTCTACTCTCTCTCAAAAAAGAAATCCCTACACAATCAAAAGAATTTTTCTTTTAAACATTTCCAGCTGGTGTCTCCATTACTAAAATTAAATTTCCCTCTAATATTGTTTTGATGATAACTGTAAAATTTTAGATTCCCCAATACTTTTTGTCTCAGTGAAGAATTGGATAAATATACACAGCAAGAACACAAGGCTATAAAATGACAGGGGTTCTAATCCTTCGCTGCTCTTAAAAATAAAAAAAATGGAAAGAATACAAGGGATGCTCTGTGGATCTGACTGTATGCAGAAAGACAGGAATGAGTGACATACCATGCCAATCCCTGCTGGGGGGTCTCTCTCATACACACTATTGTCTCAGTGTGGTAGCTCTATTCTGACTTTAGGACTGCAGGCTTGCTATGCATTGGCATGGCATTATGTATCTTCACTGTCAGAAGGAGAGATGCAAACTGACTACTCCAGGACAGATCTGCTTCCATTCCTAGTAATGTCAGTAACAAAACAGGGAGGGGTTGTTTCCTGAGGCAGGATCACGGGTATATTTTTAAAGAATGCCGACATAGTTTAGGGATTTAATAGAGTTTAAGTAAATTAGTAAAAAAGGTTACCAAGCACCCCTTTAGTTTAAACTTTTTAATTTTTTCTACATATGAACAGATAATTTATTCTTACATTTTACTTTATGTAGATTATATCTACGTCCATTTAGGAATGATACACATGTGCTATCCAAAAAACAAGAAAAATGTTCTTCTGTGAACATAGCCAGATCATAAAACTCTATAGAAGTTTTAGCTTGTAAAAAGTTGTGGGTATTTCCCTGGGCAAGCAATACCAGTGATGACTTCACCTTGAAAATATGTGTTCACTTCCAAGCAGACTCATGACTCTATGTGTACAGTGGCGAGTTAAATCCTGATTTAATCAAATTCTTAAGTGGCTTGTCGCTTTTCTTTGAAGTTAGCAGTATCCTTTAACTTCAATATAAGGGCATCAAGCTTAAGAGGTGTGTTTGTTTTCTACTAAAACATGTTTTTGTTGTATAGTCAACATTTCCAGCAATTTTCAGCGTATTGTGAAATGGGGATTATACAGCACCCAGGGCTGTTTGGCTAACTGTATACCACCTACGGTATTGCCATTCCTGATATACAATCCCTGTGATTTTGATTGCTGCGCTGTGGACATATAAAAGATATTGGAATAAGTTTGTTGGAAAAAACACAAATGACTTTGGTAATGTGTTACTGATATATAAGATTTCTTTTATTCAATAGTCACCTTGAAATGTAAATTTTATTAGGAAACACTGTTACCCCTCACCTGTTTCCTAATTCAAGACCTAACATAGCATGGTTTCATGTTGGAGCCTACTGTCATCCAGTTGTTCCAGACTTTCTCAACCCTCTTCTCCTTGAAAAACCATGCAATAGCTTTCAGTTTTAGTAGAACTCCTGCCAAAACCAATTTTTGGGGGTCAATGGTATCTTCCAAATTAGTGGCTAGTGGAAAGCCACAATGATGGCTAGAATACCGCTTTTATAGACAACTAAAATCTTCCTTAGAAAACATGCAGTTGGCTCTACCAAGTGGCATTGGCCCAAAAACTATGCTGACATCATCAAATTAGTGATATATCTGTCACAGTTAGAGGAACCGCTAGCAACATTTGGAGGAGCCATGGTTGAGAATGGCTTTCTTGAAAGCGAGAACAATGAGGGTTTCATTACTGGCAACATAAGCAGGACTTGCCCATAAAGTCAAGAGAGAGTTGCAGATTTAATTTCTGGTGGTATTATTGGTTATTGATAATAGTTTGACATTGGGTCCAGTCTCACTTATCTTTAACCTGTAACTCATTCTTAAATTTTGTTTGTTACCAAGTGCAACATATGGGCCTGATTTATTAAAACTTTTCAAGACCGGAGATGATAGAGTATCATAGGAGAACCTAGGTGATACAGCAATCCTGGAATGCATTTCCTAAATCTCATTTGGTATTAGTTGGCAAATGTTTTCAATCCTGGACCAGATCTATCCCAGGTGTGCTGGGTTACCCAGGTTCATCCATAATAGTCTACTTTTTCCTGTCTTGGAAAGCTTTAATAAATCAGCTCTATTGCTTGGGCCTTACACTAAATTAAAAAAAAAAACAATGCTGGCTGTATTCTATTTAAACTCTAATTCTAGATAATATTAATTCATAGCCTGAATATGAACAAAATCTAAGTATTTCTTTGTCATTTTTAGGAACTGAGAATCAGTCGTTTTATAAGTAAGCTATGTCAAAGCAAGGTATAACGCTCTGGTCATTCCGAGTGAAACAGAATGAACAGGACAGATAGAAAAACTTGCATTGGTGCTTATTGGTATGTTAGATAAAACCCCAAAGGTTAATGACATCATCTATCTTTTCCTATGGCGATGAAACATTGATAGCCTTCATATTAAAAAAAAATATTTTATGGTACCAATTTGAATTTTACAGAGCCAGTTCTAGGCAGGACATACTAATTAAAACATGTAAAAAACTCAGCAGCACATTCCAGACAGAATTAGTCAGCACATAGAAAGGTAGGTATACCTGTATTTATCTTTTATACCGTGCACATGTGGCCTTTACAAAACAATGGCAGGCTTATTAGGTCTCAGGTAACTAGTCAGCAATTTTCACATTAATACAGTTGCTGATTTAATTTGTAAATGAAGGTGATGAGTAAATTGTGCATAGATAAACAGGTCTATGAAATGTATTCACAGGCAGATAATAATAACTCATCAACTGCTCTGAATATTTTCAGCCGTCCAACATGTTTGACAGCTCCAATTTGTCAGCGTCCATGTGCTTCTAGTGACAATTTTATTCTACCCTGTTTATACTTTTCAACAGGTGTCATGTGATGTGAATAGGTGATGTGAATAGGTGATGTGAATAGGTGACTGGGCCTGTTCATTTACAATTGCACATTTTGTGACGCCACTGCCTGCCCACATCCACACCCATACAACAATGGAATGTGGAGAGGGAGCGTTGCTCCTGTGCGGAGGATAAAGAGGTGAGTCACAACACTAACATGAAGCAGAAATACCATAGCTAAGAGGGTGTAGCATCCAGAAATCAAATATAAACACTAAAATTAATATGAATAAATTGTTAACAAAGTCTAAGCCTGGATACCTGATTAATTTTGATAAATAAACTGAAATGCATATAGCTCATTTTAAGATGAGGGCAAATGTTCTAATAGGATCTCCTAGATTGTAAGCTCCTCAAAACAGGGTTCTCTCCTTCTATGTCACTGTCTGTATCTGTTTGCATCCCCTATTTATTGTACAGCGCTGCGCAATATGATGGCGCTATATAAATTCTGTTTATTATTATTATTATTATTATTAATAATAATAATAATATTTATATTAATAATTATAATCATATTAATAATATGATTGTGTATTCGATTAATTAGGTGTGTAAGAAAGAAATCTCCATTTCTTTGCAGCAACCACTTCCTAGTACAAGAGCAGAGAGAGAGCAAACAGTTTGGTTATAGATACACTGCAAAGTGAATTTTCCTGATTACATTTAAAAAACTACAAAAGCTGTAACCCAATCTGCACATCACACATCTTTTGAGCTTTTTGTGTTGAAGAGCTCTTAGGGCATTCAGTGCTGGTGGAAAGCACCTATATAGTTTAGGATATAATAGAGGTGGCAGTAGGAGGACCACATAACCACAGACAATCCCTTATATAACTGTGTTTTCCATTCAGGTTGCAAAGAGACGAGTTAGATTTAAAAGTCAGACAGAGGTATGCCAATTGCACATTCTATTTCGTTGTATAGATTTACGAAATTGCTGGGATCCATGATAACCCGTGAACAGTCTTATAATGCTGTAGTCATGCTTTATTATTATGGGTGTTGCTGACTATCATAAATTAGTAATAAATGTCCTATTCTAAACTGTAGTTGTTTTGTGGCTGCCTTTATCAATTCTGCCTGTTTTCTAAAGAAACCTATATAAATACTATAATATAGCAGTCCTGTTGGAAGCGTATATATTGATTCAGTACCAGAAAGGCTGACAAATGTGGTGCCAACATGCATAGAGGTGCATTCATCTTGTAACATGGGGAAATTGTACACTTAAATACACTTAAAGTGTACATT
>NC_092862.1:112294120-112426932 GCF_032062135.1 Pyxicephalus adspersus
GCTCCTGTCCAGGGCCTATGGTGTGCAGCTCACAGAAAACACTGAAACTTTGATTATCTGGTATCATCAGCAACTCATTGTGAATGAAACCAGATTTATCTTACCCTAGTAAATGTTCTGACCGAGTCCAAAAATGCACATATTACACGTTTTTGTACTGACAAGTACATTTGTGATTCACAGACTGGGAAAAAGCATGCAGCAAATTTAAAGATTGAAGTCAATAGCATTGCATGAGAGCCAAAGAGCTAGACTTTTCAAGGTCAGCAGAATTTTAGGTTATTATACATTTAGTATATATACACTTTTGCATAATACATGCATACTTCATGCAACCTTTTTGAGCGGTAACCGTATTGGAACACTGTATATAGCATCTAAAAAAACTGCACGACAACGAGACTGCATATAAATGCCTGTTAAAAAAGTAGCTGATTTTTTTAATAACTTAATAATTTTATGTAACCTTTTTTCGAGGGCAGCTAAGAGCAGTTAACTGCAGTGGTACTGCTTGAAAAACAATGCTGGTTCAAAATTAGCCTTACAAGAATTTATTTTAGATTTAGACCAGTTCAAAACACTTAATCTATGAGGGTTTTGCCTTTCCAGTAGGTCCTTACTGATGTCTGAGACCTTAATGGGGAATTCACAACTTGCCTAAATACGTAAGCACATTACATATAGAAATAGCTTGCAGTTGCAGTACATACTGTATCATCAGGAAGCTCTGACAGAGATGGGAATAAACCTGGAGTTACCTGGAATACATTTTAATGCTGATCCCCTGGCAGAGGTAAATAATATTTCTTATGCACATTTTTTATTTCCACCTTAGATCAGCTGTTGAATTTAGCAAGAAATGACCAAAATGACCAGACTAGAACTGACTATAGATGTTACAACATGGAATACACAAATGAGTAAAAGGTTAGTTATCTCATCCTGCTTTTTAGTCATCTCTGTGTCATTTTACATATCTTTTCAGGCCTGGCTAACTCTCTGTATCTGTAAGAACAAGATCACATTGCAGAAACCCTTGACAGTCTAATCACTGAAGAGTGGACAAGGCATCTAAGGACAAGGTTTCACTAGTTAGCAAGGTGAGCACAAACAGGTACAGGACAGGGAAGGAAATTCCATGCAGGAGCACACACATATTATATAATCGCACAGGTTAATAGTGCCAGAAATTGTTATCTAAAAACTTTTATAACATAGTTTTTATCTGCAACTGTTAGTTTTATTGTTGAGTTTTATTAAAGATTAAATATGCACAAATTAAACAGTGATACCACTTCATTATTCATAGAAGAGGCCACACACTCAGCATATAAAATTAAAGAATTTCCACATAGTCATGGCAGTTAAGAGGCTTGGGAACATGGTTATAAGTCTTTTCTATCAAAAAGGTTTTGGGTTTTCTAAAAATGTTTAAGGAAGATGTACATACATCAGTATGATCAGTGCATGCTTTAAGGTGAACAGGGGCATTGCTATCATTCTCTAAGGCATTTACATAACATTTACAAATCCAGTAATGGAAAAAATGATATATTCATTTTTATTACTGAAGGATGAAGATGAAAGTTTACATAACTAATTAGATTAAACTCATATGTGCAGAAATGTTCTGTTTTGGATTTGGAATCATCTCATCTCTTAATATAATATAATGTAAGCTTTAAAGCTGAACTCCAGCCTTTCTTTTGGTTTTGCAGAACTGTACAGGTTCTTCTCCTGTACTGAAAGTATATCTCCTGTACATCATATATAGCCCCCCTCATTTTTTGGCTAATGGATATTCAGCACCATCTGGCCCTTATTCCCCAGTCTTACTGGATTATAATTTTTATTCATTATATTCATATCCTTCAATGAAGACTCAATATCAAATGTGAGTGTTAACACAGCGTCCTGTGTTCGAGAAACTATGTTCAGCACCCCATCAACAGCTATATTATGTCAGTGTTACTTAAGAAAACACAAAGACCAAGCAATGAAGTGGCTTGTTTAATTATTTATCAATGTAATTAGTATGTAAATTAGGGGAGAAATAATGAACCAGAGAAGGCAAAAAAATAGGCAGAATAAACTTCAGCTTTATTAGAAGATGTTTTTTAATGAAAAGATTGCAGATGTTCACACATTAGACCTGACATTAAAAATCTCTAAGACTGGAAAATTGATAGGCTATCATGGGAGAACCTAAAGAATCCAGCAAATCTGCAATGGATTTCCTAAAATCATTGGCTATTAGTTCGCAAATGTTTTTAATGCTTGGCCAGGTCATAGCATATAATAGTGAAAATGACTAAAACTTTTTTACAAAAATTGTGCAGATATAAGCTTCTGAAATGAAAACAATGGCTACCTAATAACAAACAACTTTTAAGCAATCCATTCCAGGTCACCCTGGTTCTTTTATGATGGTCTATCTTTCCAGTTTTGAAGAACTTTAGTAAATCAGTCCTCTTGAGTTGATGAATGTGTTGATGAGTTATCAAGAGAAAATAAACTTAAATTAAGAAGGTGAGTGAACGACAAAAGGAAAATAAATGAGGACAATTAAATGTTCCAAGTACAGTATATCCCGTGTTATATACAAGTACACTTCTTAAAAATACAACACATTATATATAGTGATAGTTGAATGTAGATTACAATATTACAGCCTTCTGCAATGGTGATTCCAATATTTCTGTTCATAAATGGTTCTCCATACAGTACTAAAAGCCAAAGCCAAGGCCTCTGCCATGTTACATACACAGTCTAGTGTTACTAATACTGTATTGACGTCATGATGTCTGAGACAGAGGCAGCCCCAGATCTAACTAATCTATTTGTTGGTTGCAGCTCTTATCGAAATCCATGCAGTACATCTAACTATATTCACATGGCATACAATGCAGTGCTTAATTTCTAAAAAAAAAAAAAAACAAGAAGTCAAAACATAATAAAACACTTTCCACAAATCAGCAGCATGATGTAAGTAATTTTATAGAATGTTGCTGACTTGTTTTGTTGGCGGAACCAGCTTCTTCGGACGTGGTCATAAGCAGCAGATTCAGCATCAGTGGTCAGTTTGATTTCTGAGGTTACCTTAGAAGCATTGCTGACTTTATGGGACTATATGATCTTTATTTTAATTTTGCAATGAAGGTTTTTATTTCTACATCAAGTGTTTCTGTGGGAAATTTCTGTGGGGATTTTGCTTATAGTTGTTAACAGAAATTTTATGAAGAACATGGTGTGTATTGTTTTTAAAATGGTAAAACGGAGGTTGTTTGCCAGGCCTAATGACTTATCCAGGATCCATGCATACATAAAATCTTAGATAGGGGCTGTGCTACTGGCAGCTTATGGTCTGTATGTCTTTGTTTACAGCCCACTAGGTCCCAGCTACAGTCTATGCAGTGTAGTAGCATGGTGGCGAGTGGTGAAACATTTTGTGCCTGGCACCTAAATGACACTACCAACTGTAGGGCAGAGTGGGGGCTTCCTTAGAGTCCTTCCATGCTCTAATCATAAGGCTCAACCAAGGGAAGGGCTTTCTCCCACATTGTCACTGTATTTCAGGTGTGTACTGAGGAGAGGGGACGTGTATAGGGATGTAAAGCTGTGTAGTAGGGAAGGAGTGGATTTTTTACTGTGGGGAGACCTATGTATTGGGCAATATGTGTACTGGGGTGTGAACTTTGTACCAGGAGAGTAATTTGTTTGTTCTCCGGCTTGGGATCTGTTACTGTCTGACCCCAGCACTCTATGCTTTTTGCACTCCTGACCCCTGTACTCCGTGTCTTCTTACATCTGCACACTGTCCATTACATATCCCTTACCCCTGCACTTTACAAGCCATGCACTCCTGCACCCTGTATGTTATGTATGTAAGGCATATTTATTTCTAAATGAGGGGTAATTTATATACCAGTCACACAAGTAAACAAGCATATCTATTGCTAAAGTATGGCTTTCTAAAACTACCACTGACACCAATAAATATGATTATTTTTTAATTACACAGACAAAAGTGTAGGCAGGGGATGGGGGAAGCACACACACCAATGAAGAAATAGTTTAATATAATTGCCTCTACTCTGAGCTGAGCACCATTACCCTTGCAAGGTAGTGCCTATGGCAGGATGTCACTTTTCTCTAGGCATACATTTTCCTGGTTTTGTTTCAATACAAATTGGAAACTGATTGACTTACAAGGAAAACCCTGGTAATTATTCTGACCTTATGTCTGTCTGCCTCTCCTCCAATAGACAAGTGTCCAGTTCTTCTATGTCTTATGTATTTTGTCTTGGTTTCTGATTTGCTTTTGCAGACTGTATTACACTTTTTTCTAACCATTTGTCTTGCTTCCAGAAATATTTGCCATCCTTGCCTTGGTATAAAAAGGATTGTCATACAGCGATTTCTATCAGAATGTAATTACCAGTAAGTCTACCTAGCCCAAATGTTTTAGTTGTTTTGGCTAAAGGGGTGAATTAAAGCCCTGTATAGTTCTTACTGCTCTCTGATGCCCTGTTAGAGATTGCTGTACCTTTTACTTTGTTTTAATGGCCTTTGTTCAACAACAACCTGTACAGCCCTAAGTGGCCACAACATTCAAGAGTGTCATAGAGGCAGCACAATAATCGAGAAAGTAGACGTGTAATTCAATTTCAGTTCTGGCGGCGAGTTGACTGTTGATATGTCATTAACTATATGTTGCAATAAAGCAGTTGTATGTAAATGACAAAACACTGAACATAAATATCTGCACATTTATTGATTCCATCATGTTTTTACAGGCCATAAATTACACGTTTAAATCATTTCACAAAACAAAACTTCAAAAACACACTGAAACAAAATGATTCAAAACAGCATAAAAAATAAAACACAAAAAAGAACACATTTTGGCAGTAGATTATGTAATAACTAAAGCAAGCTCAACTAAAGCAAATTCAAACTAATGGACATCTGATATGCAAGCCAGCTCTGGTGTATAGGGAACTAGTGGTTTTGTTCATTTTTTTAATACAGAATGAATCGGGGAGATAACAGAATATGTTTCAAATACTTAATAAAAAGATGAACCCCAATAATTCTGCTCCTTCTACTATGATTAGAGTGACATGACACAGCTACAGTAGTCCGTATCTGCTCTGTCCGTATCTATCTGCTCTTTTGTAAAATTTCCACTGTTTATGGTTCTTGCAGATACAGCAAAAATTTAAAAAAATCTGAAAAAAATCATTTGGGTTGAATTTAATTACCCTGTATAATAACATTTTTTTTCTATAGAAAATATTATTCTTTTGCCTATTTCTGGTCTATAGATGTTGTTACTACTGTGAATTCACAGGTTACATGTATGAATTTCCTACAAAATGTAATAATTTAGATTTATTTAAAATATCAAATATTACCAAAATGGTATATAAGTTGTTAATTTTAACAAGGCAATTGCTCCTTTTTAAAATGATGCAGATGAAAATGGCACATATCTTATATAAGCAATTCGCAGCCTTTTGTAACAGGTCCACTGCAGCTATGAACATACATAGATTTTTATATGCAATTGTAGTTTATCTAAAAATAAGACATAAGAAGTCAGAGTGGCTCAAAATAATTGTGATAATTGCATTACGGCTCATTCTTTTTGTAAAAATTTTTGCAGTAGTCCCATGTTTTGCAGTATGCTGTAGAGAATGTCAGCAGTACTGGTGGGAGTAGTCTCTCAGCAAAATTCTTTTTTCTGCTGAGCTATAGCACATGGAGGAGGCAGCAGGAGCTTTGCTGGTTGGAGATGATGGGACCATTTTTTTAGGGAGTGAGTTGGACACTAGAGAAAAACCTCTGCTGTTTAGAGAAACCAACGATCTTTCTCTACAGCATACTGCCAACACATTGGATGTTAATATTGGACCATCTATAGAAAAGCTATGGGCAGTAAAACAGTTACAACTGGCTTTAGGCAAAATAATGTGCGCAATGATGAATGATTTACCCCTGTGCCTGCTTGCCTAGCACTATAGCCTTGTGGCACTAGGTTTCCAGGTTTGAATCTTGGCCAGGATACTATTTGTTTGTATGTTCTGCACATATTTGTGAGGATTTCCTCGTAAAAATATGCTGGTACCAGAATTGCTTACCCCAAAAATTGTCCTTAGGCTATGGTAGAGATATTAGATTGGAAACTCCTATTAAGGGAATATAACTAGTTGATGCTATATAGATACAACTGTCAACTGCCAAACTATGTTTTTCTTTCAGTAGCAAATATAGCAGCTCACCCAGTTTTTCTTACCCTGACTTTTTGTGATTACAGGACATGAAAAAAAAAACCTGATGAGCACCTATTAGATATACAAACTTTATTATTTGTGAAGATTACAAGACAAAGAAAAACATTTCTCAGAATTGTAAAAAAAAAGAATGCTACTACCGCTGTAATAGAAACGATCATTTTGGGCTTGCTTCATAAAAGATACTTTCCTTTTCAATAATGACAGACATTAATATAACACCCGGACCTGTTTATTTAAATAAAAGAGGTATTTGGACTTACATGGAAAATTAAATTGCGCACAGCACAATAGAAAATACATGCATTAAAAAAGTTTTAAGAAAATTTTTTATAAGGTAGGCAAGAAATATACTTTTTGTAATTCACTGCCAGCAATTTTTGAGTTGGTCCTATTGCTGGCTGCAACTTGCCACCAAAAGGATTACTACAGAGGACAATTATCTGCTCCTTTGGCATTATTCTCCCGCTCACCATTTAAACAGAGAGTAATACCCTGGAAGCATGTTAGTGCACCCTCTGCTCTTCTAGCAAGGAAAATCGCCAGCAACAGGCTTGCTAGTGGGACCCTGAGGGACACGAAGGATAATGTTTCTAAATCTTACTAAAGTCTTTACAATCTAAATAGGAGAGTCCCACCTCCATTGCTTTATACTTTATCCTAAATAAATATATGCTTCGGAGTACAGAAGGAAATTCACTATTAATGGCAATGCCAGGAGGAGGGAGTAGGAAATTCAGATTTAGGGACCTGGCTGCCAGTATTCATAAAGATATATAATTTGATGATGATGAAATGATGCAGCCATGTGGAACTGAAGTACACGCTCCCATCTATTCCCAGCTAGTGCAACTGCTCGCTTAAGTTCCTGATAGAGACAGAATAGACACACCTATTCTTGGCCATCATCAGGAAGTACAGGGGCTAAAAACAAATAAAAAATAAATACTGCATTGGCCTTCACACTTTTTTTTGTGTGGTATCTTTACCTAAGAGGTGTGTGTATTAAGGAACAGTAAATCCAGGCACAATTATCCACCTGAACCTGTCCATTTCCACCATCTGCCAATATATAAACAGCTGCCTGGTGTGTAATGTGAAGAATAAACCTTGCTAGATTCAAATTAGGGTAATAATAATCTTAGGCTAATCTACCATGAATCTGGTAAAAGGACCTGTGCAGGTCTCTGCAGAAAGTATAATTTGATACAAGAGATTATTTGACCTGGTCTTAAAAGTGAGAAAGTAAGGTAGCAGTGCTACAGCACTAACTAGAATCTGAGTTAGTCTTAAAATGCATCCCTTTGGATTCTAGGAGCAGTCTATACACAATGGAGAGGATATACTTTCATCAGTAAAGCTAGATCCAGCAAACCCAGAACAGATCTGGCACAGGATTGAAAACATTTGTTAACAAATAGCAAATGACCTAAGAAATCCATTCCAGTTTTTCTGGATCACCCAGCTTTGCGGATGAAAGTGTATCCTCTCCAGCCAGCCAATGTTAACATAGAAAAGATGCTGGGCCTCCGTGGTTAAAGCAGACCTCTAAAGAGAGTTTCAATCATTTTAATTAATCCACTCCTCTCCTCTAAATACCTGTATTATAGTATTACTGAAATGTACCTGTTGGGGTAAATGATAGAATAAATACCAACCTAACTAATATCATTATCACTGCAGGTGATGATTTCATTATATTTCTGTCGAAATTCCTGGGGAACAATGAGCAAGCCAGATCTTGAGAGAGTTCAGGAGTGTTTTCTCATGAGATTTGGGATCCTCACATTTCTCAGAATTTTGCCAGAAAGATATTTTTTCTCTGCAGGCACATTCTGGTATTACTACAGGTAAATAAAGACCTTGTATTTGCAAGTGCAAGGTCTGTTTTGATATCAAATTGGGGAAAAGAGGCTCAAAATGCAATATCAACATGGTGGTAAATAATATGAACTGGAGGAAGGTGATTAGACATAGTGCCTAAACAGTAAGGGAAGCTAGGGCCAATGCTTGAAGCCGTGCAGCCTGGGCCAAGGATCCTGGAGGGGGGGGTTCACATGGATCTAAATATGAAGTTCAACCTAGGCAGGGAAAGTCAAAATTATAATGAACCCAAACACAACTCAATAACATTCAAAACCAGATCAAGTTCACCTAAACAGCTTACTCTTTGTGACAAGCATAACATGTGCAGCTTTTTGGATACGTGCTTTATAAAGTAATGAATGTATGGCAAATCTAGGGTATATTTAACCTCCTATAAATTCAGTACCATTTCGGTTCTGTATTAAATTCTTTTCTTTAGCCAATTTTTTTTTAACTATGCAAACAGGAAAAAATTGCATTAGCAGAAAAAAAGTCATATTGGTCAAATCTATTTGAAATAGGGCTGCCTGCAGCCAAACAAAGGGACAGCTCAGGTTCTCCAACCTGTATGGCCAGACTGGCAGCAGGGAGAATTCTGAAAGCAAACTAAAGCACTGCACCTCTGCTGTCAGTGATGGCTGTTTATACCACACAGCAGCTGTACATACAACTCTATTTAATGCCCTAAGCTTACAATAAAATACTTTCCTAAAGAGAAGTATCATTTTGCAATAGCTGGTGAGGCTAAGCTGTAGGATGTTGGAGGCCAGGGATGTCTTGCTGTAAATGTAGGCACATTTACCTGTATTAGTTAGCAATCAATTACAATTCAGATATTGTGTAATGGTGCAAAACAATTTTAAAAACAGTTCAAGGGAACAAAATCACAAAAACCAGATCAATTTACAGTTACTTTTCATCTGAAGAATATTAAAAACTGGAACAAAACATACATACGTATATTTATAACAAACCATTTCACATCTCAAGAACAAAACAATATCAAAGCTGTTTAAAACTAGTTTAACTGTAAGAAAAAAGTGCTTAATCCCCAGTATTTGTGTAGCAGGTAAGATACATCTAGCAAAAAAGTGTCTCTACATTGCTTTCAGTAAGAACTGACCAAAAGGTTTAGATTCTGATTCAAGGGTTTTACATAAAAATCAATGTAAATAAATACTGCAAAATATGTTACCACATGTTTCATTCAGAATTCCTGATAGGGAGATTTACCCTTCACTTTCTGGCCAAGTGACAAGGAGAGGCAATAACAGAAAACTTCCCCAAACTTCGGTAAAATGGGGAAAGGTTAGAAGTTCTGTGAGTGTCTAACTCTTCCACATTTGAAACTATAAAAACAAATTTAATCTGGAGCTGGGCTGTAATGGCAGTATCTTCATCTTAACTATTTCAAAATCCCATAAAATACATCAGAAATAATTAGCATAATTAGCATTTTCAATAAATGTAGATCAGGCAAAAAAAAAAATTTTGATTGACATGTAGCATAATACATGTTAGCACACAGACTGGTAGAATAATGGTAATGTGAAAAATTTCCAACTTCCCAAATATAGTGGTCAGACAATAAAAGAACAAATACCGCACTGTATGCCTTTCTAAATTTCTATAGTTATGACCTATACATATCTATAAAAATTAGCCCAATGTGATAAATAAAAAAATAATGCAATACTTTTTCTAAATGTGCCAAAGAAGTCACAATTTGGAAGCTTAATACATTAGGGCAATAGGGTTAAATAGGCTTTGTGGGTCAGGGCAAAGAATTTATTATGCATAATATATCTAAAATATGCTTATAAATAAAAAAAAAGATACTATATTTTCTTAATTTTACAAAATAAAATTTCCTTTTGTTTTTAACATTTTTTTCATGTAAAAAAATCGTTCATTTTCATCTTTTCTAAAATCATCAGGGTTAGTTTCCCGAGACTAAAAGTGCACTCAGTGTTTACTAGTTTACCATTTCTCACAGTAATTTTTTCAAAGCAAGATGCCCAAATTGTTTTTTGTATCTATTCAATTAAATTGTGACATGAACAGCACTTTTAACTAAAGGGCTACATGGTGAAAGCATGTATATCCTCTAACTTTCCAATCAAGTTTGGATAACTTGAAAAAGACGAATAGGTTATCCTTTTTACAGACACTTATAAGCCATACAAAGTAATATTCCTAACCTGCTTCCATTAGAATTTCAAATATTATTTACTAAGGTTTGCATTTGTATTAACTGATAGGATATCTAGGGATTCAACTACCAATTCTGTCTGTTTCAAGAATCAATTAAAAATGAATGAAAAAAATATTCCAATATATTATATGTTGTGTTTTGTATTTATGACAGTCCAAATTAAGCACTAAACACTATGCTAACATCCCTCAATATTTACAAGGATACAGTATAAAGTATGCAATGCTGACTTTTCAAAAATAGGAATGTGTGGATAAGACCACAGAATTCAGATTGCTTGGTTGAAAAATATTTTTGATCACAGGTGTTTGTTTTGTAAAAATATTCTTTGACGGACAAAACAAGGCAAAGAAACGACCTGGCTGGATTATCTTTTTCCTGTCTTTCTCCATTGCGAAAGGAGATAAATTCATATGTCTATGAGACACATGATTCAAATAATTTGGCATGAATTGTATCCGCAGTTCAACAGATACAGAAGTCCAACTAGTGAACTTAACTTATTATACATCTTCATACTGCTTGTCTAAAGCTCTGGATTTCCTTCATTCAAAATAAAACATCTTCATTTTGTATTAGGATTTGCACAATTTGTTTTTGATGTCGCATGTCATTTAAAGAAGTGAGGGCATTTTCCTCTGGAGGTCTCATCAATGTTGGTCCAAAGACAATGCCAAGGTTTTCTGCCCCCATAAGATTGTCCTTCTCATTCTGTGTAACTCTGTTAAAAAAACATAGCAATATATATCACAAAATTAGTATTCATTTCCATCCTATGCACAATTTTGCCTAGGCAAGAATCCCTATCTTGTCTTACTGCAAATCAGGACTGTTATAATATATTTTAATTATATTTCTGTTATTGAAATCCCCTTATTGTCACAATGACAATGGTTTCATTATAAGTGAGGGGAAATCGCCAACTCCAAGAAAAAGGGTTCCATGTTATCGATACTATCATTTTGTTTGAAAAAAAAAACTATATAAGTGAATATATAAAATTAACTTTAAGTGAATACATTACAGTCCTAATATACAATCTCTTTGTATTTATGAGCACGAATGTAGTAAGGTCTATCCAACAATTAGTATATATCCAGTCAGTAAGACTATTGTACTACAAGGCTATTGGTTTATCTAAACAAAACCATGCAATTAGGTTGTAAATGTGCATGACCAGCTTAGGTTTGCTGGCAATATGCAATAAAAAGATTAAATACCTATTTAAAAACTTGTCTTACTTTTTAAGGTGAATCATTAGGTATCTCAGCGTCTCATAATGTGCAGGAGGGAGGAGCATCAGTGCTTCATGTATAGCTTCTAATCTCTCATCTGGATTAGATATTTCTATAAAAAAAAAAGAACACGACAATAGTATAACTCAAAACTCATCTTCATTAATTTCATATTTCAGCCCAGGCTAGACAAAGGACCTGTGATTCCAAAAGAAGTTGATATTACACAACTGTGCCAATATCTAAAAAAAATCACTTATGCTAAAAAAAAGTCTGCCTCTTTAGGGTTATTTTGTAACTATTTTATATATCAATTATTGAGTCTACTCTTAACTGTATTCCTTCTTCTGGTAAATGTTGAAGGAAAAAAATGTTTATCTGGGTAAAACACAAAAATATTAGTACAATAGTGCAAAACATGCACATTTCCCCATGTTTTCTGTTTAATATGCTACAGGTAAAGGAAAATATCCATTGATCATGCCAGAGATCCAATTCTGTTAGGTACTAACTTCCTATGTTATGTATAGTAGATGAAGACAGGGGCATTTAAGCATGGCTAAGCAGTGTTTTATGTCTTTTTTTTTTTTTTGACCATACATACCCTATAAATCACCTAAATGCCTTTAATGTCACTCAGGGACTCCAGTGGGGAGATCTTCACATTATAAAAAAATATGTAATACAATACAGTGCCAGACCCACACTCCATGTTGTATAACCAGAGCAGGAACTATGGGCATCCAGACATCCCTTATACCTGAAATATCACTTTGGATAATCTTACATTTTAAAGCTGAACTTTGGGAAAAACATTTTTCTAGGCAGTCGGTTTATTAAATGTTATACTATATTAAGAATTGATTATTTTAAAACAAGGAGTATATTTATCCAATTAATTTATTCAGTGTTTTTGCAGTCTTTATATAAATGCCACAGAGATTTTCTAAAATAAAGAGAAATTTTTTGATGAGTATAGAAATGATCAAATGATACATTGATCCCTGCGGGACACATGTTCTAGATGTCATGTGTAAGGAATAAATATGTGATTTTGACTGTGTATAAACTTTAACTTTTTTAGCTTGTTCAGTTCATAAATAATGGCAAAGTAAAGAGTAAGGAATTACACCGCCCACAACTTAAGATATAATAAAATTGTCATGCAGAAAAATAATTGCACTCTTATCTGTTCACTGAACTTTGAAAAGGATAATTACATGACAAGGTCACAGCAAGCTTTGAGAAACAGTACAATAATGTTTTCTTTAGAAATTCTGTAGAACTTCAGTCTACAAACCTAATATGTAAGCATGGTTGTTTGTTTGGTGAATGGGATAAGTAATCATGTTGTCACCCCCAGATCATTTAACCAGTATCAATATGGAACGTAAGAAAACCAGCTTAAAAAATACCTAATAAAACCCTTGCCAACTATTGTAGCAGCATTTCTTGTTGAGAAGACCAATCACTTGAGGCATTTAGCAGTGTGCAGGGGGACCGGTCTCCTTGATGTCCCAACCCCGAGCTCTGTGGGGTGCACCTTGCCATATACACCCCTCTGTGCTGCTGCAAGCTAAAGATCCAACACAAGGATATGATAGAATAAAAAAAGGTTGTATGGACTGCACACAGGGAGGGGGGACCTCTGCATTTGTACTTGACCTCTGTTATTTCGGTTTGCCCATTGATATCCACAGGCATATTAAATAAAAAAGGATATATTAAAACAGATCAGTGTCTGCAGTCAATTTGTTACCTGTGTGTTTATTGAATTAGATGCCTTTGCTACAGAACCCCCATGTGAACCTCTGCACTCTTGTCAAAGGTTTCTTTAACCTCATTCTTCAACCTAGCTAGAAGCAGAATTGACCACAAAATGGATCAAAGAGCAAAATGATCATACACAGAACATAAAGCACAATAAAAGAGTGCAAGAAATGGACAACTTACTTGCTGCTTCAATAAATTTAGAATAAGAATCGTAAGTGATTACTGGAATAGGCAAGTCCCTGAAATAGAGCTTTAGAGCACCCGCAATGATGTTAATATCTGGATAGGTAGTGCAGGAAATGTCGGCCTTATCACCATCTGCAAAACAAAAATATATTATCATATAGTGATGCAATTCCATTAGAAAGAAACTTAAGACTTAAACTAAAGAAACAAAAGACTTTTAGGCTAAATGAATAGGGATCAAACGCCTCTTTATTTTGTTTATCAATTTGCATAATTCATGTCTTCTCTCCATTCCATGGCATTTGTTTAGAAATCAGAGCAGAATACTACGTAATTCAAACTTACATTTGCTGATTGTTGAAGTTTGCTGTTTTTCTTTTCAGATAATATAAATACAAAACCCAAAATGAATGATATTTAGTTTGCTAAAACACTGTGCATCATACACATTTACCATTTAAAAGAAAAAAAATACTGGTTTCAGTCTTTCAACATTTTAAAGCTTATATGTGATTTCAGTGATTGGGGGTGCTGAAACCTACTTATAAGAGATGTTTGTGGCTAGAGTATTTGTTATTGTTTCAAGTGAGTTCTGACTCTAGAAAAGAAGCTGGAAAATACTTTGGTGTCAGTGTTGACATAGCAGTAACATAGAAGTATGTGGAGTGCCATAAAGAAAGATAGCCGCATAACTCACTACCTAGGGCACAAGTGAAAATCAGTGCAAGGAAATCTTTTTCTAAAAATATACATACCAGAGCCAATGGTATGTCAACTGGACAAACAGAAGAAGGACAGGGTTTCCCTTGTTATCGGTTTGAGTTCACAACCTGTAGAGTTATAATCTTTCTAGGCTGCCCAAGATTAAAAGCCAGCGTAAGATAATATTTAAAAAGTAAATGATTGACAGGTTTTTACAGTTTTTTTCTTTTAACATCTGCAAAGGGCAAGTAAAAACAGCCAGCTGCTTTTGGCATACAGAACAATTTGCCGCATGGTTCTATACAATGTCCTTTCATGTTTCAGGATGTGGGCTAGACTGTTGCAGGCTCACAAAGAGGTACCAAGAACAGAGCACCAATGTTGAGTAATAGGTAGATTATTAGCTGGTTATTAATGTTCTGGTTCCAAACAGATCTCATGATCCATAAAAAAATTCAGGTAACTTTTAGGCTGTTTAGGGAAATGGGGGCAATATCCAGTTCCGACATCAGAAGCTCTATTATCACAAAAGGGGGAACTCCAACAAGCATGAAAATCTATCTGGAACCTGGCCAAACCATGGGTGTGTCACTGCAGTCCATTCACTGGGTTGTGCAGGAAACAGCATCAGTTTCTTGCCCATTGGGAGCCATCTGCTCATCTATGGCCAGAAAAATAAAAAACCGAAGCACCTCAGTAAAGAAACTTGCCTGACAAGGCTAATTTGTGCCAAGTGAGTAACTGAAGGGAAAAGTCCTTGCAGTGCCAGCTTGGTAATTGGCATTGGGTCTTACTGCTGTAGCAAAAGCTCTGTATTATTTCCCAACAGCGACAGTAATGATGTATCTCATTATTTGCTATGCTTTCATCTGCACTCTCAATAAACAATTAAAATCATTTTAGGAACAAAAAAACAGCAGCTGCACCCATCAGGACTTGAAGCTGCTCCTTTGTTCTGTGAAAGTCACTTCTTAATGAATTGTCTCGGTCAACAGGGGATCAGCAAAAACCATTCACACAAATGGGCCTGACTGATCCAAAACGTGCTGCACCTGTTTCACATGCCCTGACCATGTGACTACCCAGCCCCTGGATCACTTTATAACCTATTTACTGCCAAAGAGAACACAAATATACTTGGTATTAACAGTGTTGAATCTGACTGTGGCTGAGCAGACCACAACCAAAAATATGCCTTGTAAATAACTTTAATAAAGATGCCCCTTTGTGCAGCACATTATCATATAGACAGGAAATTTTGGCTAATCGCTACTTGCCACTGAACTGGATTCAGAATTTTTTATTACTCATGGCCCTGGCCCAAAGTATTAAACCCTATATTTACTGCAAGATGCCATGTCATCACATCAGCGCCATACTATGTATTACCCAGGGTCACCTATCATCTGGAGAAGACCTAATGGAACCAAGCGTATCACATAACTGGTCAGAAGACATCGAAAAAAACAAACAAATAAAAACACAGGTAAATGGAGTCCTCTTGCAGATAAATAAAGTAAGTAGTTCTTGTAATACAAAACAATATGCAAACAAAAAAATTAACAGTGTTGTCAGTATCATCAGAACTGTGTTCTTTTTAGGTTGGTATTTGGTATGATGGCCCATTACTAAGTTTTCATTAAAAAAAAAAATCATATACAAAAATTATAAATATAAGCATTAGGAAACAAACCAATAGACCAAAAATATTAATACATATTTTGAACATGTGAATATGTCAAAGCAGAGAGTTTTCTTTTTTATCTAGAATTTAGTTCATCTAAATTTTTTATTTGGTGTGACTGACAGTATAAATTATTCATGTGTCCTCCACTTTACAAGTGTACTACACTTTTATGATGTCATATCTGTAGTAGAAAATAGGTTTTATGTTTTCTCTTCCTCTGAGTTAATAATGACAGTAACATGATGACAATTTCCTTTTCTAAAAGGCAGGGCTCCTTGTGGAACCTAAAACCATTTACCAAACAAGCATCATCATAAATATTTAATAGAGATACCTTATTGGTACTAAGAGGATTGGTTACAAATACCAACATGTATTTGCAATGATTTCCACTCCATTGAACAAAATGGCTTGCACTTTGTAGAGAAGAAATTGGATCTATATACACTGCCCCAAGATAGTGGTACAAATTTTACTTTCTAATGTGTTGGCTTTTTGTAATACTGGGAGGTTGTAAAAATGACACATTAAATATCAATGTCCTTTGCTCTAACAATGAACACAATATTATATTGGCTAACTGGCATAAATGTAATATTTTGTTCATTGTCTAACAAAACAAAACAGTTTTTAGAATCTCTCTGGGTTTATTCTAAATTCCAAATAATGTTATTGAGAAGTAGGTTTGCACCTGTCCTGCAGCCAGTTTGCAGAAACTTAGCAATCCTGCCAACCTTTGGTGTGTAGCATGTGCTCCTGCTGGTTGGTGGTGTTCCTCCCCACAATCGCTAGTCACCACAGGACACAGTAAAGCCAAAAGAGAAGAGGGGAGACACAATAGTGTAAAGTGGGTGAACTTTTATTACACATCTAAAAGTCAGGAATAGCATCAGTGAACACAGTAAACTAAGTGTTAGTAAACTAGCCAACAGATAGGTAGATATAAACCTTATTTTTCAGTTATGGGCTTTGTTTTTGTAATTCAATATAAGGGTTGTTTAAGTATTGTAGTCATAAGAGATATAAATGGCCTGACTCTGCTGGCCATGCTCTAAAGATACCAATTTCCTAGCTATACCTGCCTTCAATGCAGCTGAGTCACAGGTCCAAAATAAGCATACAGCCAATGAAAATTGGAGAAAAGCATTTTTTTAAAATTTTGTTCTGAGTGACTAACTCAGAAGGAATTTGAAACAAAACAGATCTTTTATTAAAACAACTTTAATCCCAGAATGGTTCCAGCACGTATAGTCTTTACTTTTGACCCTGCAGCATTTACACAAAGGCCGATTGTCATAAACATATTCCCCTCACAAAACACAGCTGTACGTAGTTTACCATTTGTCACTATAATAAATATATATTAAAAAAAAAAAACATTAAAAAATAATATACATAATATATATATATATATATATATATATATATATATATATATTGTGACAGAGTGTCACTAAGAGTGGCAGGAAAGTGTATTGAAGGCTCCAGGGAAATGAAAGTGAGGATGTTTAGATGTTTTTTTTAGAAAAAAACCTGATTCTTTAGGGTCTTGGACCCGGTTAAGGGAGTGAAACGGTGGGTTCCTTGGCCCAACACATTCCCGACTGGGTTAATGTGCACCTGCAGTCAGGTGCAAGGGAGAGAGGAAATTGATCAACAAGAGGCTATGGAAAGAGGATCAGCCACTGTGTTGCAGGCTGGAGTGTGCTGAGAAGGCAGCCAGAGGGTTCCAGGCTGAAAAGGCAGCCAGAGGGTTCCAGGCTCAAAAAGGCAGCCAGAGGGTTCCAGGCTGAGAAAGCAGCCAGAGGGTTCCAGGCTGAGAGAGTGCCAGAGGGTTCCAGGCTGTGAGAGAGCCAGAGGGTTCCAGGCTCAGAGAGAGCCAGAGTGTTCCAGGCTGAGAGAGAGTGAGAGTGTTCCAGGCTGAGAGAGAGCCACAGTGTTCCAGGCTGAGAGAGAGCCAGAGTGTTCCAGGCTGAGAGAGAGCCAGAGTGTTCCAGGCTGAGAGAGAGCCAGAGTGTTCCAGGCTGAGAGAGAGCCAGAGTGTTTAAGGCTGAGAGAGAGCCAGAGTGTTCCAGGCTGAGAGAGAGCCAGAGTGTTCCAGGCTGAGAGAGAGCCAGAGTGTTCCAGGCTGGGAGAGAGCCAGAGTGTTCTAGGCTGAGAGAGAGCCAGAGTGTACCAGGCTGCATGAGAGGGGACAGAGCTCCAGGAAAGTCAGCAGGCAAACTAGACATGAACTGTGAGTGAAACAGTGTGGATTTAGAAGTGTGTTAGTAAGAGAGGGCACCTAAGTGAGGTGGCCAGATGCCCAGCTGTTTTGTTGTGAAGTGCTGGAGAGTGTGCTGTAACACTTGCCTAAACAAATAAAAACTGCTGTTATTTTGGACTTTTGGAGTCCGCTGCTTCTGATCTGCCCTGTAAGTATTCAGTTATATATATATATATATATATATTTAAACATAAAGAGAGAAAACTTGCTCCAATGACAAATCTTGTGGCTTGTTTTAAGCTTTAAATTGGAACTCCAGCATCTTTGTCAGGGTTGTATTGCTGCCGTTTTTTGTTAGAGAGGTTCCTATTAGTTGTGAATACTGTGGGCTATGGCCCCTGAACATTCTTTGGAACCCCTACCCCCGTTTAGGTACATGTACAAATACAAACATGTATTAAATGTGTATAGAAAAGAATTAGAAAGAAGGTTTTGCGGTGCTGTAAATACTTTTGCAGTTCATAATATGCACCTGTAGTCAGTGAACAAACCAATCACTGAAGAGGAAAGGGCTGAAAAATTTTGCATGCCTCAATACCAGTTAGGCAGGATGTGAAGGAAATTCTCTCCTACCAATATACCTTGAATGCTACCTACCATTAGAACAGTTTGAAATGCTATGAATGTGTGCAGTGCCCAGGTAATGTCATAGTCAGGGTCTTTCTACTCTTCTGACCTTTATTGGGCCCCTAAATCCCAGAGGGCCCTAATGCAGTCATTTATTATAAACATAATTTATCTGTCTATGGTTGTAATTCTTCTTCATCTATTCAAACTTATAAAAACTTGGGCTTTAAACTATACTACAGGACACCTCTAAATATAGTGACTTTTACTGAACCACCCAGTGTAAAGTTTTATTTGTATATGGCAGCAAGATTGTTGTCTATTATTATTATACTGTCAAGCCACATTTTATAACATGGTATGAACTCTAGGGAAAAGTAAAACCGTCATAGGAAAGAAAGAGTTACATTTACTATATACAACACAGAACAATCATAATCCCTTCTCTAAAGTACACTGATAACTCACCTCGGTCAAAGGACATCTTTACATCTTCAATGTGCTCTGTAAAACCTGAAACTCTGTACAGTCCTTCTGACTTTAAGCCTATATGCAGAAAAAAGATAAAAACGTTGCATTAAACCATGTATATTGTTACATGTTCATATAAATGTCCTAAGAAATATTTCACATTTCTAGAGGGATTACCAAAATGGACAGTTTGCCTAAGGTTCCCTCCTATTGTGTGCTACTTCCCCAACCTCCTAGATTGTAAGCTCTTCTGGACAGGGTCCCCTCCTCCTGTGTTATTGTTTGTATCTGTCTGTCATTTGCAACCCATATTTAATGTACAGTGCTGCGTAATATGTTGGCACTATATAAATACTGTTTAATATTGATAATAATATATTTATTATTATTAATAACAATAATAATAATAATAATATTAATAATAATAATGTTACATTTTTCAGAAATGCATTGGAATCAATTAAAGGACAAATGCATCAGAAATATCTTGCTGAATATTTAAGTAATGCACTTGGTATTATAGGTAGGTATATTATATTTTACCAGGGAAACAGCACAAGATGCTGTTTTACACTCAACCTAAATTATGTGAACAGCACAGCAGACATCAGTACCAAGCCCATTTACACCACAAATCACTTTTACTAAATAGTTACATGGTGAAACACACATTGCATTTCTTTACAGAGATAATTCCTTGTGACTCATTATATTCATTTAATCTTTCAAGCTACAGTATACCTTTTCTGTCTACATGGCTAGAGTCACTTGAGAATCTCCTTAGAGAAACACTCACAAACATAAAATCTCAAACTTAGAGATTTGCAAAATATGGTGGTTGTGTGTCTGTCCAAGCCAAACATTCATGGTTAGGGATTCTTCATCAGACACAAACACTAAAGAAATTGAGATAGTGCCAGAACATGTCTTGGTTTATATGGACACATTATTGGTGCTACATGCATCATTTTCAATTATACACAATAAGTATACTTATGACAATAGTAAGTATAGTAATCCAATAATATGATTTCTCAAAGCGATCATTGATCTGAAAAAACATTCTGTATTTATCTTCTACATACAGCGTCTCTCTCCAAAACATAATGTAAAGATTTGTACAGATAAACTCCTTTATAGGTTTTAACACCATTTGAATACAATCTGCATTTAGAACAACGGTGCAATAGAAAAGTCCACATCAGTAAAATCTCTTCCACACAGGCATCAGTGGCTCAATAGAAAGCTTATCAGGATATCTCAGGCAATTATAGGCTCTGAGTTGGGTTTCTTTTACTGCATGCTCACACGCTCTGTAATGAAAATGACTGTTGCCTTATAGATTATGGTCTCTGAATAATGTGGAAACAAAATCATGGCTGTATGTGCTTTTGTCTGGTATAATTTAAACTCAGAGAAGGAAATATAAAGATCATGCAGCCTAGGGGAATGTTGCATAATCTGAAAAACATAATTGTCATGAATAATCGATTTACCTCTCTGTTCTATCTCCTGGATGCACCTGTCCACTACCATGGGTCTTGGGGTATTGTGTGCTTTCACCAGGGTGGTAAGGTCGCAGCTGTATACTTTTTTGATGCGCTTCAGATCTGGCTGGCAGTCATTGGGCACGTATTTGGAACACTGTTTATGTACATTCAATCCGCAGTCTACAAGGGAAGAAAGAACAATAGTTACCAAAAAACACATGATCATACACATATAAAAATGTCATTCCAGAGTAACAATAAGTGGCATACTGGACTTAAATCAGACAACATTCTTCAGTTCTGATTTGTTATAGTTACTAGATGTATTTAAAAATGGGTAAAGTATGAAGATTGGCAGTTTATATTGTTTTTTTTATCAGCAAGTATCTTTATGCAGAGTTCAGATAAGGATACTTTTATTACTTTATCAAACTATGAATGTATTTGTCTTAATTCTTTTAGGTGTACTTAATGTGAAGTTTTGCTTTCAGGTTTACTTAACTGATTATAAAGGTGGGTGTTACCACTCCGCCCGCAGAGCAAAGATAGCTGTTGCTTTTCTAGCATCCCCTGCACTCTCTCTGACACTTTGCACAGCTGGAGAGGATTACAGAGTATATGCAGCAGCCAATGAGTAGAGTAGTTCCTGATTCCAACCTTGTCCTGCTATTGGCTGCTAGCCTTATTTATACCTCACTGATTCCAGGCTCTGGTTGCTGGATCCTCAGCCTTGTTACCCGAGATTTGCTCAGTACACCATATTGTCCCTTTTCGGATTCATAACCTGTGCCTAACTTTGACTATGCTTGTTTGCTGCCTGCCCTGGCCCATGCCTTGAACCTAGACTACGTTTGTCTGCCACCTGACCTGACCTGTGCTTGAACCTGGACCATGCCTGCCCACTGCCTCCCCTGACTTATGCCTGATCTCAGACTGCACTGCCATCTGTGTGCCCTGCCCTTTGTCCACCTAGACCTTGCCTCTTGCTGTGATCCTACTCAATACCTGCTCTTGCTGTCCCTAGATGGAAAGCCTCTGCTCCGCTCCCCCCCTGGTGTGGAGAGGCCTGGGGACCGCGACCTGGTGTTCTCCTCGCAGCAAAATAGTTTGCCACTAGGGTCACTGGCCCATTATCCTATGCAGGGTGCTCTGGTGAAGACCGGGAGACACTTAGAATCTAGGTAATCCCAAGTCAACTGCCAGGGGGCCTAGCTCTAACAGTTGTTTCCTAAACCTGTTCTAAATTCTTAAACAGAGTGCATGGTGGTAGTTAATTTACATTTCTAAGACACTAATTACCCTGTCTGTAAATACATGAAGTTATCTGAAAATCATGCACCATTGGTGGGCTAGGTTTGGGAAACATTTTTCATCACTTTGCATAAAGCTAATAAACAGAAAAAAATAGAAATATTATTTTCCCTACCATTTCTTAACTTTATTGTTACCAATGTAAATGTGGAAAATCTATAAACCACATACTGATTTTCCCAATCAGAGGCCCACGTCTACAAGTATTAGTGTAACAGCTATAAAAATTCCAAATGGAGGTGGGATTTTACATGGGAAATATGCAACCACACAGCAGTATGATTCATGATAAGTGAACCATTTCTGCATTATGTAGGTTGAAGACATAGCCAAGAGAAGGCTGACCCGACAGCTTGATGCTCATCTGAGCTGGCAACACATCATAGTTAATGATTTTTCAGCAAATAAATTGTGTTTCTTTTCACATTACATGTGTGTCCCTTCTGAACTTGGTCCTGACATAGAAGCCGTTGAGAAATTTCTTAGCTATTTTTGTAAAGTTAGACCAGGATTTTTTATAGAAGCCAAAGATAGAAACAAAAAAACTGTTTGACTCCAAGTGGAAATTCCCATGAATGTTTCCAAGTATAAACACTTTGTCTGGAAGAATGTATATTTGTTTTGTCTGGGGTAGCATGGGGAGCTAATGACAGTCTATATTTCATACATTAATACAGTGCTACTGTTATGTAGCAACTTCAATAAACCTTGCCAAATGTTTTTCTTTAAAGATGGTTTTTGAATACTGCTATACAGCTGACCATTGTATGCACATAAGAGGCATTTAAAGTGCACCTCAACCCCCAATTTTTTAAATATTCTCTTATTATCTCCTTATGATCCTGCAATTGAAATACTTCTCATCCTACAATAACAACACTTACTAACTGCACTGTGTCTATGGAGAAGCAGCATTATCATCAAAGAGCAGGACTACACAACACCTATCACTCTTATTCTCTCCATACCAAACCATAAAAGAGTTATTTAGTAGGCCACAGAGCTAGCTAGGGACAATGCAATCAATAGGAATGCAACAGTTTGTGGCCCAAAAAGTTCCTATTTTATCCTGACCTTGGCTCAGAGTTTCACAAGTCATACTATGAGACAAGTTTGTCCCCTTTCAGGTAGGGATGAGATCCCAAAATAGAACATCTCATATACAGGTCAGCAATAGCGAAAGTTATTGGAAACAAACACAATTTTGGTCAGTGCCCCTGGATACTGGGCAGTGGGTCTTTGGCCATGCCTCCTTAAAACCACCAGCCAGAGAGCTATTTACTTTGACAATGGACAGACACCCTTGTAAATAATGTAATAGGTGCATTCTAATAAGGTATAAACAAAATGTGGAATGTTGTGGCTGAATTAGTAATCAATTTGAATTCCAACAGCAGGACTAGTGGCTGAGCACCATAGCATCACGTGACATAATTCTGCAAAGACTTTGCAATGGACTAAATCAAACTCATAAGAAAAATAAAAGGAAAGGATTTGCAACATTATAAAAAGGTAACGATGGTCGACATATACAAATATTAAATCTTCGCTCACTTTTTGTTTGCAATACTGGCAGTGCTGGATTACTTCTCTTAGAAGGTAACACATAAAACAAATATCTTCGCTAGAATAAGACCAATATTTGGATAGTAAAGTGAAGTGCAATTTTATGAGGTTCCTTATTTAACTTTCCCTCAAATGTTTTAAGTGGAGCTCATTTTTTTTACCATCTCAACTTTTACTTGTACGGGACAGACATACATAAGCACAGGTGATTCTTAAAGTGTCTTTAAACTCTTCAACACTCTCTGAACAAACAGAAACAACAGATAGTAATCTGTGTTTCATTAAATGACATTTAGTTGGTTTTATAAAACCAGTCACATACCCCAACTATAACATAGATGCTTTTATGTCTAGTTTGTTTTCTTAAAACTTTAGGAATTTTTTCAAATGAGAAACTAGTCAGAATAATCAGTTGTTAGCAAAATAAACAGAAAAAACTTTTACAAATATTACAAAGTGTATGTAAACCCAAAAACTGTTTCACAGTAAGGTTTTCATCAAACATGGTTCCTATGCAAAATTTTTGGTTAATCTGAGACAAAGACCCTGATTTATGAAAGCTCTCCAAGGCTGGAGAGAATACACTTTCATCCGTGAAGCTGGGTGATCCAGCAAACCTGGGATGGATCTGGTCCGGGATTCAAAACATTTGCTAGCAAATAGCAAATGATTTTTAAAAATCCATTCCATGTTTTTTGGATCACCCAGTTCACTTCTGAAAGTGAATTCTCTCCAGCCTTGGAGAGCTTTCATAAATCAGGGCCATAGTGTGTCATCTAAAATAGTGCTATTAACAGCATTTTCTTTTGAAGGCTGACAACTCTAATTTACTGTAGTGCAGTTAGTGGCATGGGTGTCAGCCTATGATATGTGCCCCTTCAGTTTGCCATGGGCTTGCCTATCCGATATATGATATGGGCAGCTTAACAGGGCACTATCATGAGAGATTAGGGGCAGGCTCTGACTGGCCTGATGATCAAGGTGTTATTCACTCGATCACTCACAACACATTGGGCAGTTGTGTACTGTGGTGATCATTTTCACAGTAGATAGGAACTGAACAGGGAGGCCAAAAGAAAAAAACAAGAAGGGAAAATGGAAGGGTAGGAAAAATGCACTACAGAATATAAATATGCAGTACCAGAAAACAAATAAGTCAATCAGGTAACAGCTAAATCTGATTAGGAAATATTTAGAAAGTCCACCAACTTTACCCTACAATGATTTTTATGTCACCTACTGCTGCCAGATTCCACACAGGGTTTGATATGAAAACAGTTGATGAAGTCACAAGCACTCCACAGTACAAGATTCGTTATTGTAAAAGCTCTGTCATAACATGTTGAAAAGCCAACGTTTCAGGGTCCTTTACTGAAGGCAATATAGTGGCCGTCCACTGAGTTCTACAAGGCATCATCCGGAAGCACCCTTCCTCTTTTACAAGGTCTGTTTGCTGTAAGGAGTTCAATTCTATCACTGACATAGCTTTTAATATGTCCATGTATCTGTTTCCTGAAGCAGCTTGCTGCAGGGAGAAATGTTCTGGGGGCATTTGTTGCCTGGACCAGTACTAATACCATATGTTAGGATGGTTCCTAAAGGAGGTATTTTAAAATCAAGACATCATTCAAGGCTAGACAATCACACTTGATGGATCTGGTGGCTCCAGATATACTTCAACATTCAAACATCTGTCAGAGCTGAACCATAACAGATGTTGGGCTTAATAAAGTAATTCACTCCATAGTCAAACTTGTAATTACAGCATCTGGCAGAAAAAAACTCCTGTACCACCAATTTAATTTGTGTCTTTAAAATGTGATCAAATACAGATAATAGCTAAAGAAGGTGAAGATAGCAGATGTGTAAAAGTATGTCACAATAAACCATTAAACAATGTCCTTTAGGAACACGGGCCGTCCACCATACCAGAAAACCTACAAGAGCCACCAGCAGGGACTGGGGTGGACCTCTGCACTACATATACTTTGAAATTATAGCATTGAAATTTGTGCAGGTAAGATGTGCTTTGTATATGCATCTCAATGCCTAATTTTTCTTCTTTAGTATTCAAAGATTGGGAACAAATATTTTATTTTCTTCCAAATGCACTTAGACATCCACTTAGGATCCAAATACAAATGCTGGAAAAAAACATCTATTATTCTGTACTATACATTTATGAATTTAAGGTTTAAATATTTTTTTTAAAGTACTAAACCCGACTGAAGGACATTCATTGCAAGCATAATGGTTTTTTCTCCATCACAGAAAAGGTCATCCGCAGGCTATTAAATAATGATGCATTTGAACAACCCTTTCATCCAATTACACATCAGTGAACTGCACAGAAGCCCTGAGGGCATCTTTAAATTAGGAACAAAATATTTTTAATTTGTCACAATATCCTAAATTAAGTCAAGCATAATTCATCACAAGGACACTGAAGTTTCTTTTAATCCTAGAGGGCACAACTCTATTAAATGTTTTTGTAGCTATTTCGACAAGTCCCAGTAATCAGTGCAACTTATGTCAAGGACCTGTCAACAGCTGCAGCCACTTACAGTGAGGTTGGTTTGGCAGTCTATCTCTATACACACAAAAAGCTTTCAGGACCAGAATTTTACAAAGGATGTATAGTTCCAGGCTGACCAAAAACTCTACATGTGTACACACCATTTAATTTATTAACATTGCAAAAAATCCATAAATGCATACATCCTACCCAAAACTAAGTTAGTTGCCAAAAATATATGTGTCAATTGTTTCATCTTCAATGAAATCAAACTAAGTGTCCAGAAATAATACAAAATATGTTTTAAATGCTAAACTCAAGATGGAAGACACTAAACTAAAAGTTCAAGACTAATATAATATCCAAAGGATGGAGTCTAAAAAAGGTTATATATCATCGTGATGTGGATACATTTATTGCAGAGTGAATGATCCATAGCATATCAAAAAGATAAAAGGCAACTCATTGTCACTATTCCTACAAGGAAATAGGTCTAGTGGCATTTATCTATACTGCTGTATGTATGAGAACTGCTAGTTTTGAGGGACATCATCTCCTCTGGATTTCTGGTAACAACTGCACTCATTAGCATTTTAGAGATGGATGCAGAGAAATTAACTCATACAGAGTGAAGGGTAACTGGCAATTATCAAACATCAAGGCTACATACACACGTCAGATGAATCCCATCCAATTATTCCCCTCAAGGCTCCTGTCAGGTGAGAATCTGGTGTGTGTACAGCACTCATCCGACATCGTTAATGGATCCATGAACAACGAACAATCATAATACAAGTGGAGGGGAGAGAACGCACCAGATGTTGGGTTTCCTCCTTTTTAATTCTCTGCCAGGCCTTTACTGCAGCGGCTTTCAGTTGCTGTTTGTTTGTGGGACTTTCTGTCCGAAGTTTAGTCCTCAACAAGTGAAATGCATGCTCAATTGGGTTCAGATCAGGTGACTGACTTGGCCATTTAAGAATCACCTCAGAATTCATTCGGCTGCTTCTGTCCTGTGTCACATCATGGATAAACACTAGTGTCCCAGTGCCACTGGCAGCCATGTACTCCCAAGCCACCACACTGCCTCCGCCATGTTTTACAGATGATGTGGTATGGCTTTGGATCATGAGCTGTTCCACGTCTTCTCCATACATTTTTTTTGCCATCATTCTGGTAAAGGTTGATCTTGGTTTCATCTGTTTTTCCAGAACTGTGCTGGCTTTTTTAGATGTTTTTGAGTCCAATCTAGCCTTTCTATTCTTGAGGCTTATGAGTGGCTTGCACCTTGCAGTGCACCCTCTGTATTTACTTTCATGCAGTCTTCTCTTTATGGTAGACTTGGATATCGATACACCTACTTCCTGGAGAGTGTTGTTCACTTGGTCGGCTGTTGTAAAGTGGTTTCTCTTCTGCGATCATCCACCACTGTTGTCTTCCGTGGACGTCCAGGTCTTTTGGCGTTGCTGAGTTCACCAGTGCTTTGTTTCTTTCTCATGATGTACCAGTTCAATTGCATCTGAGTTGTTCCATTTACAATTTATTGTGGTATTGTACAGAACCAAAATCAGAAAAAAGTTGTCTCTGTCCAAATATTTATGGACCTAACTGTATGCACAGCGCTCGTTCATGCCTCTTTCAGTCTTTTGTCCTTGGAAAGATTTGTAAAAGATCCTTTACAACTACAAATATCTAACGTGTGTACGTAGCCTAAGCAACAAACAAGCAAAACTAAACATGACAGCATATTTTCCACACTTTTCATTACAATATTGATTTTTAAAAATGGTTTGTTTGCTGGCTATTCTTTAAGGCTAGGTCTTCAGCAATGTTTTCCCCAGCATTTAACCTAAGGCTTTAAAAGCCCATGTTTGAAATGCCTATGCATTCCAATAATCTAATCTACACCAGGACGTTTACTTAAGGCATGATTGTGAGTGCTATCTATAACGTTGCTTGCAACGTTTAAAAAATTAAAACGCGGGAAACACGGGGTAACGCTGAAAAACGCCCCAAAACGCGGGTAAATGCTTCCATTGATTTCAATGGGGCGTTTTCCTGCTTTTAGAAGCACTTGAAACGTAGACAGGTTAAAAACGTGGGAAAACACAGGAAAAACGTGTCATAGATGTTTTCCAGCGTTTTAAAGGCGAGCTTTATAATGCTAATTAAAGTGCATAAAAACGCATATAAACGCAGTAGGAACGTTTACATGCCTTTTAAAAAACGTCTGTGTGGATCCAGCTTAAAATAGCGTGTTTTATACATTTCATTTTGGAAATTATCTTTGTTTCTACACGAGCTGTATTCTGTACATCTGTCTTCCAAAAGTTACCTGCTGCAGATGTGAACAGGTATGCTAAGGGCGATGCCACAATGGTGAGCTGAATGTTGGGCCAAGACCGGACAGTGTCTCACAGAGTTGATGGTTCTTGTACATACAGTAGCATGGATGTTTATTTAAGTACAGTGTATTGTACAGCTTCTGGTGATATTTATCTTTGCCCGTTTGCCTACCAGTAAAATTTGCTCTTTCTTCCGTTTCCATAAACAGAAAATGCCATCAAACTGTGGGATATTTTGGAAAGGTCTGCATAAGGTCAGAATGATCCTTGCTTCTCATCAGAATCTCTAGGACTAACCTCACCGCCCGTTTACAATGTACTAATTTATCTTCTTTTGTCCACTTGGACTCTGACGTATGTTGATCCTTACAGACTGCCAAGAAACCTCAATGGGTACAATAAACATTGTGAACTTTAGGAGGTTACTGATAAAAAAAATAAATCAGATGAGGTTACTGTACCTGAGCACCTGACTCCCTGAGCAATAAGGCCCCACATGAAGTTAGCACAATATTCGCACCAGTGTGGCCCCCGAAATGTCTGTACCTGCAAGAAAGATAAGACATGGTAATGACTGATGAATAGACAGACTATGACAGATTATGACAAAAAGTTGCATTATAACACAAGCCATGCAAAGACTCTTTACACAACTGGTTTTCCTACCTTTTCCTCCACTATCAATGTTAACTTCAGGAGTGTAAACTACATCTTAATATCAAATAGCTCCATAACTCCATATAGCTCAAATAACAAAATAAATAAAATATGTCTAAATATGGCAATCTTTAAGTCATACTGCACAGATCATAGGCTCTTTCCTTTACCAGTCAGAGTGTGGTTGTAGAGGAGATCAAAAGAGGCGTTTTTTAAGGTAGATTTAGGTACTTGCATTTAAAAACAAATTTACAATGTTTTAAGGCAGGGCCGTCAAACTCAAATGCCCAGAGGGCTGAAATTGAAAACTTGGACCAAGTTGCGGGCCAAACTTGAAATTTATTGCAAAAATTGAGGACGTTTTTCCTTCTCATTAGATATAAAACATTGTTATATGGAAAAAAAAAGGTTTTACTTAACATTCAATCTGAAAAAAGCCCATAATAGAGAGTGCATTTTATTTAAGAAGAAATGTTATGCCTTTTTCTCTATTTGTAGCCTTCTGAGTTAAATTTGAATGGTAACCGTTTTGCACAGGCTAACAATAATAACAGTTTTCTTCTATGAAAAGCTGCATATTACTGCATGCTCTTCTCATGTGTTCTTAATTCTTCTTATTGAGATTAATTGTTTTACTTTGCCAGAGAATGCAATGTGAAACCAAATGAATTACTGCTGATAATTCCTGATTATTGAGCTTAGCTGTCAGTATAAACTCCGCGGGGTCCACGCATAGGCTGCGGTTCAATAGACACGAGTGATGCCGCTACTATGATTCCCAGAATCACTTGCGTCTATAAAATGCCGGGCCACGCATAGGCAAAGAGGCCACTGGTCTAGAGATGCCAGTGATGCTGGGAATTGTAGTAGCGACATTTTACTCGCATGCATAGAACAGCAGCTTAGTATGAATTGCAGCTGGCCCCCAGTTACTACGGATTGCAGTAGTGGCGGACTAGTTGCAATTTATATTAAGAATTCCTTTGGGGGCTGAAAAAAAAAAGGACGCGCCGGGTCAGATTTAGCCCGCAGGCCAGAGTTTGACACCCCCTGTTTTATGGAATATCCAACTATACTAATTGCTACATTTGTAAACCGGCTTAGAGTTCAGCTTTAAACAAAATCTGTCAAGAAAGAAGTAGTTTATCACTGATACATTGTTAAGGATAAATGGTCAAAGGTAGCCGTTCTCCTATTTCTATTCTCCTTCCTTATAAATTTGCCACTTACCGGTATGTAGAATAAGTGTGTGCATCCCAGCGGTAAACATACACATGCCAAATTAATAATGCAAATAAATTTGGAATAATGATCAAAAAAATGCTACTTCAAAATAAAGGTGAAAATGGACAGGTAGTTTATAAGCCTTTTAGCTTGTACATCCACATCACTGCAGAGCCTCCGTCTGCCAGATTCTGCACACCACTGGATGCTTTTTCAAGAAAATGTATCAGACAATTATTTTGATCTATGCCTTTGTTCATCAGTGAGGTATCCCTATAATTCACTAAATCTTTAACGCTCTCCGCAAGTCCCCAAGGGAAAGTTGCCAGGCATCGGGGGACAAAACGTTTATCTTTTATATCTACTTGCGATTCTCATATTTAGGAATTCTTTGTATAGTAAATAGGTCGCACTACCCATGAATTTGTGAATGGGAATGACCAATTATTATACTTGCCATTAGAAATCGCCTGCTTTCTCTGTATCTTTTTCTTACTACTTTAAAATAAAGTTGGCAATGGCAGCTCACATAACTCACCCTGTCTGGCTCCTTCAAAATTTGTATAAAACAGCAATGGAGTTTATTGACCTACAAATATCATGTGATCACTAGTCTGATATTACCAGCTAGGTTGATATTGTGTCATTATTTCAATCACATTTATGTTTTTTTTTTGTGATTTTCAGCAATAAAGTAAATTAGGTCTGAAGATATATATTAAAATATACTAGATCAAGGCTACAACAAAAATAAGACAATGTGGGAACATAAATGAAAGATTTCTGACAATCAACGCACACGATTCCCCAACATACGCAAGAGATGAACACTGCTTTAGTAACAAGTCATTTTCTAAGTTGTATTTTAGACAATCAGTGTGTCAGATGTTGCACCAGGCCCAGATAATCATGACTTTTAAAACCAGACCTAGGAACAAAGACCAATAAAATCAAATGACTAAATCACTGCAAGCGTTTGTGTAGCTTCAGCAGTTCAGCGTCCCAGTTACAAAATACTAAACATACACTTATGTGGCCAACATCAAAGATAATTGCTCCTCTACAGCTAAAACATTTCAGAAAATGATGATTATGGGTTTATTCCTGTGGAACAAAAATATGGTTTTACATAACAGATTAGAGCATACAGCAGGGAATGACAGGGAGAGCATTATATATATTTTGGAAATGATGAAAGTTTTGAAACTCTTTAAAAATCTCATATGATGGATAGGATTCAATAGGGGAATGTAATTAAACAGGTGTAAATAATTTTTTGCAGAAATTAATTTTATATTAAACATGAAGAGAATCCTGCAGAAGTACATGTGCTACTTTTTAATAATAAACCATACAATTAGCAGTAGTATCTTATAGGAAAATATCTGCATGGAATTTGCAGGTTCTTCACGTGTTTGCGTGGGTTTCCTCCGGGTACTCTGGTTTCCTCCCACATTCCAAAAAACATGCAGTTAGCCTAATTGGCTTCTCCCCAAAATTGCCCTTAGACTGTGGTAATGACATATGACTATGCTAGGGACATTAGTGACATTGTGAGCCCCTTTGAGGGACAGCTATTGACATGATTGGGGACTGCGTAATATGTTGGTGCTATATAAATACTGTGTAAGAATAATTAATAACAATGAGTAATTTAGTAAGTGTAGATCAACCTCAAAACCACTCAAGACACCAATGTTCCCAAGGATGCTCAGTATTTTTATCAGACAGTATGTGAAATAGAAGCCGTGGCTGCTGAATTAGGGCACTTTAACATGAATGATGCCTTGATGAACACAGCAAACAAATATGTGTGGACTTTAATATGATCCTGTGAATAGTACGTTTTTTTTTGTTTTTTTTTACAGGGAACAGGTCTAGTAGGTATAGAATTTTCTGACGCCTGCTTGACAATGAGGACAATGGATGATTCATGTTTTAAGGGACAAAAACCTTCTGACCTTTTTGACTGGTGCTAGAATACTTTGACCTTTATAGGCAAAAGCTAAGATAAAGATAAAATCAAAGAAAGAAAAAAAATGCATAATCGGACTTTAATCTATCTGGAATGAACAGCAATTCATTAACTTCTGTGGCAGGCGCACATTTACACTTGCGTCACAGGTAACACATTACCCTCCTAAGCAATAAATGGTTCAAATGAAGCCAGAAATACTGATCATTGAGATGTAGTATAGTGGTGATATACACAGGTTTGAAAATAGGAGGAATACTGATAGACAGGAGTACTATTGTAAGTCATAAGATTCAACACGAGAATATTGTCAGAATTAATAGAACTATATCTCCTTCATTTTCTGTTGACATCCTAACAGTGCATGCTTTGTTCTCCTCTTGTGGGCTTATATAACCAAAGATCCATCCATATACAGTATTGCGAAAATGTTTGCGAGCCTTTAGAAATTCTGTGGTAAACAAATTGTGATTGGTTATTTACCTAAAAAAGTGTTAGTACCTAAAGTTTTACATCACCATAGTTTATTATTAATTTGTTACTACTTTGGTCATTGATCAAAAAGGTATAGTCACTTAGAAAAGCCATTCTCAACCAGGGTCCCTCCAAAGGTTGTTAGGGGTTCCTAAAGCTGTGGCTGGTTGACCCCCCTTTTAAAAAAGCCATGTTTCTGGTGCTAATCCCACTTGGTAGAGCCAGCCAAAGATGTTTTTAGCTTTGTTATTTTAGCTATCAGTGTAATGGTTGAATTTTTGCACTGGCCACCAATTTAAAGTGGAACTAAATTCCCAGTTGACAAAAAAAGGATCAGGCAGGTGGTTTTTGCAGAAAAGGACGAATGATGTCCCTTCTTAAATAACTTGTCCTACCTGCCTGATCAAGCCAATAAAATGTGGAAAAGATGAGCTGTGTATGGCACAACAACAGCTTTGGTTGCCAGCCAGCCAAGCTTCCCTTGGTTTGGTCAATCAGAATGGGCAAAGATCGACCGTAGAAAGAAGAAAAAAGGAAAATGGTGGGGCCCTGCAATGGAACGTGGATAGGTGAGTCACACAGGTTTAGTTTCCTACTAACTCCAAAAGAATTAGGTTTAGTTTCCTACTAACTCCAAATGAATTGGTTTTAGCAGGAGTTCCCCAAGGCCTGAAATTTATTTTAAGGTTCCCTCAGAGTTTTAAACATGGAGAATTACAATTGCTGCCAGGAATAAATGTGCTTTGAAATAGGGGAGATTGATTACATTACACAAAGGCAGGTAGGATAACCATATTGGAAAAAAGGAGCTGGGAGAGGTTTTATTGAATGCTTTGGCAAACTAAAACATTGCTTAAGCTTTAAATAACATTTTTAAAAATTATTTTGACATACAAAAAGTGTGGTTTACATTTTGGGAAAAATGAAAAAAGGGTTCACAAAGTTTGTATGTGTTATGAATACAAGAATATTCCTGCATTGATAATTATGAACCTTGAAATTGAGTAAGTATGGATTGTAAAGTAGCGGGCAGTGAACTGCAGCTAAAGTTCCACTGAAATGAATGTAGATAAAATATTAATAGGGTGCATATTTGGCTCCTGCAACAGCCTCCAATTTAAATCAATATATTCCTCCTAAACAACAATTCCTCAGAAATGTTTCTGTCCTCATAACTATTACTGCACAGCTTACAAACTGCTAGAGCATGCACAGAGATTTGATTAACAAAACCCCAAAGAAAGTGCCATCATTAGTAAACTTCAATAGAATCCAAACAAATGCGTTACTTGATTCCAATGATCTGAAACCAAGTAATGGCAAATGCACCTTTGTTCACAAAAACCTACTTTCAGTGGAATTCTTTCAAATGGCCAGGAAAAAAAATGTTTTCATTCTGGCTGAGAAAGCCAATTTGCATTCTGCAGAGTTAAAAAGTGCATATTTTCCCAGGATCTCACACACATACTTTTACAGACTTCCGACCTCTTTTCCCAGAAGAACCACATGAGTCAAAGGATTTTTGTAAATTCCAATTTACTAAGTTTGGCCGCATACAATAACATCTATTCAGCATTTGGACAGATGGGATGTTTTACTGTAATAGTCGGCAGCCACAAGGGATCTTCATACGGGGATGGTAAATGGCTGCAGTTATAAAACATGATGTTACTTAAGAGCTACTATATTTATTGCTTTGATTTGCAAAACCCCACTCTTCATATGTAGATTTGTGAGCTGTTAAGCCAGCACATAATCCATTTCCAGTGTCATCAAGTGTAACTCTAAATAATATTTTCATGCTTTTAGGCTAATTGCCATAAATGAGGCGCCTGACAGACCAAAGGCTAAGCTGGTCTTGCAGACAGAAGATTGTAGTTGGCTATGTGTTCATGAGGCAACAGCAAAATGACCAATCTTATTAACAATTGTTATTATAGCCTGCAATTTTTATACCAGGCTATACTGCAAGTATATGCTTATTAAAAAGGCAGGGGGGGTCATCTGGAAAACAGTCAGCGGTGAAAATCCAAATTCTTCCAAACTGGTTCAGCTGAAGTCGGGTAAATGATTTGTTATGATGATAGTTACACTTAGTCTAATTATATCAAATAGTTGCAATCAATGCCACCAATTCAATAAAAAATGCATATAAATATAAAATGCATTATATTAGTTAGTTATTTTATAAAGCAGGGAAGAAACATTTTTATGTTATATTATTTTTGCTGTGCCAGTGAGGGATTTTTTCCCCCATTTCTGTTGTAAAGTAACAACAGGAAATGACCTCAAATCTCTCTAAAGTGAGGGTAATTCCCATGTTAAAGAGGTAATTTAATAACATGTTTTCCAGTTAAAGGAGTTTCTTCACTTGTAAATTTTGGATTTTTTTTTTAACTGGTAATTTTTTAAACATTTTCTTTTTGTAAAAAAACAAAAAACAAATGTACAACCAGATAAAATAAAAACCTAAACCAGGACATTACAAAGGTAAAAGAGAACAATAGAGGATTATTCTCACTTTCTCACCAGAGAGGATGATCACCAGAAGAAACTGAGGGTTAACTTTCTTTGGTGCAGACATGGATTGCAATAAAAATTTAGCTGGGTACTAACCCTTCTTTATTGTATCCAAAACTAAAAAATGATTTTACATTAGGCAACATTTGGTTTTAGTATTGGTTTTTAGCTAGTGGTAAACACCAACAATCTGCTGCTTCCTTAGTGAGCTTAGGTATTACTTTGAGGATAAGTAAATGTCTAAGAGGCTGTCCAAAATAAACAGATCAAAATAAACCATCCCGACTGTACAGATCTGCAAATATATACTAGTTCCAGGACAGTTAGTGAATGAAACAGGAGGTTTTAAAAGAGCACATGTCACGTGAACGCAGACGTTTCTCTTGTTCTTCCCCCCCAAAACACCTTCTGCGTGTATACATTGGAGGTAAGAAGGCAAAAGGCTGCCACATCACAGATGAGAGGGGTAAATAAATTAAGCCAAGCTACTAAAAGATAGGAAAAACTTCAGTGCTTCTGGTGGGAAGTGTGAAGAGAAATATATATATTTGCAGATGTTAAAACATTAAAAATTAGTTTTAAAAGTAAATGTATATGGTAAAGTAATTATGAGATTTTAGCCATTGGGTTTACATATGCTTTAAACTGTAGTTTGTGGTAACACCATGTACTTGAGGTCACATTCCTCATACCCCCAACAGTCTACTAACGGTCTCACATTTCTCGGTTTAATTGCTGCATCCGTCACTCTAGCAGTCCTGGAAAAGATTATGCATGTTGCCCCTGGACCCCAGCCTAATGTCCCTAAAACAAAAATGTTTAATTTAACCCTGTTTAGGAAGGAAGTTTTTTTTTCTTGAAAGACACCATAAAACACAGGGATGATATACAAATATTGTGCATACATAGCAGAGATTTAGAAAGTGTTACATTTTGTAATTTTATCTGCATGTAACATTAACCTTTATATGTGGTCCAGTTCATGGAGTACAGTCAGCGGGAGACCACCTGTCCATGTAATCCTTCTCTGCTAAGTTCGGGCTTTTATGTTCTATCTACAAGTATAGGCCTGTCTGCTTTATTTTTGTATCTATATATTTAGCACCAACAAACTACACCAAGCTCAGATAAGGAAGATGAGTGAAGTTAAAACCATACTTTATTCTGGTCAGTGACTGGCCAGTGAATCTGCATATCAGCCTGAGATCTAACATTTTTCAGAAGGACAGGTCAGAAAAGGCAGCCTTTATACTTTCTCTAAAGCTACGTACACACGTCAAATCTTTCTCGCCCGATAATCGGCTCAGGGCGGATATCGAGTTAGAATCTGGCGTGTGTACAGCCCAGGTCGAACATTGTCCATCGATCCGTCCTGGTGGATCCACGGACGATGAACGACGAGCGATCCTAATGCAAGGGAAGGGGGAGATTGCAGCAGGGTGCCGCTCCGTCGCTCTCCCCCTCCCCTTGCCATTGAGCAGAACGGTGCTGATTGTACAGCACTTTTTCATGCATCGTGCAGTTCTTATCGTTGGAAAGAATAATATGTATCGTTGGATAAGAATTGCATGTGTGTATGCAGCTTTACTCTATTAGCCTGATTTATTAAAGCTCTCTAAAATAGAGAGGATACACTTTCATTAATGATCCAGCAAACCTGGAATGGATCTGGTTCAGGATTCAAAACATTTCAATTATTTAATCTATTCCAGGTTTGTTGGATCCCCCAGCTTCACTGATGAAAATGTATCCTCTCCAGCCTTGGAAAGCATTAATAAATCAGGCCCTATCTGTGAGAAATAACAAAGGAAATATAGGTTATTGGAGAAGTTAATTTGTTTGGCCATGCATTCACATATTAGGAACAATCTCAAACATGTTCTTACAGCAGTTTCTATTGCATAGAAAAAAAGATAAATCAAATCCACTGTGCTGCAAGGCGGCTGTGCTAGCCGCCAAAAAGGCTGCCTTGAGCCCCTTGTACTGCAATCTAGAAAAAATTAATTATTTAGGATAATAATAAGCACAAACAGCTTACAACAACCATTAGATGCCAACTTCCTAAATATGTAAATAATTCACAATTGATTCTATAATGCTGTATTATTAAACAGAAACATGCAATGTTTTCAGACAACCCTCAACACAAAATAAACACAGTGATACATAATTAATGCTCAAACGCATGAATAGTGCATGGCCATGTGCTTTTATTATAAATGACATATGTTGGCACCCAAGCGGTGGCACACTGATTTTCATGCCAAACTGGCAGCTTATTTGAGTAAATAGTCATGTGTGAGAATCTCAACGCCTGTTCATTGAGTTTGTTTACAGCTCTGGGAAGCCACAAATGTATATCATACCAATCCTATCTAATCATCTGTCTTAGGTCATCTCCGGCCTGATTTTATAGGCTTACAGTCCTCCCTGCTTCTTGTATGTCACACAGCCAGAAATGGCATTGCCCTATGATTGCAAACACATAAATGAATAATATAAGCACCATTCATTTCTTCTAACTACAAATTTTGCATTACTCACGTCTTGCATTTACTTTAAAGGAGAACCCCAGCGTACACCATAGTCTTTTAAAACAACTGTTCAAAACTCCCAAAATATGTTTTATTGTAATTTATAGGAATATGGAATGTATTCATTGTAAGGAAAATTAAAGAACAATGGCATACCAAAAAATAAAATATGTGCTACATCCGGACTGTTTCCTTTAGGTCCGCCTGCAAACCTCCACACCCTGCCAGTAAAGTCCACCTAAGACAGCTTCTTGTGAAGGAGTGGGAACAATGCTGCACTGCTTCTTGATTTGGAATTGCTGTGGCTGCTTGCACTACAGTACAGTCAGCCTTGCCACTGCTGCATCACAAGTCTACAGCTCACCAAAGGGCACCTATAGTTTTGCCAACTGTTCTCTGGTTTGACTCTGGTTTGTCTTGGTGGGGATGCATAAGAGATACAAATGAAGAAGGATTTGGCTTGGTCAGGGAACATAAAGAAAGTTTGGGGTTTACTTTATGAGGCTTGTGAACACAAAATTACTAGATATATAACTTAGTTTAGACTTAGCTTAGTCTGCCATGCAGAATCCATGGGGTGTACTTTAATCTGTAGAGAGAATTTTCTGCCATAGACCTATTTGTTCTGTAGTCTTAAACCTCTACCCAGAATAAAGTTAGTGAACTCCTGTATATATAGGGAATCTATATATAAATACTGTTAATTAATAATGTTAATTATAGGTGGAATCTTGAAGTTTTGCTCTAGGAGAACAGATACCCAGGGGCACTTTATAATGCAAAAATCAACTGGGGGGTTTACAACTACTTTTTGCCTCTGGCACCCCAATATTGGTGGACGAATGGGGTCTAGGTCAGCTAAGGGAATTACTTCTAAATTCCACAGAAAGAGGATGATGTCTACAGGTAGAATTCCAGTTTTCTTAAAAATTACCTTTCAATGTCCTCTGGTTCTGAAAGGTTAAAGTAGAAATTTCTAAATAGATTTATTATGTCATACGGTTTCTTAGGAATACTATAACACACACATCCAGCGACCACAAGTCATGCTAAACACTGCTTGTCTGCTGTGTTTTACTCAAGAAGAGCAACCAGTTATTATCAAACTGCTATTTGGATCATTCCTTGTGAGCCACAAGACTTGTCCACTTGGGAATAATATACAGGCTCGGAAACTCTGAAACTAACTCTATGTGGCGACCTTGTTTATTCACCAACCTAAAAAAAAATCAGCTGTTTCCATAGGAACTTCTAAATTCCTACATTTCTATAAAGTTTAATGACACACTGTGTAGAAATTCTTGTTTGCTTTATATTTCAAATGTAAATTATTTACAGTACTTGGCATATTTATAAGGAAGACATTTGCATAGTTTTGGTTTAGGCTGATTTAAGAGAAGAGACATGCAAAGCAATAAATAAATCAAACTAATGATTTACACTTAAATATAGCAAAAACATGGAATGATCCTGAATACTGCTGTTTGGGGTTTATGTCCGATTATCATTCCTTTATAATATGAACCTATTACTTGTTTGGTACAGGGAAAGGTCCATACTAATGTGTATGTGCCTGGCCTTCCCCCACACCTGTAATAAGCAGGCCACCTTACCAATTATCTACCTATGACCATCTGAACTGTCTGGAATGATCCTGAATACAGCTTTTTGGGGTATGTGATTTATCATTCCTTTACAACCTGGACCTATTGCTTGTATGAAAGCGGTCTTTTTGGCTATTTGGATCCATACATATATGTATGTCCATGTCCTTCTTCCATAATATCATAAGCAAGGCCACTACAACCTTAGCAATTATATCTACTACTCATGAAATAAAAAGACCCAATGTGGAATGATCCTGAACAGAGTTGTTTGGGGTTTATGAGCTATCATACTTTGAAGGTAGGGACCTATGGTTTTTGAAGTACATGTCTTCTCCATGAATATAATTAGTACCTATGTGTATGTCCTTCACCCAGACTGGTCATAGGTATTTTTGCTGCTGCCTCACCTGTTTATTATCATTTGAGTTTATGCACAATCATTCCTACACAGGATAGACCTATAGCTTTTATCATGCAGAGCTTTGTCTGCAATAAGGGCCACAGAAATGTGCCAATGTTGGTGCTTGTCCCAGACCTAATATAAGAAGATCTGTGACTGCCTTAGCAACCATATCTACTCCTGACCATCTGCACTGTCTGGAATGTAAAGACTTTCAGATTACATTTATTATTGTGTATACATTTTATTTACTTTAGAAAATTGTAACAAGGCCCATATGGATGTAAGTTTCCTTTGTAACATGTAAAAAGTTTTTATGGAGAGTCCGCTAATCCCCATATTTAGATGCCTGTACAATGGACAATAATGTCTGGGATGTCGCTGTGTGTTCCAGCATGGAAGTGAACACTGAAAAAACAGGGCAACTATTTACAATATAAGGAGAGATGTACAATGGAAGACACAATATATATTCATACATGCCACACATGGTGATGGACCATAGTATTAGTAAGCATCTCTTTAATACTTGCTTGCTGTTTCCAGTTGTTTTTTTTACAATCTTCCTATACCATTCATTAATGTACAAACAGGAGATGCATATAATGTGTGAAAATCATGTCCTTCCAAAATCGTCTGCAGGTATTCAATGACACATATATTTTTTTATGATGGTTTGGCTACACTAGATATTATTTTTAAGTTTCATAAAAAAAGTCCTATGGGACAATTTAGGTTCAGAAGGGAATTACTGATTATCTAAAAGCGGTTTTTCAGGCTAAACATAGCCACACTGGAAACTTTGTCTCTATCCTTTACTGCAAGATTCTCATTTGATTTTTTTTTTACATTTATAGAGAAAATATTGCATTCATACTGTGCTAAGCATTTGAATATTTCTGTTTACTACCTATTGTTTACTGATTACTAGGAAGAATCAATGATATGTCATTAGAGCCAGCATGAAAAATCTGCCAATCAGGAGCCTGCCGAAAAAGATACTGGATGTAAAATACAAAAAAACAGCTGCAGAAAACCTTATAATAGACCTGTCAGGACAATATTGTGGATGAACTCCCTGCTATACTACCCCTGAGACAACTGAATTACTCATAGGATAGTTTTAAGATTGCTCTCTGCCATTCCTATTGCTCCAACCCTAACTCGTGTCCTATTGTTGGTTGGCAAGGCTGCAGTGGGCTCAGACAGAAGCAGCTTGGGTCCCATTAAATCTTGATTACATTTTACAGGCTCCCTATACAGAATGATATAAAAAATTGTAATAAAAAATAGAGATAAATGCCAGATTTATTATTAAAGCCATTGTGTGGAAGGGCCGGTTTCTCTGAGTCAGTTTAAATGCAAAATTGTCATGTCTGATTGGATTGTGTTCCTTTAATTTGTACAATGATTTTTGCTCAGTGGTTACTGGAATAATTATTTTTTTATAAATGCTTTTTCCTCTTAATCACTTGATTTTGCAATATGTTCATCTTAATGTTAAAGAAATTCTGGATGTGTCTTAAGTTCATCGCCCACACAACTCACTTTAAACCCACTGACAAGGGCAGGATGTTAATGCTGTGATGGCCGCTAAATGTACACCGAGCAAAGAAGCTGATCCTGGTTTCCGAAAAACAAACTAATAGACATTTCCCAGAAGTTAGGTGGACCACAGCAATGATCTGTAAACTATGCTGATACACTTTCTTCCAAGGAACAATAATTCATGTCAAGAATAGAACTCCCTGCATATATGCAGCATTAGCACAATGGGCCTGATTTATTCAAGCTCTCCAAGATTGGATAAGATAGACTACCATGGGAGAACCTGGGTGATCCAGAAAATTTGGAATGGGTTAAACAAAAAAATTATTTGCTATTATTTGTCAAGTGTTTTTGATTCTACATCAAATACATGTAGGTTATATGTTCACACCACTACTATTTCTTGTAATGGTTGGATGTAAGCAGATGAGAGCTGCAGGGACTCGGGACATGAGCATTCCTGGATATGTTAGTTTCCCTGCAGACTTCAGCAGATTTCTCAGCATTGAACTGTCATATAGTGTCATAGGTAAAGATGTATGTCTTGTTATTTTTACAGCTTATAGTTTTAAAATCCATGTGCTATATGGGCAGGGTTGCTTTAAATGATCTGTTTAGGTTCTGCCATAATATAAAACGGAATGTGTTAAACTAGTTATTTAAACAGGGTACAGCTAAAGGAATTAATTTACAGAATGCAAATATGTCCACACTCTTCTGGTATAAAAAATGCAGCAGTTACTTGGAGTAAATGTGAGCAAAATAATAAAAGAAAACATCAAACTGAGCATTATTTTTCAAAAAAACACATTTAGGAAAGTTTGATCAATATTGTAAAAAAAGTGATTTGTTTCCACACAAGAATATAACCATTTACACCAGTGACAGTGTAAACCCTGACAGCTTTGTGATGTCTCCAGCCAAATAATAGGATATTATGTTACACAGACCTTGTAATTTCTTGTAAAGATTGACTTCATATTGCATAATGATTACAAGCAAATGGTCATATTGCACAAGACAGTCTGGCATTAACTAACGGACATACAATGCTATTTTATTCAAAATACTTTTCATGAGGAAGCCAATGACTGTGTTTGTTAGGACGTCTCAATCTAACAGCATACATACAATGCCAAATGGGTTGTTATGTTTTGGAATGGATAACTTCAACACCTATTACATTGGTGATATATAGGTAGTCAATGTCTATGTCACCCATTGGCGGTCAATGTCTGTGCCCCCTTTATACACCAGGCCAGTAAGCTTGTCTGCTTTATGCCAGTGGTCAGTGTCTTTGCCATCTTTACATTGGTTTAGAGAATCTAAAATTGGTGGTAATGTCTGTGCCCCTTTCATATTGGTGGTCAGTGTCTGTACCCGTTTTACATTGGTGGCCAGTGTCTGTGCCCCTTTCACATTGGTGGTCAGTGTCTGTACACACACACACAGGTCAAACCAAATTCTGACCCCCTTCTCCCATGGCCCTTTCCTTTCCTTCTGACTGCTGGTTTGGGTGGCTGCTGGTGCCCTCCTCCTGAACCTCGTCCCAAGCTGCTCCTTGCTTTTCTCCAAGCACTGTCTACTCGAGTTGCAGCCAATCATCTCCTCTCTTTCTTTCACCACAATGCCAATAGGCAGCAGGGAGTGAATAGCACAGATTTACCTGCAAGCTACCGGAAGGTGTACTTTGCCTGGCACAGAGGCAAACAGTTGCACATGTAGAACATAAATGACCCCTGGGACAAGCATTTCTAAATGGAAAATACAACTTGCAGCCTGTGTATTTATCTCAACACATCCTCTTGTAACAATTTACAATAATATAGTAAAAAAAAAACAAAAAAAAACAAAACACTAAAATCTCATAAACTTTTTATGTCCACGTAATTCATTTTCAATAACTTTACATCTGCAGATTCCCCTAAATAATGGTGAGCACACCATTGTCATCAAGTCACATACAATCACAAGGATACAAAAAGCAGTAATGCTGATGCACATTGCCCAGGGATCTCCTACTGCTGTCACCATCAGAAAGCCTGCACTTAAAAATGATGTGCAGCAGGTAGGTACATGCATGTAGACAGGAAGTGGTTGACAGGCTGCAGGGGATCAGCAGCACTGCAATGTTACAAAAGATAAAGGTGGAAAAACAAACATGAGAACTGTTAATGACACAATGCTTTAGCAAGTAACTATTCTTCATTAAGGGTTTACATGTACTTTCAATGTGGCCTATTTTATTGTAAGTACTTTGTACCTAATGCAAATTGTTTTGCATAAGCTACACTGAAAAAGCATGAATAAAGGCAAAGATTACAAAACAATAAAGCAATAAACTCTTAATTTACAATGTTGGCCAATGTTACTATGGAGACATAATTGTGTTACATTAAGTTTCACCCATAAAAATAGCTTTCATATAAAATCTAAAAGATTTTCATTGGTTTCCCTGGGGATTCTGATGTGGCTCAGACAAGAAAAGCAAAAAACTGCACAAATTCAAACTGCTGTGTGACAGTTAACGGTCTGATAACTCCTTAGAGACAATCTTCATTCCCAGAAGAGGGAGAGAACAACTGAACAAGATGCATAACATGACAAATGATTTGTGTTCTCTATTCAAAAGCTCCATGCAAAGTGTTCCTGGCATATATAAGAAATCTATACAATTAGCATTCATTGTCTTATGAGCTTATCACTTATTTAGTTCAGCAGCATAAAAAGAAATAATAATGTACAGCTGCAACCCAACGACATAAAATGTCAAAAAAGTCAGACCAGTAAATGAAAATCGCTGATTGGCCATTTTGATTTATGCTCTTGAAATACAATGTTTGTTTTATATAACAGTACTGAATAAGACCAAATATGTTTATATTTTGCTTTAAGGTTTCAAAAGCAATAGATATTAGGCCTAATTAATCTGCATTAACTTCTATTCTCCACGTACATTCCTGATTTTTAAATTCTGCTAGCCTGATTGGTTCTATAATGTGATAGGCAGGTAATCTTTTCTCTCAAAACTTGTTTGTATTCTAAAAGTAAAACAAATGTTGCATATATACCAAAAAGTTTATATAACGTATAATCATGATATAAATCTCAGCCTTTATAGAACATAATACAGTCACTTTATTTATGTATGTCAAATCCATTACATATATATTGCATAAACTGTAAGCCATGTACACTAGCCGTGAACCATAATGTACCACAAATGACTATGCCATTGTAATGTGATATTGATGTTCTCATCAATCATTTTATTTTCTGACAATAGCATAGAACAATCAATGAATGCTATCGTTTTACAGGATAAGAGCCAAATGTAAAATGAATGTCAGTTAAGATACTGATCTGAAATTTAGTATACACTTCTAACCATATATATAGTCACATACAGATAAATTGTATCAATAATGTAGCAGCTAACTATACAGAATATATACATACACAGTGTCTTTATTTTATATATATTTATATATATATATATATATATATATATATATGTACAAGTTGGCTACTGATCTATTCTGTATCATTTGTTTTATTATTTGCATTCTGTGCAGCATTAAAAGTCAGAATAGCTGACAAATCACATCTTGCCATTCAATTCCTCCACAAAAGGCATCAATAGATCTTGAATAAATCTGTATACCGGTTCTTTTTATGTTATTGCAGCTCAGGGGTTAAGATTGGAGCTAATGTGCTTGTGTCAGTGGCTGCCAATAATTCCTTCCTGCAAGATGCATTAGTAAGGAAGAAAGTTGGCCACTGTGGTTAAACAAGAAATTCCAGACAAAGGCGATGATCTGCCTTATGCCTCGGCTTGTTTAAATAACTGTAAAGGAGCAAAATTATGTTCTTACATGGAAATGTTAATTTAGAGCTTGTTCCTGTTCAGAAGACATCACTGTAACCAGCGGCTCAGGCTTCAGAACAGGGAGGGTTAACCATTGGTGATATGTAAGCAATAGAATATAGAAAGATGTGATAAAATTGGGCACTTACCTTAAAATTATGTGCTTTTTCATAGTTGCAGTGGTTGTCATTTTGGGTGAGAGCTGCTCTTCGGACCAGGGAGGTGATCTGCGAATAGGCAAAGAGTTTCAGAGGCTGCCACAACAATGCAATTCTTCCCCCCACTTTCACCCCCAATGCCAATGCCAGGAGTTCCTGGTGCTTTCTGCCCTTCTTGGACTTTTGGACAGCCGTATAGTTCTTCTCATTATCCAACCATAGCTCCTCGGACAACATAGTGTCCGAATCCCAGATCTTTTGGGTTTCCTCCTCTGAGCCCTGTAGGCTTACAGGCACTAGGTTGGTCCAGCTGCTTCTGATGCTACACAGCAGATTGGAAGCAGCTGCAGCCCATTCTGCGGAGACCTCCGACATGTGACTTGAATGGGCTGTCTTGTGGGATGGAAGGAGCTTCTGCATTTCAATAACTAGTGGACCAGCTTTGTTTTACTTCTTTAGATAGCCTTGTGCCTGAATCAACTGTAGCCCTTAGACTGGAAATGGACAAAGAATAAGAAAAGAAACCCTCCTCATCAACAGCATCCAACCAAAAGTTAACAGGGGGGAGTTAGGACTGCAAACCGGTGACACAAGTCATTTAAACAGGGAGCATCATCCCTTGTCCGCTATCTGATGACAGAAGATGCATGATGCTCTGTCCAGTGATGGGCTGGATCATGGCCAAATAGACTTGGAAGTTATTTCGGCCGGCAAACCAATAGATTAAACCGTGCTAAATCCCACTGATGGATTAATTTTGAAATGAGAAAATCTCTCCCCTTTTTTTCATATCCTGTGTGAGTGTAAATCCTGTAGGAGTCTGAGGAGGATTATCAAGGGGCTCTCCTGCAAGTCATTTTAATCTCTTGCACCCAGATTCCCCTAATGGCTGTCTGGGTTCCCTTATTTCACCAGGTCCTGTTAACCCTTTTATAAGTAGCATCTTTTACCATTGTGTGGTATTTCTTAAAGCCCTGCCTGTCATCACAGTGGGACATCAGCGGATAATCCTTATATATTACCCTCCTATGGCCTTATTATCATGGGTAAAGTGTCTCCTTAATACACTAAAACAAATGGCAGAGTAAAGGACGCTTAGTTTGCTGTCTGTCATGGACTTACAATGCTTTTTAATCTAGATGCTTAATCATTACACCAGCACAAAGTCCTTGGAATCAAACAATTATAAGAATTTAAAACTTGTATTCCAAATATATAGTTAAGGCATACAATTATTACAGTAAATGGGTAATATCTGAAAAACCCACACATTTCAGGCAATATTCCATACCTAAGGATTTGTTCACATGGACAGTTCCTGGGCGGTTGATGATCTGCCACCATCATGCTCAATTAAAGTTAATAAACATCCCCCTGTAACCTCCTCCTCTCTGATTTTCCACTAACCCGACTCTCTCATCTATAATCTATTATGAATGCTGCAGCCAGACTCATCCATCCTTCCCACCGCTCCTCTTCTGCGGCATCTCTTTGTAGTTCTCTTCATTGGTTTCCATTTCACCTTAGAATCAAATTCAAGCTCCTGTGCTTTGCCTTCACATCCCTCCACAGTTTTTGTCCCACTTACCGCTCTCTCGGCTCCTCTGATGACCTGCTACTGACTTCCTCACTCATAACCTCATCACACGCACAACTCCAAGACTTTTCTAGAGCTGCCCAACTACTAGTTTAAAAGAGCACTCAAAAACAATTTTTTCAAACTTGCCTACCCGTCTTCTTCTGTCTTTTGAAACTGTCACTACTTCCTACCATCTTCCACCACTTCCTACAAACCCCCCCCATTGTGTGTTACTTCCCCCACCTCCTAGATTGTGAGCTCTTTGGAACAGAGTCCTCTCCTCCTGTGTCACTGTCTGTATTCGTCTATCATTTGCAACCCCTATTTAATGTACAGCGCTGCGTAATATGTTGGCGCTATATAAATCCTGTTTATTATTATTAATATTATTAATAATCATAATAAACGCTTAGGGTTTTGATGAACGGCTGTAGGCAGACATCAAGCGCCCTAATAGATCTGGCATAATGACAAACATAATTTTGCAGATTTTTGTGGATATATGGACTTGTGAAGCCTTTAGTTAGGCTGCACACACACACCAAATGATTGTTGTCTAACAGTTCTCTCAGATGAAAATCTGAGTACGGCAGTCCCCTGACATTGTTCACTGACTGGGAACTATGAAAGACTGATCAGGAGTGATCATTGTTCACTCCTATGGAGGAGAGCACAGCAGACTGCTGCTCACTCATTCTCCCTCCTCCACTCTCCATTAAACAGAACAGCGTTGTGTACAGTGCTCATTAGGTCATCTGTCACTAGAAATGGTCACAAAAAACCATTTCCAGCTACAGTAATCTTACATAGCCAGATCACAGGTCTAAATCTTTCAGTATGTGGAAGGATATCTAAAATGCATCAACCCCCATATAGGTATCTAGCCTGAAATTTCAAAATGAGACTGCATAGAATTTCCAGCACACAGATCATTCTTGCACTGGAGTGATCATTCCATTTAATAGAAATGGTAAATAAACCTTTTATAGAGCAGAAAAAGAACATAATCATTTATCAAATCATAAGTGATTGTTACAGCAGCTTGCATCATTATCATGTTTTTCTTCTAGATGTTCACAGTCCAGTTGGTTTTATTCCCCCAGTCTTTATTAAGTGTGACTATAAGAATGAACCTATTGTTAATTCAGATACATGAGTCCCTCTCACAATTATCATTTATTAATTAAAGAGAAGTTTAATATGTGTCCCCAAACAGAGTTCATTTTATTCTTGCCAGAGCTGCTCAACAAGACACCTGGACATAGGCTGCCAGTACAAATAATCTTTTCTCTTTCCTGCACAGTACACAATGCCTATGTCCTTAGCAGCTGACTCTCCGACATTTGATGAAAAACCTACTTTTAACATAGATTATACAAGCTGCATCAGCTGATGCCTGGTAATGAACACACAGTCCACAGATTCTCCCTGCAAAGAATTACTCCGGATTATAGGAAATGAAAAAGAAAGATGATTCCGCATGTAAAACTGTGGTTTGCAAATAATATACATTGGCAGAAAAACATAGTCTAACCATTTCTTTATACTATTATAATGCAATGTGTACAGAATGCAACTGTCCCAATGGAGCAATGGACCTTAAGATCTGATTTGTACCCATCATTGCAATATTATGTGCCAAGACTTTTGGTAATGAAATACACAGTAATGAGCTAGATTTAAGATTTGCTATCTATTACAAATGGCCCCAACACATATAAAGTACAAAGAAAATGCAAACTATAGTGTATTGGTATTATTCTGTGCAATAATGCAGATACATTATCATGTGAGTTGAACGCTCATTTAAGGTGACTGCTTTAACACTTTAACACAGAAAAGGTGTGCACTTTTGTCTTTGTGTTAGAGCCCTTTCAGACACGCAGTGTAAAACTGCATTGTTCTCCACTCTTGGGCGTCAAGCAAACTGCTATAGTAGATATCTGTTAGTTGAAACATTTCGCTTTTGGGGACTGCGCCACAATCTCCTGCAGTCGTGTGCAAACCTCTCCCATTCACTTGAATAGGAGGGTTGGGACCACAGTTGAGCCTGCAGCAGAGTGCTGATGCTCACCATGGGACTGAAATGGCTCTAATGTGCTGAAAAGAATAGACTCTAAAGCAAATTAGTGCTTTGCTCATACAGTGGCATAGTATTGAAATGAAGGTAGGTTTATACAAGTGGTAAAGCTGGCAATAAATTTAAATGCCTAGATTATAAACTTGATTAAGCTGGGTCTTCTTCACCTCCTGTGTAATTGTTTGTATTTGTCAAAAATGTGGGTTTGTCCTCTGCAGTCTCTATATTTTGCATAATATGTTGCTGCTTTATAAATAAAAGTTATTGATAACAAAGTTGGTTTACCAAGACTCCCCAAGATTTAGGAAGCTGAAACGGTGTGTTTGTTTGGTATGTATATATGTCCGTGCTCCATTTTTTGCCTGATGACATTTCATGTTTTCTTAGACAGTCTGGTTGGATTAGAATATTTTTCAAGAAGTCATACTGAAAGTAATAGAATTGTTACTGAGAGTGCCTGGGGCAAATTGTTCTTTGCACTACCAGGAGGCTTCTACAAACATATAAAGAGGAGGAATCTTTATTTTCCTGTCTGTTAGTTAACAGATCCCTGTGATTGATTATTCGTTAGACATTAGCCAGCACCTGCACCTACAACAGGTAATTAGGCCTGTGGTTTTGTGACATATTCAGCAAATCATTGCCTAAAATGATGACTCTGGCACTCCTTTTTTCTCAAGTGAGATGTCTGTACAGCATGCCACTTCTCATGATGTTTTTGCTGTCTAACGCTGCCAGCGCCAAAACATTTTAAATGTAGGTCAGACAAAAGAGATGTAACAGAGCCATTGGAAGCCTATTCCTATGCCGAGATGTTTGAAATGTGGAAGCCAATAAGTAAGCTGGAAAATCTTGCCATGGGCTCAAGAACCGTCAATGCATTAAAGGGCTTGTCTTGAAAAATGGCTTGAGTTCTCTGTTCCCAGTGCTATGACAGTGTGAACAATCAGTCATTTTATTTTATATTAAAGTTAATCCTTTCACATGCTATCTCAACTGTAATGTGACCCCTCAGGCGTAAGGAGTTCACAGAAAACTCTTCAAAAAAACTGCCTCTTCCTATACTTTTTAGTCTAGCTGCCATGTTAATTCAGATCTCTGGCTCAGAAATTTCTGCTTTTACATATATAATTTACTTGTTCAGTACTACACAATTTTCACGAATAGACAAAGGCAATTCTTTGAACAGCAGTTAGTTCAGATGAAGTAGCTGCAATAGGGGGCCCAGTAAAAGAGTTTATCAGGCACAGGCTCTTTCTTTTGACTTTGCTTATTAAAAAAGAATGAGTGGTCCTGAGCTTTGCTACTGCAGGATAAAGCAACAGGTTTTCTTTAATGCCCCCTCCCCAAGAAGCAAAGGCAAGCAAAGCTAACCAGGCATATGATATATTTTCAATCAAGTACATTTCCAGTTACATAAACTGTCAAATGAATCAAAATTTAATTAAAAAAATCCATTTACAGTATTTTCCCCAGAAAAAAATGTAAGACGAGTGGGAGGAAATTGTAGGCGGGTGGTGGTCCCTTCATTGTGACCCAAATTTTCAGTAACCACCCAATAACAGCCAGGTGGTTACTGAATAGTGCCGGGTGGTGCACCCAGCTAAAAGGGGCTAGGGAGAACACTGCATTTACAATCATATTTACTATTAATATTTGGACAAAATGTTAAAGAAAAAATTGTAATGCAGATCACTTATTCAAACAAATGGTACATTGGTATAATAGTACATTGGATACTTGTAGTCTACTATTATTAATATTATTAATAATAATAATAATAATAATATTAATAAACAGGATTTATATAGCGCCAACATATTACGCAGCGCTGTTCTTTTAATAGGGCTTGCAATTGACAGACAAATACAGAAAGTGACAAAGGAGGAGAGGACCCTGCCCCGAAGTGCTTACAATCTAGGAGGTGGGGGAAGTAGCTCACAATAGGAGGGGAGATATGTAGTGGTGGGAAATAGTGACGGTTTCAACATTTAGGGCCATTTCAAATTTACGGTGAGGATTGACTGCAGTGCCAGCTTTTGAATAGGAGAGGTTGGACTCTTTTTTTTTTGCAAATGCCTACAGTAGATTGTAGCACAATTAACAAAAGTGCTTTTGGCTGTGCAGGAATTGCCTGAATATCTGCACTGCAGCCATTGTATACAATTCTTGTTGCCCAAAGTGTGGATTGCCTCCCACAGTTGATTAGCAGTAATTTGCTATGCGACCAAGAGCTACCAGCCATGCGGTCTGACACCGGTGCAGAACATTGATAGTTTGCTTGTTTGGTAAGGAAAGTATAGATTTTGTACCTACAAACACCAATGTCTGCACAAGTGGTAGAAGATGTACAAAAAAATCCAAAACACACAGGTTCTAAATATTACATGATTTTGCATTTAATAGTAGTGTTGCTAGAATTTCCGTCTGTTCAGTTCAAAGCGCATATTGGCTGAACTGACCTAAGAATTCAGAGTTTTGGATATTCTGAATCTGTACACCATTGAAGTCCCTGTCAGACAACTTTTCAAGTTAATGGCAAAGCCTTCTATTATAGCACTGTCACCAACAGAAAAAAAACTTTTTCCTGACTAAACTTAATGTAGAAACCACTTGCCTTTTAAACATTTTTTTTAATTGTGATATGTTCCTGACCTCCCGACCACCCCATTATGAATTTTAGAAACAGTGGTATGTAAATTGAACTAATTTAGTTACTGGAGAACAGAATGTCAGATGTTCCTGTCAAATTTGTGATCCGCCCATATTTAACAGCAACACAACTAACCAGTAAAACAGTTTCATTGGTTTGTGACCACTAAAGGAAAATGGATTTCAAGTGGCTAGTGAAATCTCTGCTGTTATATTTGTACATAGTAATCTCTGTCCTTGTTTGCACTGTACAGTTGCAGTCCAAGTTTGGAACAGATTATCTCATGAATATGATAGTATCCATCAACCTAATATGAAAATATTAATATTACATAGTGACTCTAAATGCATGCTAAAAGTTCCTATGAGAACAAAAAGGGCTTCAAGGAAACTTTTTAAGATCAAATCACTGAGGCCTATTGATTAAAAAAGAAAATAAAGGAAAATATTGGACCATAAGCAAATAAACTTTGCGAAGTTCAGCTTTTATTATTTAACCATCACTAAAGAACAAAACCTGGAGACTAAGATCCAAACGTTTTTATTTTCTGTAGACTGTAATGAACTAGCTAGAGGATGCAAAGTCACTTGATCTGCAGAGGGGATGCTCTTGAATCTTGTTAACGCTCCAAAAGAGGTCATATTAGACGCAAGAACATATAAATCTTTATTACAAGAAGAATGTTTTTGTGGTCTTAGGCTTGAAGCAACATTTTCAGAAAGTTTTAGCAAATAAAATGAAAGGATATTTCATGGAACACTAGGTTTACACTAATTGACTTCAAATGTGTTGTGTATAAACCTCTGAATTAAGCTCACACTGTGATGTAGTTATTGAATGTGATGATTAGCCCCTAAATGGTGAAATTTTATACAATGCAGCTATGTACTCTGGCACTCAATTTGTTTATTTCACAAACTTTTCCTGAGTTTCCCAAGCTCTGTTGGAGGCAGTAAAGGATATATAATTATGTATTAACACATAACAAACATATAAAAAATACAGGAAAATATCTACTGACTAAGCTGGAAATTTTTGTAACTAACCTTACTAGTTCAAATCTTCTATAAACTACAAAACAACCATTCTCTATGTCAGTTTCACTCAACCTGAGTTGTGTGGGACCCTAGGGCTCCACCAGAAGTTGCTGGGGGTTCCTTGAGCAATATGCAATTTGTTCCATGTCTGTTAACTGACACTGATGATTATTTTGGCTATATGTAATGGTGGCATTCTTCCCAATGGCCAGCAAAGTAAGAGGCATTCTTCCTGCTGACCCCCAAGGTTCTATAGTAAGAACTATGGATATGGTAATTATAGCAGGGATTCCCATGAAGGCCTTAAAGTTATTTCAAGGGTTTGTGTTAACAAAGTTGAGAAACTGCTCTATGTATTAAATATGAGGAGAGAGTATTCCAAACCAGGACACCAGCCTGGGGTGATGCAGATGATCCTCCATGCAGTACAGACAAACAAAAACTGTTTTACTGGCAGGATCCCCAGTTGAAAGTAAACTGCAACATATTACATTTTTTAAGTTTTTGATACACTTTAGGTTCATGAAAGTTTAATTGTTAAAATCTCTGGGGTGTATGAAGCAGTGCAAATGGGGCAAGTTGAGTGTTTTCCAGGGAGAAGATTTTACTAAGCAGCTTTGGATTTACATCAGTCCAGTAAGTGACAGTACAGAATAAATTGTCTTCTCTGTGGTTTCTAAGTGTCTGCTACACTTAAGTTTCTTCCCTATTAATTATTTAAAAGTATGATGTGCAACATATTGAAGTCTGTCCCTAAACCCCCTTCTAACACAAACAGGCAAATCAAATCTATGCCAATGGACTCTCCAGAGGGTGATGCGAGAAAGAAAGGCAAGTATAGGTCTAGAGACCTGAAAGTCATACAACAAGTTCAGCCATGTCAAAGTCAGGTGTCAGTCAAATGGTGTTATGTATTAGTACTCAAATAATTATGTCAAGCATTTACTAAAACAAGCTAAAAACTGATGTATTCCTTTTCATGTATATTTGCATACCTGACTGCCCCTGCTTTGCCTTTTAACTCTCAGTTTATTAAACCCCACTGGTCCTGTTTGACCTGTAACCTATCTTGTTACTTTCAGGATATCCTTATCTCTATTTAAAACATAGTTTGCATTTTTGTAGTGCAGAACTACCCCGGTGACAATGTCAAAACCAATTTGTAGCATATAAACTGAGAACATAGTTTCACTTGTCCCATTTGTCAAACTCTAGAAACTGATGAAACATTTGATAAGGAATACGTGCTGGTTCATAGTCATTCTGCATAAAACCTGAAGGCCTGACTTATGATCTAATGAATGATAGTGGCTCATTATGCTTGACATGTAGGGATATGGTCATGTCAGAAGATGGCAGATCTTCTATATTTTTATGGTAACTTCTCAACAATCATGGCAGATCAGTTATATTGATTTGACATTGATATCACTGTAATTTCCCTTTAGATCCAAAAGGGTATATATAATAAATAAATAACAATGCAAATGTGGAGATGTTGATATTTGTCTCATTTCCCAAAGATGTAAAATGTACACAATAGGAAGGAAAACAAGGGATACATAGGGTCAGATTTTGTTAGACCTACCACAGACTAGTAGATGGGTAGGTGACTAACCAAATATTTCCACCAAATATTGTTTCCCACACTATCACCATGCACCACTTGATCTGAACATTCAAGCAAAAGGTTCCCAATACATAGGAAGGAAATGAATTAGATGTAGAGTAAGTAGATGTAAACCTAATACACTGTGATTTATTAAACTAATTACCATCCTGTTAGGATTTAGATCCGCTTCCCAGTAGCTTCCTATACAGTCGATAGCATAAAGCGTAAAAATATTTTAAAAAATCTGAATTTTTTATAAAATGGACATATTTCTGCAGAGGAAAACATGGGGTTAACAGGCAAAGTTTATATATCTTTATTTTAGGGTTAACAGCCTAACTACTGTACAAACAAATAACATGGCATAGGTAGCTAAGATAGAGACATGCAAATAACTAGTGCAATTTAAACAAATTCAGTTCAGTAAGGAAAAGATCTTTTCATAGGACTCCAAGGGCATGCAGTCTGGGTGGCCAGAAAAAGGAGAGCAGCAGCATACACATGCAATCCTTTACTATTGGGAAGGGTGGCCAACCCTCTTTTCTGCATCTATTTCCCTAACAAGAATGTGTGGGTCTGTTGGAATCTGGAACCTCCTTTTAATGAAGAAATATCCAGCCTTTCTCAAAGGAATGAGCACAGGTTTTATTATTAATTCTTACCCAGTTGTACGAAGAAAGTACATTACCGAAGTGCTCCTACATGGAAAAGTCCTCTAATAAAATAGAAACACATAATTACTGACTTTTATGTCCCCAGAAATAGGTCAGGTCATTGTAACTAATCCCTGCTAAATGACAGATCTGTATTGTCAAGGGTGAACATAGAGAGGTGCAAAATGTGCCACAGCACGAGTTAGTTCTGCACAAGGGCCCACTGATGGCGAGTCTGGCAGTGCGCTATGTGATAGATGAGTGACATCCGCAACTAAAATGATCACCCTTTGCAATGACACCTGGGAACGCTCAACTGGCTGACAGATCAAATAGAAATTTAAAGTAGACGTGTGCTGGACACATTTCAATGGAAAAATGCAACATGGCGGAATTATCAGGCACTTGCTTCAACTGAAATTCTGCATTGGTGCAGAAAGAAACTTTTCACCTCTACGGTGATTTGGCAGAAATGGGCCACTCAACCCTAACCCCAATAACTGTGTTAATAACTGTGTTACATGTCTGGTAAAGGATACCCCCATGTATATTGCCATGCTCTTTTAGGTTCACCTCTGGATTCCATTAAAGGCCAGTACTGTAGTCTGCAATGAAACAATATAAGTTGTTTTTTGGCTTTAGTTAAAATATATTTTTGACGCCAATAAGCTAACCCAGTACACTATTCTCATACCATTATGTCGCTGAATTTACTAATAGAAAAAAAAACTTGCTACCAGCTCTGTACTAATAAAATAAGCGCAATGCCATGGGTATCATATGATAAATATTGTATACCTGTGTTATTTATCTGCACTGATTTCAGAAAAAATTCCAAACCAAAAAGCAAGTAGTCAAGACCAAAATGTCCTCTAGGCATACAAAGGTATGTATACATTAAACAAATAAACTCAGGTTCTGTCAATCTGGAGGAGTATTAATAGTATCAATAATTTTTTTCCAATGGCTGAATTTCCTTTCGAGGTCAAATATAAAAAGTATACAAATATTTTCATACAATATCAACTACTGTAAATATATTTTGAGTTAAAACATTAAAACCACAGATAAAGAAAAAACACATTTGTGTATACTCAGTATATATATGTAGAACGCTCTGCTTTTTCCATGCGTAAATGACTTGAGTCAATCTCTTTTCCTGAATCTAGGTCACCCATTCCGCCACAGAGCAGCAGATCTTCAACCACCTGACCACCTTTAATTTAGTATTTTGCGTTCAGCTGAACAGAATATTCATTATCATACAAATTAACTAGCGTCTAGAGCCAGCGTAGAGGCTAGAGAAATGAATCCCGAGGCAAAATATTTAATTGTATATCTCATAGTGCACTTTCGTGATGGGAGAGGATTAAGCATGGAGATAAATTGAATATTAGACTGAGGCAAATGCCTGAAATCTCATAGTGGCTGAGGACACTGCTTAAGCTCAGCTTTGCAGAAAATATCTTCAAAGAGTATTCAGATGCTTTAAGGGCTTTCGTAATGCAAAGGAACTGTATCTTACTAAGAAAAAGTGGGAACAGCTTGAAAAAGTTGCTCATTTTTATTAGAATTAATTAGTAAGCCAGCCATGAATTAAACTAAATTATATTAAAAATCTTGATTAAAACTAGGTTAAAAGAACTGTAAAGGGACGAAATAATACACAAGAATGTCACTACATATAGAGTAGCACTAATACAACATGCTTTCCCTGCAAAGTCATGGTAATGTTGAACACTCCAACTGACTTACTTCCACCTGGTGAAATGACCTCATCACACAAAGCTATGTATAATCAGAAGATTGTCACCTGAGACAAATAGTGGTAGGCACTTGGAGGAAAATCTGACATGTGTACTTTGGTCTCAGTGTAGTGGATTATTGAACCGGGAATTATTGATCCCGATTATTGATCAGGAATGACCATTACGCATCTATATGGGGAAGAGCACAGTGGGGTGCTTCCAGCTCATCCTGCCCCTTCCCTTTCCATAGAACAGAATAGTGCTCCGTGTTTAGTGCTCGTACATTAATCTGTCTCTGGAGACAAAAAAAAAAGAAAATTGTTTCCAGTGTCAGTAATCTGCTTCTGTTTGGGGCCTAATTTGTATTGGAAAATGCCTAAACATTACATTTTGGCCTACAACATCAGTGGCAATAGTGTGGAAGAATTGGCATGTTAATTGCATGCTGCTAGTGCACAGTATTTATTCTAGGCACTCAGAGGACTCTGTATAGTATGATGAAACTGAACCTAAAAGAAGACAGTTCCAGAAACTAATTATATGAGTTTTGTTTTTTATTTGTGTTCAAAGGTCCAAATATTCCCATGGAGAATCCACAATAGAGAATAAGGTATAAAAAAGCTTTATCACATTTAGAGATTTTCCATAACAATGCACAGTGAATAAAAGTATTAATGAACTTTTAGTTGATAAGCCCATCACAGACTCAATCAAAGAAGATGGGAAAAAGACCCACCAGGATGGAAAAATGTCCATCAACGTCACCAAACTAGGGAAAACATTTGGCTAGAGTTTGTAATCAGGTTGTATAAGAAATTCAGAGAACTTTCTAAACGACTGTACATGTAACAAATATGCTTGTTTTCATGTATTTCCACAAAGCAACTCAATATAGCCAACATTGCAGGAGATCACAGCATATCATTCCGAAATGCTGATTAAATTTACTGCTACAAGATTTTTTAGGTATGGTTACAAAATTCAAAATTATTTCAAACTAAATAAATGAGTTGAAATGTCTGAGTTGAAAAATAATCCTGCATATTATAAGTTGCACAGGCGCAGTACATTAAAAAAAAAGACTTGAAATATTTGAGTGCCCTTGCCACTTTGGGCCAGTTTGGAAGGTTTTCACATGCATTTTAAGTTTCATTATAAAAGACAACACCGAAGATGAGCAGATGAGGAGGACAGAACAGTGAGTTTAAATATTCATCTGGTTCACTAAAATGGCCTAGTCAGAATTTCTATGCTTTTATGCTTTTCTGTCTGGTGACAACCATTTCCCCCATTTCTTCTCCTCTATTGAAAAGCCATTCATTTCATCAAAAATGTTGTATGTGCATTTAACTAATTTTAGGCATGCAAAGTACTTGTAGAACACATCCCTTGTGTTGATTTTTCAAAGTCTTAAAGTGGACCTATCACCAAAAATTTTACTTTACATCAAAAGGTAGACAATCTGTTTATGTATGGAAAATTTTTTTTCAATTTTTTGGTTTAAAAAAATGGTGAAGCCCGTCACTTTCTGCACATCAGTAAAGACGGAATGGGAGTGCAGAGCCTCCTGGGATACTTATGTCAGGCATACTAGCAGGCTTCTGGCTGCAGCGAGATTGGCAATGTGCAGAAGGGGCTTTTTCATGGCAACAAAAATGCAGATCTGACACATGTGCACACTTTTTTCCCCTTTACAGCAGGCTACATCACCCAATCTCGCTCCTGGACAATGTGAGATCAGGTGACATAGCCAGAAGTAGAAAGAAGACACAGGAGGATGGCAGTGCCCGGCACTTCCTCCAGGACGAAGGCAGATTTCATGATGGAGCGGGACCCAATCCAGGAAAGCTCCGTAGGGATTAAGGGATTTGCGGAAGTGAGTTTTTTTTTTAGTTTAGTTCTGCATTAGGACTGCTGCTGGACCCTGCCATCTTGGATGGTATGTCAAAAGCCCAGCAAACTCATAGTGGGTAACTTAGCTGACACTCCAGCATTCCCCACTGCCTCTCCCAGGCCAACTACATAAATCGTTATGTGGGGAGGTGAGAGAAGGGGCCGAGTAGCTGGGTCAGCACAGAGAGTTATCAGACACCCTCAGAAGTGACTAATGCCAGGAGAGAGGGGGTTGTGCTAAGATTTTGACTATTTACGTTTGCTAGTATGTTCAGGAATACATTGAAGGTTATTAAAAATAATTTTGGGACAGGAAAATACAAGTAAGCATTTTAAAAATGTAATATTTGTGCTGTGCAGTTTTGATGTTAGTAACAGGGTCTCTTTAATAATAAGACTTTAACTAATCCTTTTTTAATTTTTCTTCAAATAACTAACTCAATTAGGTGCAGAACTACCACTTCTTGGAATTTTCTATTTAATAAATGTGTGTTATTCTTCACTTGAAAAGCAAACAATCTCAACTTCAGTTGCTGACACTTTCTGTTTTCTGTAGTTGCTTGAATCATCAAGAATGAGGTATATGTGAATAATGTATAAGTCCCCTAAAACTAAACAAAACTCCCTCAATGTTTTGTTCTTTCTGCTTGAGCTCTCTTTATTACTTTTCTCCCCCAGAGTTCCACAGCTGTTTGTGCCAGAAGTGTTCCATGACACTTTGTGGTTGGACAACATAAAAAATGCATAATGTAACAAAGGAAAAAAAAATAATGACGAGTGGAATCATTCCACCAAATCTTCTCTGTATCAAATACTGTGATAAAATGTCCAAACGTCTAAAAAGCAATCTGATGCTAAAATGTGCACCTAATAATATGGATTGCAAGCCCACCAACATGCCAACAGATCTGAGACATATACAATATTGCTAAAAGTCTGGCTAATGATAGGAAAATGTCTACATAGCAATCATGGCAGGTGGGACAATGACCCAATGCAATACTACATTACTGGAATCCATGCAATAGGTAAATGTGCTGCCCGATCCCATTTCTTTATAGTAAGAAATCCACTGTGCTTCTAACTTCCTATCTGAGATAACAACATAGCACTGAAATCCCAACCACTGTTGCCATTCCTATCTGCAAGACTGCAAAACTGCCTATCCCCTATTCATCTCCGCCCAACACCAAATGTATACTCTGCATGCATTGATTTATTTCCAAAAAAACAATGCTGCTATTTGATTCCCAATAGCCAGCCCACACACTGGGCTACATTTACCAAATTAATTTAGACTGTTAACAGCAAGGTAAATTATCACTGTGGTAAAAATACACTCTGCAAAAAATACCCAATCATGTTCCAGGAAACATAGTTTTTGCTTGTGAATGATGATTTAATTTATTAATAATGATTGGATATCTGAAGTCAGCAGAGCTCCACCTTATTCAGCAAACTAAATAAAATGTCCCTTGCAAAGAGCATGAACAGCCTGAATTTCTTTACTAAATCAACTCCACTGTGTAGGAAGGAGGTTCTTGGATCATGTAGTTCTAAGTGGCATGTCTATATCATTAGGAAGTGACCACCAAACAGATGCCCCTAAAAACATTTTAAAAGGGTGGAAAATATTTCAAAAATATTAATTGCTACAGAAACAAGGTAAAAAAAAAAAATGTTTAGGTTTGGACTAAAAGGGAAACAGAGAAGTTTAAAGGCAAATTTGGGCAATGGCTACAAATCAACTTCTTCTTTCCAAGAACTAACCCCAGGCAACTTTACTCCACGTTTTGGCCAGGCCAAGTCCAATGTAGCCTATACACATATGTGTAGTGATGTCAGGAAATTAGCACAACATTACAACCAGGGCCAGATTTCCTACAAGTGAAGAGATCTGTGCAGGGTGACATTTATATGAAAGGTAGAACTCTTCTCTCTCCATTCCTTCCAACTTCTCTTACCCTCCCGTCTCATCTTTCCCTCCCTCACACTCTTCCCCCTATCTCTCTGCTCTATCATCTTTATGAACTTCTTCTTCCTCCCTATCTCTCCCCCTATACTTTCTCCCTCCCTCTAGCTCTCTTGCTTCTTCTGCCCTCTCTATCCCTCTCTTTCTCCTCTTTTCCTCCCTCTCTCTCTGTCTACTCTCCTAGCACAAGCTAGCTGGCCTAGGGGAGCAAAAAGAATAAATCCAGCCCTGACTACAACCCGCATTGCTATAACGAGCCACTGTATATTTTATGTATGCCCTGAAAAAGAGTACATTTTTCTGGAACATGTTACAATGTTGCACAATATGACTGCATATCATCATGTCTATCACTATCCCTGATGTACTGAAACAGATCTTTACTTACCCCCACTCAGTTGAACTGAGATTATTCAGAAACACAGCCAGAACTTGAGGGTAAAATCTGTCTGTAGGGCAGTTATCAGATGCATGAAGAAATAAAGTATGACACATTGACCTATCAAGCCTAAACTAGTAATAATTATGTCACATACATGTTAATGACATCTACAGGAAACATTTGGCAGAAGCAGAAAATAAATGTTCATTGCCTTCTGCTGTTTTGATGCAATATCCAATAGTGTGAAGGTCATTGTTCCATCCCAGCACAAGAAACATTTATTAGATTATTCCTATGTCTATTGATTATTACTTCCTCTGTAATACAAATTATCATTATATTATGTGTTGTAAGGATCCCTGGTGACCTCCCTAATCTACTGACTCAGATCTGTGAAGCCTCAACATCCAAAGACAAATGGAGGCCAGACTGTCACACAATTCCATCCCTTGAAATATAATCTGGCCAATCTGCTGGGAAGTGCTAAGCCATACAGACCTTATGGTAAAGCTTAGGTGGATGTGACCCTTGAACTCAGTTATCTGTTCAGTGACAAATGAACATATATTTAATGTATAGCGGCTTTATAAAGTACAAGCATATTCTGGAATAATTTAAAGCTAAACAACAGCCAAACAAACAAATACAAGACAATGATTTTACATGCTAAATGATTTGTATTCGTGTCTATTCAGTTCTGAGATTTACTTTTGTCACTCCACTTTCTCCTAATATCAATATGTCTCTTGTTAAAATGCACTTAATATTAAACAACAGATTTATATGATACGGACCTATTTTTATCATCTATCAATCTGTGTCCAACCTGAAAAAAAAAACGTACAACCTAATAGCCCTACAACCTCCATGCATCCAAGATGATGCTAGTGTGTACTATACTCAGGACTTGGGATGATCAGGAAATTTAAACAAAACTGTGCAGAAATGTTTGTATGTGGAAACACAAAAAAAATAAAAAAAAATAAGTAAAAGTGGATTTTTGATATGATATTTGCTTACATTACACTGCTGGTTTTGCAAGCTAATTGCAAAGCTTCTGAACATGGTATTGTCACAAAAATTGGAGGTAGTAAGGAAGGAGGGGGGTGGAGTGGGTCTATAGCGCCAGTGGGAACATTACCCAAGTGATAGTCATGTTGTTCTTTGTATAATCCAAGGTAAAGTATAGTCTGAAAAATGCAAGCTGCACACAACTTTAAGGCTGATTGCAAAGCCACTGAACATATTACTGGCAAGCGGGATCCGGGGACCTGTTTGACGTACAGCAAGTAGCCAGTAATTTCTTTCCTGATAAATCTTGGTGGGGCATGATGGGATATTTAATCCTATGATTACAGTTTTTCACTGGCATCTACAATAAAGGTTACATAAGAGCACAAAAATAATTAGGCACTCCTAAAAGAGGAGAGGTCTATGACGTGCAAGAAGGGGTGAGCGCTGCTTAGAAATTGACTACCTGGAAAAGTGAAAAATGTTAGCAAAGTCAAAAGAGACATTGCAACTGAATAAAACATCATGTGTGGAAAGGTAAAGGTTGCAATTTAGCTTTTAAAATACTTGATTTTCTGTGTTTTTACTTGACATTTTAAAGCTGATGACAACTCTCTGACTGGCAGCATTTCATACCTTCACGGGTGTAATTTGAAGTTGGCAGACTTCCTGACACCAAGGATGGGGTTAAGCTAATTTTACATATCCAAATCTTGGACAATCAACATCTGCAGTGTGCCACATTCCATGATGTCTTTGGGTAGATATAAATGCTGGGGTATTTCCTGAACTGGTAGAACTGAAGAAGTATCTTGGATAGGCTGCGAAACATCTTCAACATTACAAAAAACAAGTTCAGCTGAATATGACTATCTACTACAAGATTAACCCAAAATACATTGACACCTAACAGTACTAATATTTTGTGGCTGCATTTGTTTTTTTTTAGGATTTTACTATATTGTCACCTGGTGATCCTGTCCGCATTACATTGCCTTGTGTGCCAAAGCTCAATCCTTCACTACATCTATGGAAGGAGCCATGGTTGTCACCTAGGCTACTCTTTCTTGGGTTGGATTACACAATAATATTCTTCGTTTACATTTTATTATATGGGGTTCATAGCAGTTAACAGGAGAAAGTTTTAAAGGCAAAAGATAATGTATTTGCTTTCAGTTCACAAGAAGCAAAGAGGCTTCAATAGATATTTTTATATTTGCTTAAAACTAATATTGCAATATTCTCTATAGACTAGAAGGTTGTAGTATATTACATTCTTTTTGCTTTGATAACCTTTATTGGTAGATTTCTAAAGACCTCAAGAAGCATAAGACTGTCTAAACATCAAAATAAACTTTCTTTTTTCTAGGATATCAGCCATATATAATCTTTATCAGTTAAGCCATCTATCTCTACTCACTTGAAATGTTAAATGCACAAAAGACACAACCAGATTAACCACTCCAACCTACACCTCTGAATTCTAGCTATTCTTATGGCAGTTATAGTGTAGGTGTGTGATTTTAAATATTGTCTATTATACAACAGTAAAGTTTGCTTTTCACTAACTTACAATACTGTGGAAAATATTCTTTACAATAATGAAAATATTCTGCAGAGAATTGGGAGAAAGTGGACTGAAGTAGGCATTCAGAGAAACAATAGCACTGTAAAGAAAGGAATGAGTTGGTGTACCTGTTCTGTACACAAACTAAACAACCCATGTCAAGTACTTGTAAGATATAATGGATGTTGTAGGTGACATTTATGCAGCTCTGAGATCATATTTATTTTTTATACATTTTTGGGGGAATTTAGGATGCCTTAAGCAATACTTCTGTTTCATAAGCAGAATTCATTATCATAGTTCAATGATTTAGCAAACATTATATTACACAGCTCAACAAAATAATTGTTTTCACTTGCCAAGGATTTATCAATATATTTAGTGTACTTCAGGTCCGCTGAATCCAGAAATGGCATCAGTTTCATTGAATTGGCTCTAGTTCTGGTGATACAGGATTCTGAATAGATTATTTTACCAACAACAAATGTTAACACAGCATATTATTATCAATATTTATTTACACCAATATTTTGCATTTTATGTATTAAATGTAGCATTATTTTCATGAAACTTTCAGTTGCCTTCTTTTTATTCATACATTTTCTTTTTTTACAGAAATATGAGTTCTTCAAGAAGTTGTTTAAATGACCAAAATGTATTTTGCTACATTTGTGGGGAAGAAACATTAAAGAATTTGTGAAACAATTATATCTTGCATATTTTGGTATTAAAGTTGGGGACCAAGATAAGTATTGGGATCCCCATATGGTATGCAAAACTTGTTTAGGGTGTCTATGTCAGTGGAAAAATGGAAAACTGAAAAGTTTGAAATTTGGTGTACCTATGGTTTGTGCTGTGAATGTAAGAGGTTTCAATCATTACAAGAAAAACAAATGGGATTACCCTGGAATCAGCAAGACGACCTGTGCCGCATGGTGCTAATGTTCCCATACCAGTGTTCAGTACACTCCCTGATATTCCTGTATCCGACATGGAGGATATACAGGGTTTGGAATGTTATCCAGGAGTTAGCAGTGGAAGTGAATATGAAGGAAGTGTTTCAACAAACCAGCAGTTCTCCCAAGAAGAGCTCAATGATTTAATACGTGACCTAAGTCTGTCAAAACAAGCATCTGAACTTTTAGCATCCAGGCTAAAAGAAAAGAACTGTCTGAGACCGGAAGTTAAGAGGTGACACTCCTACCATATTTCAGAGAAGATGGAGACTTTGGCCCTGATTTAATAAAGTTATCCAAGGTTGGAGAGAATACACTTTCATCTGTGAAGCTGGGTGATCCAGCAAACCTGAAATGGATTTCCTAAAAGTCATTAGCTTTTTGTTAGCAAATGTTTTCAATCCTGGACCAGATTCATTTCAGGTTTGCTGGATCACCCAACTTCACTGATGTAAGTGTATTCTCTCCAGCCATGGAGAACTTAAATAAATCAGGGCCTTTGTTTACTGTTGTAACATCCCTGGACTACTAGCCCATATGGGAGTACCAGAATACAGAGCAAAAGACTGGCGGCTTTTCATAGACAGTTCAACTGTCAAATGAGGTTTGAAATCTGTTCTACTGCATAATGGCAACTGCTATGCATCAATTCCCATTGGTCACTCAAAAAAACCTAAAGAAGAATATGAAAATCTCAAAATGGTCTTACAAAAGCTTTGCTATCATGAATACCAAGGGTCCATATGTGTTGATTTAAAAATGGTGAACTTCCTACTTGGATAGCAAAGTGGATACACAAAGTACCCATGTTTCATCTTTTTGTGGGATAGTAGAGCAAAGCAGGATCAATGGAAAAAAGTGACATGACCTCGAAGGGAAAACATAAAAATAGGTGAAGCAAACATCATTAACAAGCCAATGGTTGACAAAGAAAAAATCATTCTCCCTCCACTACACATAAAGTTGGGATAAATTAAGAAATTTCTTAAAGCTCTGAACAAGGACAGTGATTGCTTCAAATACATTTGTAGATTCTTCCCTGGATTGAGTACTGAAAAATAAAATCAGGAATCTTTCATGGACCTCAGATTTGGAAACTTATAAATGATTCTAATTTCACAAGTTACATGACTGATACTGAAGCTTCTGCCTGGCACAGCTATGTCATGGTTGTCAAGAACTTCTTGGGTAACCATAAGGCACAAAACTATGAAGAACTGGTACAAAACATGCTCTTAAACTTTAAAAATGTGGGTGCTACTATGAGCATAAAGGTACATTATCTCCATAGCCATTTGCAAAAATTTCCAGAAAACCTTTCAGTGATGAACAAGAGAAGAGGTTCCATCAAGATATAAAGGTGATAGAAGAAAGGTATCAGAGCAGATGGAATAAACACATGATGGTGATGATGGCAGACTACTGCTATAGCCTTCAACGTGATTGTCCTGATCATCAGCATAAAAGGAAATCATAAAAACTAAGTTTTTCAATGACTTCTTTGTGATTAGTTCTGTACATATACTGAATATAGAATATATTGACATTAAGTATTTTAAAAATTTAATTTTGTATACATAGGCAAATCTAGTTTAATTTTACCTAATTTTCATGTTTCATTAGTTTTCTATGAGGTTATATTATTGAGGTCATTATTTCAAAAACTAGAGCCAATCTAGCAAAACCAATACCATATTTGGAATCTGTGCATCAAACATAACATATACCGTATTTTCCGGTGTATAAGGCGACTGGGCGTATAAGACGACCCCCCACTCTAACCAATCAGTTGGGGGTCGTGTTATACGCCCAGTATTGTACTGTTCCTTCTGCCTGTCAGATCTCGCTATTGTGGGAGAACTGAGAGGCAGAAGGAACAGTACAGTACTAGTTCTAAGTAATGAATGGGCGTTCCAGTGAAGAGCCAATCCAGGCTCTCCGCTGGAGAGCCAATCCAGGCTCACATCCTCCTGTGCAGGCTCACGTTGCTGCACAGGAAGACTCGCACAAGCTGCACAGGACGCTGGAAGTGAAGGAGGACTCGCGGACGTGAAGCAAGCTGCAGGTAACTATTGGTACCCGGCGTATAAGACGACCCCCGACTTTGGCACAGATTTTTCAGGGTTAAAAAGTCATCTTATACGCCGGAAAATACGGTAATTACTTTCTGTTTGGCAATAAAATGTTTGTTGACACATAGTTTGTTTGTTATACATAGAACTAAAATGATTAATTTTTTTGAAACATAATCTATTATTTTCAATTAATAAAACTTTATTGACCTACTTGTCAATCAATGGCAAAGCAGCACCTATGCAATTAAAGTTATATCTCTGCCCATTTCCTTTATTGCATCATGTTGCATCACAGTATATCTTGCATGGAGCCAATTCACTTTTTAGAATCTATTGAAGAGATTGTACAATATTTTAATGCTTTAGATAACCATGAGCTGTACACGTGAGCTGTATTTTAATAATCTTATCAATGTGTTAATGTTTTATGGTAAGCCTTTAGCGGTTGTTAGGGGTTCCTTGTGCAATAAACAATTTGTAACAATTTGTCAGTTTAAGTGACCTAGTGATCTTTTTGACTATCAGTAATGGTGACATTATTCCCACTGGCCAACATACTAATATACTGTGAGCTGTGGATATAGAAATATAGAAAGGTTTTTGAGAAATTAAAAGTTATTTCAAGGGTACTCCTATGTTAAAAAGCCATATAAATCCTGCTCTAGGCATTGAATACATTTCATGAACTTTTATAAGCACTTTTCTAGAGCACATAATTATAATGGTCTCTATTTAACGGTCACATGAACTTTAGTGTATTGAAGCCTACCAAAGCTACAAAAGTAAATGTTTAAATACAAGGTCATGGTATCTCCCTATTTACCGTACAGCGCTGCTGTAGGCTGCTGTATGTGTTGGCGCTATATAAATCCTGTTTATTAATAATATTAAGAATAATTGGAATTCAGTTTTTATAGATATTACAGTATTAAAGAAATAACTTTACAAATGTGGACAGCATGTTTATTTTCATGAACTGCACTCACCTTGTGACTGCTTAACAAAGTGCCATTCTATCACAAAAACAGGGAAAGACTGGACCAGGGAAAGACTGACACTGAGTATGAAAGCATCTAAAGTATAATATGTTCATGTTGCCCAAAGCAATCAATATGGTTAGGGCAAATAGTTATTTAACTGATTACAATAAAACTACAGTATGTATACATACTAGATAATTGTCTGCAAACATCCAGCATGAGTACTGCAGTCCTCCAATATCGTTTAACAATTTGCTGTAATTTATTCTATGGGGGACGACACAACAGGGTGGCTTATTTATGTGGCTATTATTGTTAGCTATATTCATCTTTTGGGGGTTTCAACCATACCACACCCCGAAGTCTTCAAGAATAAAAGGCTTTTGGTGGAGATCTGATATAACTTATTATTCATGACACTTAAAGGTAGAACTGTCTGGGCTGTCTATAGTATTTTATTCCCAATATGTGACACTTTCAGCCCAGTGCATATTTCCAAAAAGGTAAAATGCCATATAAGACCCAGCATAAAGAAACCAAATCCAAATTATAATCAAGTCAGCTGAGTCAGATGGTGCTAACACCGGAAATCAGTTTAAGTATTGATTGTGTCTTCTCTATTTTGGTCCAAATTGATTTTACCAGGATCATTTGGCAGGGCATTTGTGAGGATCCATGTATTTCAGAATTGTGCATGGCTGTTTTTTATTACAACACACAGACAGCTGCTGCACTGTTATTCTGGGACAGGGCAGATGGCTGTTTTTAATGTGCTTTTATTTCCTTCTCAGGGGACCTGCTCTACGCAGCAATAAACACAATGGATTAATTCCACAACATCAACCTGCAGGCTTTTGTTAGCTTGCTAGCCTTTCGTATAGCTGCATTCCTGCAAACGTTCAAATGGCCTAGGACTAGGGGCTGTAGATTTATTTTATATGTATACACAATAAATCCAAGAAAATTATATGGCATTATTCAAAATAAAGAACATTCATGCACAATTTATAATACAACAAAACAATTTGTGGTGCTTTTGTATAAACGTTAAAATTATACTATCAATGAAGGTTTATATACAATACCTAAAAAAACTGAAATGTGTCCCACAAAATAAAATCTTTTTAGATCAGATAGATAGAACCAATTTAAAATGGATATATTTATAAAAACTATTCAAAAAAATAAAGCATATCAACTGCAAGCCAGTGAAATGTTTGTTCAGATAGGATTAAAACAAACCACGGATCATATTAAAAGACTATGACATCAAAAGATATTTAAATATGATTATTGTATGGTATTCTTAGAATGCCTTCATTTATATTTTTCCACAAATTTACAGAATAACCTCCAAAACTAAAAATTTAAGGAAAAGACAAAGTATAACACGGCTTGGGTGTTTTTTTTTTCCTTAAAGCGGATTTATATCATGGGAATAAAAAGTTACCATTATGACTACTTCTATTATCATCATTTTTCTGGACAGCTTGGGCTGCATGAAAATGTGGATGGAAAAACACAGAATAAAAGAAAGCAACTGACATGATTGACTGATATGTGTATGATATGTATAATATATATTATGAGAATATACGACAGGATTGTTCATATGTCTTTATAACAGTTCAGCCCAAATTATACACCATATTTTTCCACTTATTCAAATAGAGATCTCTTCAAAGCATCCCCAGGAGTCACTTTTGCTTTACCTTAATGTCTAATACTATATATCCTCTATAATCTACACAAGGTGCACTTGGCTGGAAATGTGTATTTGACTGTTATTTGATAGATCAAAGGTAAGAACAGTATGGCTTTCACTTGTTAAACAATTTTTATTTGGAAAAAGCTCAGCTGGGGCCCTCAGGCCAGAAAGGCATTCTATAGAATCCATGCTGTAAATGACATCCTTCCAATACAGGATAAAGTTAAGTCTCCCTTTCCATAACTGGGACATGCTATCTACAGGAGCTCTACACCTCAAGCACTTTCCTGAACAATTTCTTTAGATCTTTTCCTTTAGATCTTTTTGGGTCAGATTCCACCTTGGGATTTGGGATTTTGTGCTATTCATTTCTTGTATGGGAAAAGGAATGAGGATTTAATATGTTGCAGAAAACATTCCATATATTCTGGTCCAGCACAAACGTTACATGTAGTAGTAATGCACAATTAATTCAGACTGTAGAAGCAACTTAGAGTCACTGCCTGATTTATTATCACCTGCCTAAAGTGAGACTGTCATCTTGCCTGGTCTAATCCCTAAAATTTGGGTTCTGCTCATTCACAGTAACATTCACAGGAAACACAGTCAGAATACCATGGAAAAGGGGAATCCTTTTTATGAAGTATTTATACTAAGTGGTATTGGCGGTATCTCAATGTAGACTTTTTTGAATAGACCCCCATAAGGAAAAATGTTTGTACTTTGAACCACTTATCCTAGAGGAGACACATACTGGGTAAATAGAATAAAAGGTAATGAACCACTTTCAAGTTCTTCCACACTTTGGCCGACACAATAGTAATATTATTTTTAGTTGTGCTGCCTAAACATTCCAGTAGAAATCCACAACTACAGGTGACCACATACAGATCATTCTGGTAATTTTCAGTTTTTTGTAAACTATTACTTACCTTATTTTACAGCTATCTAGAAGTACTAAAAATGTGTGGGGATCCTGGCCATTAAGGGAGAGATATGTTGACCACACACAACCCAATATTAACAAGCCATGCAAATGATGTCATAGAACTGTGGTTACAATAGTAGAATTGAGCTTCAGAAATGTTTATTTTGCAGGCAGATATTATCCAACAAATTTAGTTTTTTTCCCCACAATGGTCTTTTCATTGGACTTTTGAGAAAAGTTGCATTGGATTTGAGAGCAATGCAATTTGAGGCTGAGCAGGTTTCTCAGAACCAAATATTCTCATTAAGTGTTGTGCTGTTGTATAGCACTCCTAAATCAAGAACATAAATTTGCCTGTCCCTTGACTTAAATAATTAATATATTCTTTAAGCCAACACTGAAACCATGTTATGTACGCAACTGAACTGGTTGATGACCATTCACCCTATATACAGGATAAACTCAGTACATCCAGCTACTGAATAAGAGTAATACACACAAATTATGAAAACCATTGTGTGAATGTTGCTTAGTTGTACAAGTTTTATATGATTTCTAACAGTCCTATATTTCCTGGTTCTGTATCATGTTCCTACAGCCAATGACTAATTCTTAAGATGAACAGAATTTGGAGACCCCTAGAAGGAATATGTGTAGCGTTGTGTATTGTTGTGCTAGGGCAAACTCATTCACTGTCAGATTTTTGCACAATGTAGTCAGTAAATAATATAAACTTTGTGAATTTAATGAGGATAAATATAAAAAATGCATCAAAGAAAAGACAATTAACCCCCAGTTTTCATAGGAAATCAATGTATATTTTCCTCCTGCTTGGCACAGCTAAAATCCTGATCTGACACATGTTTTCACTTAACGGTGGCATAACATAACGGACAGAAGTCTTTAAAATTCTTTTGCCTATCTAGACAACTAGTAAACAATTTACTCTAAATTCTGCTCAATCCTTACCAGATTGTTTACAGTACAATATACAATATTGTACATATATACAGTATATTACAGTACAGTACATATATACAATATATTACAGTACAGTGCAATATTAATAACCTAGATGAGAAGGACATTTTGTGGTGTTTCACCATAGCTATAAAGTATATGGCAACATGCAAATGAAAGGGTTTCCCTTACAATACTAAATTACAGGTAAATATCTGAAATTGAAAATTGAGTTCCTCTGGCATAACTAAACTGGAGGTGCAAAGACAAATCTGGCTTAGTTTTTTCTTGAGGTCCAGGGGCTGACTTTGTGGAGTATAGGTGACAGGAAGAAATGGGGCAGGATGACCATGAAAAATAAAAAAAAGTCTCATATTCAGGAGTAGCAGCTTTAGTTCACTATCAAGTCTCAACTCACTATCAGACTCAGCTATTTGAGATGACATGGCTTTAACACTTTAAGTCTAGCATCAGAATCTTTTGTTGGGGAAGACCCGACTCTTGGCACCAACTTTCAGCATCCCACATAACTTTGGCCAGGCACCATCCTCAGATGGACAAGATATGAAACAAGTTGAGCGTAGACCCTTATAAGGACCTCAGTGGGGTCCCAGGGGGTCCCCCTCCCACACGTCTGTCCCTAGATATTTATCTGTTTTCCTCAGTCTACCTCACTGAGCAAAATTCCCAATGACTGACTGAGACAGACAAACATCCCCTTAAATCAGATTGTTTTTTTCACGCCCCATGTACTAAAAGTCCTCCCAGCAAGAAGAAAATTATCAACCAATTAGAAAACAACTTGCAGAAAAAATTATCTAATAGTCTAATAAACTCTGTCTGGATGACTATAGCACATAAACTAGATAAATAGCTACATTTGGAATTAGGGTCACTTCTGGCCTGGCAGGGGTTCCATACATTACCCTTTTAAAATTCCAAACTGATTAGGAATGGCTGGTCTAGGGCCTAATTTGAGGTGTTGGGCAATTAACCTATCATTTAGGAATTTAGAACGTTTTCCTATATTTTGGTAGGAAGTACCAAGAGGAAAACCCATGCTAACCTAAGGAAGAACATACGCTTTTTAAAGGATCTACATAAAGGCCCTGAAAAAACTCCCTCTACATGTTTTTAATTTTTTTTCGACTTTCCAGCTGATATATTATTAAAAAATTCCTGTGAGTAATTGAGTCATTTTATTACGATTTTTCATGGGCTATTTTAGTTCAGAAGCTGTTCTTACATATTTCACTTTGAATCTCTGACATCTTCCCATGGAGAGAAACACAAGAAACAGCTAGGAGCAGTTCTGCTTCATTAGAAAGAGGATAAAGTGCTTAACAACCCTCAAGATCTTTTCAGATTATGTACAGATAATGCATTTAGCTTATTCCTTTGATGCAGTGTTGCCAAAACAAAGGCTTACATAGTAATGAACATATGAAGTAGATTGTGCCTCTCTTGCTATACACTGTCAATATAATCGCACCTCCAAAAAGTGGTCCTATACTGAAAATAAAAAATATAAATATATAATATAAAAATATATAAATATATAACATAAAAAATATAAATATAAATATGAAGGAATATGTGTGGGTGGGGTGAGCTTAAATGCGCAGCATTCTAGTGCTATGCACACTTTGAATTTCTATCAATTACATAGTTACATAGTTACAAAGTAGGTTAGGTTGAAAAAAGACATATGTCCATCAAGTTCAACCCCCAGGGAAATAAACACATCCCAGATAAAAAACCCTATGGACATAGTTGGTACAGAGGAAGGCAAAAAAACCCTGGTACAACTTGCTTCAATAGGGAAAAAAATCCTTCCTGATTCCATGAGGCAATTGTGATCACGGAGAAGGTATGGACCCTGAGCAACTCTCCAACTACCCTAAAATTAGCCCTGACAAAATTGCCTGGTCTAGGACCTGCACCAGCCTATTTATAGACTGTAAACATCCAAGGTTGATTATGTGGTCATCCCTTTTCCTTTACTGTAAAAATGTCACCAGTATTAGACAGCCAACACTGTGTAATTATTAGAATTATATGTCACTTTACTCAAACATTTTTATATTAATACATGTTTTACAGTTCTTTTTTATCAGCTTGGATAACAGATAAAATTTAGAAAAATTTAGATAAAACAATATGGCTAAATCATCAAAAAATAATAGCTTTGGGTCCTAAAGGCTTATCTTGCTAAGAATGAATGGCCAGGCTCCCTCTGGATATATTCTGTGTGAGACCCAGGTCATGTGGTCTCTAAGTCTATTTAAAAACCATTTGTTTAAAACTGACCAATCAAAAGTTGTGCCTGAACTATTATGTTCCCCATCCACAAAAACCAAATGGCTAATGCCTCAGAATTGGACATATGACTGACCAATACAGAAAGTTGTTTTTTTTTAAGGAAAGATGTTTGCAGACCCACAGTTACCATTTACTTAAGATATAGGATTCATCTGGACTCTGACGCTTTAAATAACTCATTTAAGAAAAAAACTGCTACTAGGTTTGTACCCATAACTGTCTGTATATACTGGCACCAGCCTGCAGTATCAACCACTACTGCCTGTTCCCCACCCCACTCCCAGTACTATACTCATACTCCAAACTGCCCTGATTGAGCAAATCTCCGCTACTTTCTTACATGCCCCTCCATCCTGCCTGCCACACTTTCCCATAGCCCAGGGAGTCAAACAAGGATGTGAGGCAAACTTTGACACCAAGTTATGGAGCTCTGACCAATCACATCCGGGTGTTTGGGCACTTTGCTGCAGATATGTGCGGGGACCTTTAAGTTCCAATTTTATATAAAACATGTATAAAGTAACAGCTATTTTTTATAGCTCAAATGTTGAGTGGTGTTGAAAAATTTCCTTTTGTTTTTCTGAATAGAGCTGTTTGTTCAAAGTTTTATTCAAACAGTTAATTTACTGTTGATTTTTTTACTTCTTTTTTTAGAAAAATAAAGAACTTTCTAGGTTTATTATTGAACTTTCCTTCTGCTAATTAGTGTTCATGTCTCCATGTCCTTGGTCTTGTCTCATTAAATACACTGCCCTCCTAAACCTTATTCATACCCTAATGCAGTTAATGATGTCTCTAGGAGGTTCGCCTTCTTATTTGTGCAATGTATATCCTTTTTTGGGGGCAATTTTTTTCATTTGTTATATATTATCAGGGTCCATTTACAAAGAATTTGCTGCTTAATGTGCACAGAAAGTGTTTGCTAGACATTAGTCTCATCTGTATTTTACAAAGTCTGGCCATCAGTTTTAAACCACCCATCATTTTAGAGGATTCTACATGGTTCTCAGCTCAACAAAATGTAACTAATCAGTTATAATTTACAAAAATAATTGCTGTCCTGCTGACACTTGTTCCTAATCTTATAATAAATACCATTCTTTATATTACGATAAAGTATGCAAATAAAAATATTATGCATTCTCATTTCCAACAGGTAAAGACCTAACTAAAATATGAAAAACTCTGTATAGAATTCAACTACACCCAAGGGAAGTCAGAACAGTGGCTCAAAAGTCTTCAGAGAAAGACAGAGGGGCTGATTTTTTTTAAAGCTCTCCAAGGCTGCACAGAATACACTTTCATCAGTGATGCTGGGTGATCCAGCAAACCTGGAATGGATCTGGTCTATAATTGAAAACATTTGCTAACAAATAGCAAATTACTTTTAGGAAATCCATTCCAGGTTTGCTGGATCACCCAGCTTCACGGATGAAAGTATGTTCTCTTCAGCCTTGAAGAGCTTCAACAGATCAGGCCCAGAGTCTGAAAGGACTCCCTACTCTCCTTATATATTGTATATAAAAAATTATATAAAGGTAGTCCCCAGATTATAAATGAGATAGGGACTGTATGTTTGTTTTTAAGTTGAGTTTGTATGTAAGACGGAACAGGTACATTATTTTAATAAATGGAATTAGGACAGATGTTTGTCTCAACATAATATTAGATAGCGTGATGTCAGTTACTGTATAATATCCTCACTGTGAGTTAATCACAAACAAAGCAAAAAAAAATATGGAGCCAAGACATTCATTAACTTCTGGAGTAAGTTGTGCTTGGCAAAAAGAAACAACTACAGAGTTTGTCTTGGTCATTAAGAGTTACAAGATGTTACAGATCAGCTGAGCTCTTAAGATCACCCACAACCTCAGCTGTGTTTAGCAAAAGATTTCTTCTGCAAGTTATGCAAACTGCTCCCCCCCCCCATCAAGCCTCCATCCTGCATGAGCGAGCAGGGAAGCCCTGTTCATATCTAGGAGTTGTCCGTATGTCGGGGACTACCTGTACTGTAAAACTCAAAACCATTACAGTTTTTCCTTAAATTATATAAAATAACTTAAATCTACACAAAAACTAAAATTGTAGCTTCAACAGTAAAATACACTGTGCTAAAGTTTCATAGTTTCCACTGATCTGATCTAACCATAACCAACATGGCACTTTACCAGGTTGTGCACACAGCAAGAAGCTGATTACTTAATGCCATGCTAACATAAATATGATGTGCAAATACAGGAACAAAAACTCTCCTTTATTTAAGGATCAGCTTCCCCTGCGAAAATCAACTCCAAGAACAAAAGGATAGTTTTCTACGCACTAACCCACACACAGGGCTACCCTTTATACAGAATGTAACCTAATCTGCTTTTTAATATTCATATGATATTTCATTGCTGTGGCTGAATTTGCTGAATTTCCAGTGTTGAAAAAAAAGTTTCCTGAAAATGAGTTTGAAAGCTGTGTTAGGTATAGCAATACAGAAAGGAATGGCTTCACAGATGTGATCAGCATTGGCTCAGCACAGAAGGACCTCTTGTGGTAGAAATAGTTTTAATTTCTTCTTTTTTACAAACTGATCTTTTAAAGTGTATTGTGGCTGTGAGTTTATTGTGCAGTTTTGACTTACGACTGAATTTTGGCTGCACTTGTGAGTGGTAGATTGCTAAGTTTAATTACTTGTGACTGTGCGTGCATTTCCCAGTGGATGGAAAATCATTGAAACTGGTTTAATACTGTCACATGTATGACCAGTTTTTTATGTTATATATTTTGTATGAAAAAAAATTTAGGTGGTTGTGCCCCAATGTAGTTGATGCTTTACAACGTTGTTTGTCACATTGCTTTTATTACCTCCATGGGGGATTGCCCCAGCTATAGTGGTTCTGTAGGTTTGTCCATTTCTAATTTGACTTTCCTTTGTACCCTTGTTTTATTATTGATGTTTATAATATGTTTTGGGTTTGGTTTGGTGGTTTAATTTTGGGGTTTCCTTCATTCCGTATTTGATCTGTTTTGGATATTTAAAATTCTTAATAAAAATCATAAAATAGAAAAAATTGGGCAATTTCAATAAACTTTTACTCTACAAAATACCGAAGAATCAAGGCAACTTCCCATGAACAGTTTATTTCATTTTACATTGTGGAAAGAAAATTGTTGGTGATTGGCTCCATTACAGTTTTCTGGTAGTTTCTGCTATCAAAATCTGCTTATAATTGCAGTTATGTAGACACCTGGAAGACACAGCCAGTGGGATAGGTATGGCTGTATGTACAGCACTCGTTCATGCATTGTGCAGTTGTTTGTCGTTGGAAAAGATTGTGAAAGATTCTTTCCAACGACAATTATTGTACGTGTGTACGTAGCCATATTTGAAGAATAGATAAACCTTGCCTGCCGCAAATAAAAATGGCCCTAGTTATAAAAATTCATCTATCTAGGACATCCTGCTCGCCTTATTGAAAATGGTACACACAAAGAAAGTGTTAGTCAATCATTCATAACGTGTAAAGTTATAAGTTTGGCTTACATTTTGGTTCTTGTAAGATATATGTAATATAATTCACACATCTAATCTCCCAAAAATGCCTGCAAACAATGGTCATTATCACAAACCATTGTTCCCTGTTAAATTTGCAATTGATTTATATAATTCTAAAATGGACAAAATATTCAGACATGGCCTTCTGGTATAGTGGCATTCCTGTAATGTATAAGGCCTCCCCAAAATGCTACCCCCCTATTTATTTTCTCGCGGTTTTTCCAAATTACTGCTTGTGTGACTACAGCAGTATGACTTAAAATTAGGATGTGGCCCTGCAAGTTAAAATACAAATGGCAAGAAGGACTGCTCCATGAAGTCTGACCTAGGACACCTGTTTTCCTAAAAGTTGAGTTACATTGACTTTTGGCTGCCTCATAACATTTAGTTTTTACATTGTTGTAGTCAAAAAATACCATTAGGTAAAACAGCTGGGCAAAGAAGTAAAATGTAACAGACACACACGATGATCAAAGATGGCAAAAGTTTATAGAATTCTTTGTAAAGTTCTGAGAAAACAATACTCAATTAAACTATTTACTTTTTAGACATTAACACAATAAATCTGATATCAGAAATGTTTCAGAAAAGAGCCAGGATGTTTTTGTGGTTACAGATTGGTTGATCTTCAATAGAATTCCGTGTGCATAAATTAGACTATGGTGCACCACATTTATGGGGGTTGTGATTCCATTGAAATACTTTTTCTTAACTATGATTAAAACAATGCTTTAATATATTTACAGAGAACATTGAGTCCCTGCCTATTACATTTTATCATGTACAATGTTCCCATTCATTATTCAATTCTGCATTTATTCTGTCATTTAAGCTTCCAGTATGCAGAGATCACGATTATTCTCAATTGAATTAACCTCTTTACAACAATTCTTAGAATAATCATATTTTATGTAATGTGCAGAACGTAGAGGTTTCCCCACATAACCCTTAGAAGACACAAGCGCCAAACACTCCATAGCACAGGGCCAAAGGATAGATAAAAAATGTTTCTACTTTGACTTGAAAGTAGACCAGATATAGGAAACCTAAGGCATACATGCCATGGTAAACGAGTGATTAAATTTTCAGTGCCATTCAGGAGATCAATATATAGTTCACAAAGGTTCTGATGAGCCCACCAGAGGTTGTAGACAAACCTATCTTCCTACAGTACAGTGCCATTACCATAGGCTGTAATTTATGGCTCAATGGGCTGCTAATAACAAAACCTGGCATACCACTCTTTATCTGTAGTCCACTCACCTTCATGAGGCCTGTCACTTTTTTTTAATGGCCTGTTCGTGACTTTTGGCATTGTTACATAAAAACTCCAAAAACCTGGATTCCTGCTGGTGGAATCACAAGCTACAAATGTATAAATGTAAAACCCCTGGTTACTGATGCAGGATTGGGGCTGATCTAAGGTCTGGTTGTAAAGTAACTGGACTTGCCCTGAGGTCTTAAATCGTAAGAACTGCAGACTGAAATGAGGTCTTTGGCACACTATTGTTTGGTGGCAGATTGGTTATGTAATGCTTGTAAACTCACACTAAATGTAAAAAAAAGTTTGCCAATGCCTGAAATATACTACATCTATACAGTACATACAATCTAATGTTATAAAAAAAGATGCCTTCTTGCATTATTACATGGTGCTTGGGACCATATAGAGAGGAGCCAGAAACCTACATGCCATCTTTAGAATACCTCTGTTGGCCCAGATTGGAGTTCTCTGCAACAATGTTATAGATAGAGTGAGATGGCTTTGGTAGGCTGGTGTGGTGGTAGAGAGGATGGGCAAACTGGGCAACTGCTGGCCACTTTGTATGCATTTACTGTCATGTACCACTTTTCGGGTTGTTCACATTAATATTTGAAACTAGCACTAACTGATGATGCTCAGGCTATATAAATTCAATATGCTGTTGTGAGAAAGTAATAACCATTCTGCAACCTCACCTCCAGTCCTACCATACTCGTAATGTACTTTAAAAGTATATTTATTCTTTACAATCTGCTTAGATCCAATCAAACTTCACTCAAATCCTACAACCCACACACATTATTTTTCAGCAAAATCACAAAACTTCTCAGTAAGCCCCAATCCTTGTAAGAAACAAAATTGACGACACCTGAGTAGAATGCTCACCCCCTCCTTTCAACCAATGACGGGCCAAATACATTTATAGAAGAGACCAAGAAGACACCAAAACCTGCACACTCATGATCTGATGTTATACCGGGCTTCTCTTAGTGTTTCTACATGTTCAGTTTACTAACCATATCTACAATAAATACAACCTGAAACTTTGTGGCTTACAAAATCAATGAGGGATCAGAATGCAACTTCAGGATACCTCTGGAATTCTAATTAAGTAGTTTCCATAGTTACCCTCTTCTCAGTATTTACAGGTTTCCAAAAAACATTGTTATATAAAAATATTTTTTAAGCTTTTAGATAAATATATATATCAGTGCTCTATGCATTTAATTTGTGTTTATTTTAAGCTACCTTAAATCTGGTACCTATGTCAGAATTTATATATTTGGTAACTGCAAATATAACAGACCCAACTTCAGCAAGTACCTATCTGCAAACTAACAATAAGGGTCAGGGATGTTGCTTGAATTATGTTGTTTAATGTGTTTTTGTCTTATTGATACATTTATTCTTCCTGTTATATTTCAAAATATGTGTTCAGTTAGTCCCCATAAATATCTTTTAACCTTTGCAGATATGCAGATCCTTAATGCCAGTGGATACAATTCATGCCCTGATCAAAATGTCTTCAAAAAATGTGTGGCTATAAATAATGCAATGTTAGATCCACTAAGTCAGTATTACCATAACATAATATTTAACAATATTTTCCATTATTCAACTTTCATTAAAAAATAGTAACTATATTGCTTGGATAATAAGGGATATAGGAAGCTACTCTCAATAATATTTTTGGTGGGCAAAAAAACGATTCTACAAACATGGATTTCATCAGAACCTCCCTTGTTACAGCTTTTTTAAGACAGTTTTACATTTGTATTTCAGATGGATTGGGTGGAGGCCTCCATGCTGCCAAGGGAGATGAAAGCGAGAAATAAAACAATCATTTGAAGTAACTTCTTGGTATAATTTTAGGATTTTGTTTATGATCCTCCTAATATATTATAACATTATGTGATTTTTTTTTTTTTTGGGGGGGGGGGTTAATAAAAAAGCAGGTTTTATGTTTTTTTAAGGGTATACTGTACATATTTATTATTATAAGCCTTTTTTTCTCTTTAAAGATTTCAAATTTTATCCAAGTGTAAAAAATGTCGTCTTTTTTCTTATGTTTTTTTCGAATTGTTTCAGAATACATTAAAAAACAAAAAAACAAATAGTACCTAGTGACCATGCCATAAAAGTCATTGGGTGGGAATTTTCCGTTATAGGGTGACAATGGTTGGTATCAGTGTCCCAAGTGTTTTTATGACTTGTCACCCTGCCAAATGTGGAGACTACAAGTAGCAGTTACAACACATATTGCACAGGTTATGTCCAATTTTTATTTTCACTGTTATCCCCCTGGTAAAGATAATGCAGCAGGGAGTAGCTGCAGGAAATTGGTAGCAGCTAGAAAGGTAGGTAAAGTTTTTCCTGAAGCTGGAGTTCAGGTTTAGAGGTACCACTGAGTTGTATGTCTTCCGATAACAGGTGATTATTTGGGATTTGTCTATCCAGTACAATGTTCACCTAACGTCCCTGTGTAAGTCTATACATAGTGCATGATGCTGGATTGCATAATAGAAAATAATGACAATTCTCACCACACAAAAGAAATGATAAAGCAGTCTAGGCAGGACAAAGAAAAGCCATGTCATGAGTGTGTACCATGATGTATAATTCAGGACTACCTTGGAATGTTTAAATAAAAAGTTCACAGAGTTTACAGTATATACACACCGACTTATCATAGGACTTGCGGAGCACCTCCCTCTATTCACTACTACAAGGAGTGGACTGGGTGACACCTGTGTAAAGAACATGAATGACACAGGATTTCCATTGTACTCCATTTCCCAGGAATGCCTGGCCTGTGTTCAGAATTTCACGCTTCATTTACACTCCTAAAACTGACCTTATACTCTGCTTTCTGTCTGGCCTTGTATTACATAAGCAGCTATAGAGGCTTCTTGTAGGTACAGTGCATTGTACTGATCACATGAACTCTGCTTGTAATTCTTGATGGTTAACAATGAGACGGGTGGACATTAGAAGGTGCAAAGTGTGCACGAGGGTCCCACACGCTCCACAGCGGCAACCACCATCACAGGGGCCCCAAGTCAGTTAAGCAGGAGGACCCCAAATCTGTTCTGCACAGGGGCCCACTGCTGGCTACATCTGCCACTGGGGGAGGCATATAACTAAGGGAAAGGAAAGGATTTTATCTTTTACTCTGCTATCAGTTCAGAGACCCATCAGCTGGAATTTTAATTGGCTGTTCATTGGTCCACACATTTCTCATGCAGATTATGCCACTTTCGAAAAGTGTTGGCCTACTCACTAAAAACTCCAACCTAAACCAACATTAGTGTATGTATATAACAAACGTACATCACAGTTCTTTCAAGTCATATGCCAGGCTTACTGTGCCATATAAAGTGCTAGAAAGAATCAGCAGTCTAGAAAAGGTAAAAAGGAATTGCTACTTCTCAATGCAATGCAATCTAACCAAAAAACCACTAGAGGTCAGCACTGTGTTAATTTGTGGGTATCTGAACCTAACAGACATTCACTGTTGGGTGATGTAATTTCACTTTACTTTAGTATCATTGATAATTTGGTTTTAACGATTTAAGCCCCAGAACCATTTTTAAATATATATCCATAAGTCTATTTGTTCAACAAAAACCCCTAACACAGAGACAGTGCATATATTGCTTTCTGAACAAAGTGCTACTTAAGGAGCTAATGGAAAAGTTTTTTTTTCGTTTTATTTTTTTTTACGTATATGCATTTATTGTTAAACAATACCAAATGAAAATAAATGTTAAAACAGAATACAAAATTTAAAGTTTGTGAAATAAAACTAAGAAGGTAGAAGAAAGAATTAATAAAGATTAGCTTGAGAACACTAGAAGTTAATCAGAATTTAACAAAGGAAAGACTTTTTTTATTAGAAAAACTACACTTTGTGCATCTTCTGGTCACTCTGTTTAAATGCTGCACTAAATAGAAGTTTTCCAGATACCTATTTTAAAGAATGTATTTAATTTCAGGTAACCCCTTAAGTATAGTTATTATCAATGTAAATTTATCATTATAATACAGTCACAGGCAATGGCAAAATATCTCTCTGCTGTTTAGACACATGCAATACTTGTGATCCTGCCACTGGTGACCACTGGGCAGAAACAATATTTTTGGTGTGTTGGGGGACCACCAGCAGGACTGTCCATGTTCTCCCTTAGGCTTTAGAGTCAAAGGGCCTGATTTATTAAAGCTCTCCAAGGCTGGAGAGGATACACAGTGTTCCAACAAACGTGGAATGGATTTATTTAAAGTCATTTGCTATTTTCTAGTAAATATTTTGAATCCTGGACCAGATCCATTCCAGGTTTGCTGGATCACCCAGCTTCACTGATGAAAGTATATCCTCTACAGCCTTGGAGAGCTTTAATAAATCAGGACCAAAGCCTCAACCAGAAAACTGGCACACAAGTTCGTAATCCTTCCCCTGTAGGTTCCTTGTGTATATTTCCGATTCAGTACTATCCATTCTAAAGCCCCATAATCATGTCCGAGAGACATCAGAGGATTGTTGCTGGAAAAGATCCTTCATGTTCGTTTCCAGTGACAAATTAATTTAGTCGCACTGCACACACAAGGCTGTTCTGTTCAATGGGGAAGGGAGGGGGAAGACAAACGAGTGCCATCTTCCATTACAATGCACAGTGTTTTTTCTCGATCAGTAGTTCATCAATTTTCTGCAGTGGGTTGATGAATGACGCCAGGAGAATACTGTGCATATGTCAGATGACTCTTGCTTGTCTAAGGCGAGAATCATCTAACACATATATGTGGTTTATAGGCTTCAATGTTCAAGAAGTACAATTTCTTATCCACAATGACCCGGAAACCCACAGAAAAAGACACAATGGTGTTGATGGTATGGTGATGGTGGTGAATGGTAATTTACTTTGCCTAGTCAAGGATGTGAAGCTCTGCCAACTTCAACCATACAATGGTGTGTAGATTTTTAGATTCCTTGATTGGTTGTAAATTCTCACCACATTCCCTAAGCAAAGATTAAAATGTAGTAAATTACCTCTATTGATTCTGTAGGCAAATTCAAGTCTCTTGGTAGCTCACACTACACACAGCATATGCAACTCTATAAATATCTTGAAATTAAACCTCGAGTGGCAGTACTGCCGTCCATCAACTACAATGAACAATATTCTGTACCATTTTCAGTACACACAGCTATATTCCCCGGTTCCCCATACTAATTAAATGACTCAAGCCTGACATTCACCAAGTACATCTACTGCACCTAATGCTTTAATTACAACAATAGACACTTCCTATCAGCGGCTGATATTCCAGGCAAAACAGTCATTACAGTAACATTTCATGAGCTGTTACTTATTATTTTCCTCCATAAAAAATACTGACTTTAACCTTCCCACGGGGAAGAGGAGCTCAGCGGTGACTGAGGTGCTTACTAATTTGTATGCCATTGAAGGTCAGACAAGTATGAACTCAAATTGCCTGTGAAATCTGTGAACTGTGGTATTTCACCAAGTCATGTTTAACTAAATCACATTAACACTGCAAGTGTTAGCTTTTAAAGGTAGCTATGGAAGTGTCTACACTGATAGCGTGCTAAATGAAAATAATAGCAGTCACACAATATATTCTGATTCCACCATGTAAAATGTGGTATAACAGGCATGTGTGCTAGGATATATAAGATCTTTTTTTTATTTCTCTTGATTCTAGCTCATAGCAAAATATGTTCCATATTATTTAAGGAAAGGATGTGACTGATATTATAGCCACACGCAAGAACCATCACTACTTATTCTACAAAAGGCTGATGTGTTGTACATCTTGGGATACCAAGCTGTTGTGCCATCTGAGTCAGTGTAAACATTGCTACATTTATATTATCTTCCCTATATCTGTACTGTAACTGTAGATAAGATGTGATAATAACAAAGCCACCTTAATAAAATGAAGAGACAAAAATGGTCATGTATATGTGACGATGCACTTATGTAATCATTGGAGATCACTAACTGTTAAAGTTTAATCTTGCCTATCTCTGTTCATTTCATGCAATTCCTGAAAAGTTAAAAGTTAAAGATTCATTCTTTCTATACTGTAGCTAACCTGCTTCTTTGTAATCTCCAGCGACTCTACAATGTATTGCAGTGCAGAAATTATTATTCTAGCCACAATGTTCACATCAAATTCTGTAGGGCATGTGACTGTTTGATCTTTCTATCCAATAATTTATTTATCTGCAAAAACTATTTTTTTATACTTTTACAAAAACACTGGAACCTGCCTCCAGCCCTACTTAGTTCAGGGAAAACACAACTATGCTCAGCTAGAAAGAAATAAACAAGCTAGTGTGCATTTACTAACAAGGTGATGTGGTTTAATGTTAGCTTTGGTTCTTGCTATTTTTCCCAAGTTTGTGGCTACATTTTTTGGTTTTTAAAATGTACTTTTTATTCCAATAATCTTTTTTTTCCCCAAGCATGTAAACATAGTGATACTTTTATAATCTGCTTCATTAAAGACGACCTAAACTCAAAATTTGTGTAGACAACCCATTTATGTAAAAAATTTGAATCTTTTTTTTTTTTACCGTGCAACACCTCCCCTTTCTGTCTTGATCAAAGCAGAGCTTTCGGGTATACCTACGTCACACATCCCAGGAGGCTCTTAACTGCTCAGAAGAGGAAAATTTCCTTCACTAAGGGGATGTGCAGTGAGATCGGCTCTCTTTTTTTCCTCCCTTTTCAGCAGGCTATCTCACCCGATCTCGCACCTGCACAGTGCAAAATCAGGTGATGTAGCAAGAAGAAGCCCCAAGATGGCGGTGCCTGGCGCTTCCTCCATGCTGGGACGAAGAAGAATTCCAGGACAGCGCTGGACAAAATCGAGAAAAGGTCCAGCACTTGACAAAATCGAGAAAATCTCCAGTGACATTGGTTTATTGTTGAATTTTTCACTTTAGTTCTGTTTTAAGTGTTTCAAACATACTCCCACTTTCCCCATAAAATGTGTAGTCCAATCAGATTACACTGTGCAATTCCTGATTTGCAAATTTAGACTGTTTCTAAAAAGCCCACCTCCCCATCTTTAACCACTTCCCCAGTCACTGCCATATGCAGACAGCAATAACATGTGACTTTACTAGGACAACGCAGAGGTACCTTCATCATGAGGGCGGCCTGGTTTCACCATCTTTATGTAAAGAGGATGCAGGGGGAATAATCCTGGCATCCACAGGGTTCAACAATGAGTATTCACACTGTACCAACCAAAGAAGTTAAGCTGAAATTCAAGGCATGCTTTCAGTCATAAAGCTGATGATAGTTTATTTCTAATTGGTTTCTACAAGTTAATAAAAAACCTTAATAACTAAATTGTTAATTATTCATAACTGCAGTATATGCAGCTACATAATGGCTTGAACTACATTTCTGTGATTAATGAGCAGAATTAAAATATCTACCCACCTTTTCCACAGGAGCATTTCCTTCATGTGACACGTGGGATCTCTTGGGTTCACTCTTCGTTCTACTGAGTCTTCTGGTGACTTTTTCCTTGAGCAGGGATGTGTATCCAATATGTTCATAAATGGGGTTGGTTGTCATTTTTGCAATATATTCTGCAGCTTTAGTTTCTATGTACAAGGTTATAAGGCCATCAGTTACTAAGTCATGTATAGACTCAAACCTCTTCTCTCCAACAAAGTGCTTGCCATCATAGAAAAGTCTGTAGTTCAGTGTTTGGTGACCGAACCTGAAAGGACAAAATGAATTTTTTTAGAGATGAAGTATAAAGGATCATTGGAGGTAAACTGAAGCACAACAATTAGCCTGGCTGGTGTCAGTATTCTTTATACAGACCCTAGTTGTGGAATGGTAAAAATCACCATAGCTTTCTTATTATGCAGATAACTTGGGGGTCTGGTTAGGTTTAGGCTGATCTGGAGAAGACATATTATATTAATCATGATTTTGAATTTTGGTTTGTGGTGTAGAATTTGAGAATTTTGTAGTCTAACCAAAACATTCCTCTATTTCTTTTTAATGTACAGCTAAAGCCTACACATTTTCCATTACTTTTTTTCAAATATTATTATTATTATACAGTATTTATATAGCACCCTCATATTACGCAGCGCTGTACAAAGTCAATAGTCATGCCACTAACTGCCCCTCAAAGGAGCTCACAATCTAATGTCCCTACCATAGTGATATGTCATGAACAGTGTCTAAGGTCAATTTGGGGGTAAGCCAATAAACCTAATTTTTTTTAAATGGAAAACAATTAATCCTATTGCATGTTTTTGGGATGTGGGAGGAAACTGGAGTACCCGGAGGAAACCCACACAGACACAGGGAGAACCTGCAAACTCCATGCAGATAGTGTCCTGGCTGGGATTCGAACCTAGGACCTAGCGCTGCAAAGGCCGGAGTGCTAACCCCTGAGCCACCATGCTGCCTCATTTTGCAGTAGCCTCAATTTCAAAGATAGTGAACACGTGTTGCTATTGCCTAGCCTGGTTTCTGACAGTACAATTTAGAGGGGGAAGGAGTAAGGCAAAAGACAGGCTTTTAGTAGGCATACATTTTGAACAACCTGTGTTTAAATTAAATAATAACGTAGCCCTATTACTGATATGGGCCTACTCTGCTAGTTGAGCAAACAGTAAGTTATTCATACAAATATTACATAACGTCTGTAATACAGTGTTTACATTCTCACATCGATATCAGTGTTAAGAGATAACTCAATACCGACATGTTTCGCCCTGAGGCTTTTTTAGGGTATTTTTGAGATCAGAATGATAGAACAATCATGATGAATGGTATAAGAGAAAGACATTTAGGAATATTTATACCAGGTCATCCCAGTGGTATTGACTACAGGTCTAAGTGTATTGTAGCACTGTAAAAAAGGAGACGTATTATCCTAAATATCTCAGGTAGTAAGGAATGCTCCCTTGTTTATTGGTTGTTTTAGTTATCATATACAGGAGGTATAGAGAAAAATAAAGGGTGTTGATTTGTAAGGAGTATATGTAAGAGAACAACAGGTTTGGGAATCTGTAGGTGGGTGGTTTGGAACTATAGTAATCTTTTGATTCTGTTTAAAGAGTGTTTGGTTACAGCGTGTGGAGTATTGATGACAACTGGAGGCGTCAACAACTTCTAAGTGAAGTCTCTGGGTACTGTGTAGTATCTACTTCCAAATGTCCCTGTATTTTTGACTTGTAGGTAACAAATAAAGCTATTTGCATGCAGTTGTTCAATTGTTGGTGTGCAGTGGGTGAAACTACAAGGGTAAACTCACTTATGGTAAGGGTGTTGGTGTGTAGTGGATGACTATACATTCTCCTGGCTGTGGACATCTCGCCCCTACTCTATACTCACCAATGATAAAATGTGGAGTATAGTCATCCATTACACACCAATGATTGATTAAGCAAGTTTAACTTGTACCATAAGTGAGTTTAACCTTACTTGTAGTTTCACCCACTACACACCAACGATTGATTAAGCAAGTTTACCTCGTACCATAAGTGAGTTTAACCTTACTTGTAGTTTCACCCACTACACACCAACCTATATGGATATAGGGGTTATTTAAAACCCTAGGGGGACCTATTTACACTTGTATGCATTTTTCTGTATAAAAATAGAAAATAATATAGAAAGGAAATTCTATCCTTTTCTATGTGGTTGGCTTATATCTATGAACTGCAGTTAGGTGTGAAAAGGAAAAGGAAACTATATATACTGCCCATTCACACCTACACAGATATGTTAGCATGCATGCTGCAATGCATTTAGAACAGTGTGAACAAAGCCTAAATATTAATTGCTGGAATAAAATTATCATGTAATGAAAACAAAAACATACACTTGGTTGTCAGCTCCTTAGCCCCACACACCACAACAACTACCTTAAGGCCAGTGTATAACAGCCAGGCTGCCTCTGACTCTCCCTAATGAGGTATGCTCCTTCTGCACAGCACAGCAACGCATCTGCATCTTCCCGAGAAATCATGCCATGAAACCTGATGAATACAGACATACAATGAGAATGTGTTTTTAACATTATCTAAAACTGTATAACCTATAGGACAATCTGATTGAACATGAAATCATAAAAACTATATAGATACAAGTGAGCACCTAAGTCTGAAAAAGTATCCAGAATGGGGTACAACCGGAATAATTTTTTTGGGAGGGGCATCAATAGAATGTAAAAGTCCCTAGTTACACATCAGAAAAAAACATATTTATTACTATCATGTGTTCTGAGACACAACTGTGCGTGACATGCTGACATAACCAGCTGAACAGTGAACTGTCCCCGGATATTATTTTATAGTACTGGCAACTATACTTCTGTATTCCGACACTGAAAGGTAAAGTGGTTAGCGATGTCTCAAAGGAGCTCTACGTCCTTTCTATTGTAGCCGAGACCAATGTAATTCTTGTACATGAATGAGTCAGGAAGCAGAATGCCTTAATAAATCTGCATTGAGAATAAAACCAGGAGATGTTGTGCATTTATGGAACAAACATCATTCAACCCTTTATATTCTCAATAGCGAATAGTGAAATAAATGCGAGCTACGAGTTTGCATTGTGGCTCTTTTCCTGTTTTCACCTCTACAGAGGTAACACAATAAAAGTTCAATAGAGACCACAAAAAGGAGAACTCAGTCACCCAGAAACAATTACTTCTGACAAGTAGAAACCAACAAACAAGTGGTTCTGCTTTACCTTTGCCTGGTCATTTGGTTTAAATAAACCTGAGAGTAAAAATTAAACAAATTAATTCAGCTCTGTATTTATAAATACATCATAAAATGCATTTTTATAAATGCAACTAAGGTAAGTACATGAATTTAAAATGATATCAGTCTTTTTTAATCCCTGGTACAGCAACATTCAGACTGGAAGAGATGGTGGAGGACTTAAGCCCTGATTTATTAAAGTTCCCCAAGGCTGGAGAGAATACACTTTCATCAGTGAAGACGAGTAATTGAGCAACTGTGGAATGGATTTCCTAAAATCAAGCTATTTGTTAGCAAACGTTTTCAATCCTGGGCCAGATCCATTCCAGGTTTGCTGGATCACCCAGCTTCACTGATGAAAGTGTATCCTCTCCAGCCTTGGAGAACTTTAATAAATCAGGGCCTTAGAGTCAATTAGGTGTGGTGCATGCCAATGTCCAAAAATAAGCATACAAAAGGTCCCACAGGTTCAATCACAGGTAAGGGTGGAGAGATGACATTTCTGTATTTCTTAACTACAAACATGGCTAAATGTGTTGGTCCATCTCCACCAAAAAATAGCACCTATTATTTTTATTCCTTATTAAACACTGGACTGTAACTTCTTTACATAGATGTTCAAGAAGATTTAAATAATGACTCATAGAAGACCACTTCTGAATAGTCCGATGTTTTATTATTGGTTGCTTTTAGCACCTGTTGTAGTGGTATTATGAGATTTGTATTTTGTTAAAACATACTTTCATCGACCATATCAACCTAAAGGATATTCTTCTTTCCCCATGTAAGAAAGAGAAGCTGGCTTAAAAAATGAGCACATAGAATGTGAAATTTTAGAAAATCTTGCTAACATTAAAGTCATTAAAGAGAGCTTTAAAGCTGAATTCCAAGCAAACGGCTAAAACACACCTGTTACTGCTGTGATGCTGTCCTCCCTACCAGATACTACAGCCAGGTTTTGGATCTCCGGTAGAGTTGAGTTGTATACTCTGGTGAACGACCTGACTCAAACTTACTGAATTGACAATAAAGGAGCAGCAGCACATTAATGAGGCTATCATTTTGCTCTTTCTCCTTACTTTATGTTCACGGTGTTAGACTGTAAAAGTGTACCAATTACAAGTATTTGAATTGCATATAGAAGAGGAGAAAAACACAGGAGGAGCTTGCCAGTATGTTCTATCTCCTTTATTCCAAGTGTGATCAGGCTGGAGAAAAAAACACATGACACGAAACGATATAGAATATGCAGAACCACAATAAAATTACAACTACAGTATATATATATATATATATATATATATATATAGTGAATATCCCTAAACTGTGTATATAGCAGTTAACTGGAGTTTAGATTTAACCTAGCACTCCCACAGTAAATTCCGGGTACAAACACTCTTGTCTGGGAATTCCATTGCAGTGAATATTACATTTGTCTGTCTAGGTGCCAGAGAATCCCATGTGGAATCAATAAAAAGGGCAGATGATAAAAATCATTGGTATCAGCAGGTGCAGAGGAGCTCCAGATTAATTTTACAGGAAAACAGACAGGGGAAAAAATATAAATGTCAGGGCCTTATATACACAACCTTTAAAGTTTAAAGTTCAACTATAAAAAAAATTGAAGATATGTTTTTGGAAATTCAGCAAAAAGCATTGTCAAGAAAATAGGCAGAGACATTGCCTATTTGTAGACCACACACAGTAAGAACTGAAATACAACATATGTATATATGTATACGAGTATTTCTTTTACTATATAATAGCTTTATGTACATAGCACCCCCTAGTGGAGTCCCCTCTGCTCCTCTCCATTTACCATAAAGGAAATTTAATGTTATAGCAGTTTAGATACTACTGGGAAACAATCCTTACATGCAGATCAAATGTCTGTGCAGCATTTCTTTCAAAAATACTCTTCAGTTATCCAAAGAAAAATGTCCACTTAAAGCTGAATTTCAGACTTGGCAAATGATTTTTATTTTTTCCATCTATTTACAACACAACTGTCTGCTAGGCATTAGACCTGATTTGTTTCCTGCTGCAGCTAAAAACAATTGCAGGTCTTGTCATTTCTGAAACCTGTGATTGGATAGTCAATGGAGAAGCAGCAGACTGATGAGCTAATCGCATGTTCTCAGAGCCATGCTCCTTGCTAACACATGAGTGCTGCAGGACATCTTGCTTTTCTTTTTCTTCCAGTCCTATCTCAGGGAATTGCAGGAGGATGACACCAAGTTATATTCAGGTACTTATATTAAAGAAAGATATGTATCAATCAATACAGTGCTGCATTAATGTGTCTTAAAATCTGCCCGAGGCTCAGCATTAAAGAAAGAAAGAAGAAAAGTACTTTTTATGGGCTTATCTTTTAAGCAGGGTTACATTTTAACTGACATTTACAAGAATAACAGAAAATAACACTATCTTGTAAAAACATTTTATCAGAATGAACATCATTTTAGAAAAGTACAGTTTCTATGGAAATCATAAGCCTATGGAGATAATCATAACTATTATAGGAAATAGCCAGCTGTCATGGAGCTTAGGGCAGCACAAATAGCAGAGCTCAACCAGATTATTATGAAAAAGTGGTTTCAGTTTCAGGAAGATCTGATCAACTACTGATGATTGTTATCAACATCATGAGACTAAGAACAGTTTTACAAAAAGCATCAACAATGCATAAAGTCATTTATTTTTTTACTATGTTTGTGTTCACATGAGAACAAATAGGTAAGGTACAAACTTTGCAAATATGTAATATGAGATAACCCCTATTTAATTTACAGCACTGTGTAATATGTTGGCGCTATATAAATATTGTTTAATAATAATATTATTATTATAAGGCTCATTCACTTAAAGAGTAGTTGAATATTCAGTTTTTTTAGTGACTCGCTATTTAAGAACCACCAATGAAAAAATAAAGCCTCCCATTATAATGGAAGTGAACGTGAATCGTTAAAGAGGCTTTTTTTATTGCCTATTTGTGGAAGTTGCATTTGTGTTGCAATTGAATTATGGTTCTGAGACATATAGGGCCTGATTTATTAAAGCTCCCCAAGGCTGGAGAAGATACACTTTCATCAGTGAAGCTGGGTGATTCAGCAAACATGGAATGGATCTGGTTTATTTGATCCACTATTTTGCTAGTAAATACCAATTGAATTTTTAAGAAATCCATTCCAGGTTTGCAGGATCACCCAGCTTCACTGATGAAATGTGGAAAAAATAAAAAATCAGGCCCTTTATGTAGTCTTGTAGTCATTTCTCCTGTTAAGCTTGGACAGACCTAATGGGAATGCTTTTCAAACATTCTAAGTGTTTCTAATGGTTGAAAGGAGGTTTGGTAGGGTTGAAAGGGTTTGTGAGAAAGTAAAAACAAATAATGTTCATGCTTCCTATATCTCTCTTACACCTTGTGCAAGACAACCACATGGCTGGACAAATGCTTCTTTATCATTTTTCAGGGGATTTATAATGCCTGTCAGCCACTTTCTACGATTTCTTGCAGCCACAAGACACCTAGTGCTCTATTTATAAAACAGGAAATCAGACATCCGAAAATATCTCATCATGGGAATTCCTCAGGTCCATGTGTTTCCCATGAGGGAATGTTTAGGGGAATGTCAGAGCCCCTAATGTTTAAACTGGGCACCTAGTAAGCAGCAATCACACCAGAAATTACCTGTCAAATTACCTGACAAATAAGCCCTCAAGCATGGTACTCAAAAAATCCCTATGCAATGTATTTACCGTATTTTTTGCCGTATAAGACGCACTTTTTCTTCCCCAAAACTGGGGGGGAAAAGTTAGTGCGTCCTATANGACAAATGTGTTATAAAATAATTAAAATAATATACTCACCCGATACCCGATCCTGCGTGTGTCTCTGGCTGCATGCAGCGTGTGTCTCTTCTCTCCTCTGCCAGCATTGTGTCTTCTCCTGTCTGTAAAGCAGAGCGAAAGAAGCCGGCACAGCGCCACCTGCTGTTCCCTGTCCTAACTGCCGTACAGTGGAAAAAAAGCACAGAGTGATCAGAAGGGGAATTTGAATGACACAGAGTGATCAGAAGGGAATTTTGAATGACACAGAGTGATCAGAAAGGGAATTTGAAAGGCACAGAGTGATCAGAAAGGGAATTTGAATGGCACATGAGTGATCAGAAGGGGACTACCGGTATGAATGGCACATGAGTGATCAGAAGGGGAATAATCTTTCAGAATCTTTTTTTTCTAGATTTTCCTCCTTTAAAATTGGGTGCGTCTTATATGGCGAAAAATATGGTATTTTTTTTTTTTTTTATCAGCCTGTAAAAATTATAACATTATAAGAGAAAAAAATGCCAATTGCTTACGTACTCCCTTCCATAATGCTTTGGTCTTTTCACCACCTGTATTAAAAAAGAAACATAAAAAAAAAATGTAACCTTCTTAATGACTATGTAAAATAATGTCAATTGCATTACAAACAAGAATATTCTTTATTAAAATCGTCCGGCTTTGTCCAGATTCTTTTGACCAAATTTGAATCACAAAAAAAAAAAAAACAATAACTGCTCCATACAATGTAAAACCAACAGTTTATATTATAATAGGGTACAGCATGAAAACATTTGTTGGAATGTTGTCTAGGAAGCTGGTTTAAGACCTGTGTTGATGGCCCTTAGGCTTGTGACTTGTGAGATCATTCTTCAGGCTGTACTTAAAAAACTTGGAAGCGACCATTCCATCAAAGGGTCTGATTTAATAAAGTTCTCCAGGGCTGCAGAGGATACACTTTCATCAGTGAAGCTGGGTGATTCAGCAAACCTAGAATGGATCTGGTCCAGGATTTAAAACATTTGCTAGCAAATGACTTTGAAATAATCTATTCCAGGTTTGCTGGATCACCCAGGTTCACTGACTTGGGGAGCTTTAATAAATCAGGCCCAAAGACTCCCTTGTGGGAATCTTCCAAGTCGATTCCAAAATAAAACTTAAAATGATCAGAAAATCTGGAATGGATCTGGCCCAGGATTTAAAACATTTGCTAGCAAATAGCAAATGACTTGGAAGAAATTCAGTCCAGGTTTGCTGGTTCACCCAGCTTCACTGATGAAAATATATCCTCTCCAGGCTTGGAGAGCTTTAATAATTTATGCCCATAGGGACACCCCTAAAAAATAGGAAATCTAAAAATAAATCATGCTACAATTACCCTCTGCCCTGTTTATTGGGACTTTTTATTACTAGAAATCAGTCTGAAATTGCTTGTGAAAAATTTTCTTTAATATTTCCAAAGCCGTCTGCATGAACAGTATGTTCTTTATAAGGTACATTGTGTCAGGCGATACACCAATATTGTATAAATTACTGCTACGAGATTTTCCTTTCTTGTTACCTGCATGGTAGATTCCTGGCTTGACTTTTAAAGCTGAACTAAGAAAGAATCTAAAGATTCAAATTAATTCAGCTCTGAATTCAATAACAAATAAATTAACGGCTTGCAGTGTAATAAATAGGATTCTCTTTGCTTCAGCTTTTTGTATTCTCCTATATGCAATGCAATGAAGGAACTAACAGGAGGAGGAAGTATTATTACAGAGAGTTGAATGCAACAGTCTGCTGCTTATCTGTTTACTGTCCAGTTACAGGAAAAGAAAAGGACTACTCCTCTGTTACTCTTTGTGAACCTGGAGTTTAAAGCCCATGTAAGCTCCATGCTGCTACAGAGTATGGCCCAATGCTTTTATGGAGGGGTAAGTCACATGGACTCCACACTGGGAAGTTTATACACACACACATATATATGTGTGTGAGGGTGTGTGTGTGTGTATATATATTTCATGTGTAAAGTTCTCTAAGGCTGGAGAAGATACACTTTCGGTGAGCTTGGGTGATCCAGCAAACCCGGAATGGATTTCTTAAAAATCATTTGCTATTTGTAGGCAAACGATTGGAATCCTGGACCAGATCCATTCCAGGTTTGCTGGATAACCCAGGTTCGATGAGGAAAGTATATCCTTTCCAGTATTGGTGAGCTTTAATAAATCAGGTTCACTGTGCAGAATATATCTGAGAGAGATGGTCACCCAGGGACCCCCTACCCCATAATATTACCCCCCCCCCTCCAAAGCCAGACACAGAACCCTAACTCACCACCCCCATGCTGCAGTCTTCTCTCCCCTTGGTGGCCATATGGAGATGCCTCTTACAACCTTTGCAGAGCAGCCAGTTATCTGCAGTGGACACTACTGAGCAGCAAATACTGGAGACATGGCCAAATGCCCTTGATGGTGAGAATGTTAGGAAAAGCTCTCTCTCACTCACCAATCACAATACGGGGGTGCTGGAGGGGAAGCGGATGAGTTTTCTATAGTAAATTGGAGGTGCCATGCAGCTGATGGAGTGGCTCTGTGTGTGACATGAGTGCCTTAGTTGTAAGCTCATTTTGCTCATTACCACTGCCACATGCCAGCTTCACCAACGCCCAGCTATACCTCTGGTCTGAAAAGTCTGTATTCTCATTCTGAACACTTCTTGTAGGTCAGTATTCTGACCTCTATATTTGAAACAAAGTTAGCACTGGCAATTCCCACATTCCTCTAATATTAAAATTAATAAAAATGGAAAACAGCAACAATAATTTTAATCCATAGAACCAGTCACCCTCTCTCCATCATCTCAATCTGTTAAGCAGCCAGGACCTGCCAGAATTTGACCTTTTTCCTACAAGTTCTAAGGGGCTTTTTTACCTGGGTAATGTGCCCTACAGTAGAACATCAAACATATGTGACACTCTTGTCATTTCTCATCAGAAATATTCTGTTCTTTCTTTACAACTTCCTGAAACCTTATTTTTGTCATTCATGAAAACCTAGTCAGTCCTCATAATCAGTCTTGGGAATCTTGCAATATTATATATACCACCCAGGCAGGTCTAACCAGCTCTTGTACGCCGATGATTAGAAATGGTCAATGAGTTGCAAATAGATTCAACTTTTGTATGCAAACTCTGCAGCTTAGTTTGATTGGCTCAATTTCAAGTCAGTGCAGTTTGCATGCTATTTGCCTACAAAAGTTGATTTTTTTTCATTTCGTTGACCATCTATATTGGTGACGGGCACATTTCAAAGAAAGCCAGAACTGAAGAAATTGGAGCTTTTATTACTAACCTTCTTCAGAATGCCAGTTGCTTGGTTATAATATTGTACTAATTTACTGGCTTGGAACGAGCATATGATAGGGGAGTTTGACTGAATTTAGAGTTTCTTATCTGCATATTTGTTTGGGGACAGAAAATATTAAAGCTGTTGGGTAATCTTGAATAGGCATATTTAAATTCAAGTATCTTTAAGAAGAGATTGGTACACTTAGGGCCATTTAAGACAGAAAGCGTAAACCAAACCGTTCTGCACCGGGTTCAAACGCAGTCACAGCTGCTCCTATTTAAATTAATGGGAGGGGTTGGGAATTATTTCTTGGCATGTGGCTGAGGCAGATCACAGTGTAGTTCCAGAAAGTTACAAGTCCCTTTTGGCCACCTGTTAGCATTAAAAAAAAAATGATTTGACATGGTTGTAACTTTGGTTTGGTGTGGTTTGCCACTCCTGGGTGCACAAAAGCAGTTTGCTATGCCCTGGGAAAGACCTATCACATCATTTTCCATTGCAGGTATGAAAACAGCCTTAATATTTCCTAAGTATGATTCCCTTCAACTCCAAGTTACAAAAATGCATTTTTTATTGTCAAACCAGTAAAACAGTCTCTGCCTATTATATCAGTCCAATTGCATGCCAATCTACATCATCTTATGAAAAAGGCTACAATTACAAGTGGAAAGGCACATTATTCCTTCCAGCTTTTACCAGTATATCCAATACACTGCTATTCTGCTGACTGGCTGCAGCTTGCCAACTTTATTTAGTGCAGACAAAACCTGGCAGTCTTATTAAGAAAGGCAAAAAGCAATGTGAAAAGTAATCAGCTTCAATAGTCAGCTTCCATCATTCCTTCTCCTGACTTCCCTGAGCCAGTGAAAGCTAAATCCTGACAGTGAATGCGATAAAAGGCAATAGTGTTCTGTTGTAGTTGCTGTGTCAGATTTTTTTCCCCCAGAAAGCAGAATAGTGACAACCATGTCGAGCCATCAGACCCTGACACATTTCTTCCAGGGCTACATGGGCAATTTTAATCTTTTGGTACTTAGAGAATTAACTACCTGCTGGAAGTCACCTCATTAGGCCAGAGTTACACAGCTCAAGTCTGATACTGAAATCACGAGCAAATAATCCCTAAGAGGATGGCTAAATATAAAGAAGGAATATATAGTAAGCTATAGTATGTTGTAGAATCTTGTTTATTCAATTGCACATGAATAGGGATTTGCAATTCCATGCAAGACTGATTAATATTACATGCTAGTTGCTATTGGTTTTGTAATTGTGTATTACACCTAGTGAATGATTTCAGTAGAATGGTGAATCTACTAATGTGTCAAGTGTGATATTTGAAAAGTTAACAGAAAAATATTAAATTATTTTGTGCATCTTAAAGCGGGACTATAGTCCTGCAAAAAAAAAAAATTGCAATTAGGTCCATTATTGCAGAAGGGACAGGCAATACCTGACTGATCACTGTCTTCTTTTAAAAATAAATTGTATGCTGAACTGCATGTGCAGCTCATTGTATCATGTTGGGATCTTCCAGCAAAAAATAAACCCCCATGTAAATGCACAGGAGTTACATCATCGGCCAATCAAGATGGCCAAAGGTCGGAGTCCAGAAAAGAAGGGTAAAAAAATGGGGGTGCCTGTGATGGAATGGGGGACAGGTGAGTGTATTTAAAAAAAATGTGATCAGATATAAAGATCTCTATCACATATTTGCAATAATTTGAAATAAGAAGAACTAAGAAGAACTAAGGCTATGTACACAGCTCGATTATTGTTGCTGGAAACTCATTCATGATCGTTTCCAACGGCCAACGACTAAAAGATGAATGAACAAGCTCTGTACATACAGCACCGTTTTGTTCTATGGAGAGGGGAGGGAAGAGAACGACGGAGCGGCACCCTGCTGCATTCTCCTCCCTTCACTTTTATTGCAGTCGTTCATCTTCTGTCGTCGGACGACCTCGGTACACGTCAGATTCTCGTCCAAGAGCAGTAAGGAAAGTTTTGTTCTTATTAAATATTTGTAATTGAACTGTGAACTAAACTATTGCATATACTACTGTGAACTGAACTATTAAAACTAATATTAAAACTGATATTTAGCCATCAAAAACTTAGCTAAACTTTAAATAGGAAGGTCAAAAACAAAAATTGTGAGCATGCAGTTTTTTTTATTGCAGAAGGGTCAGGCAATGTCCCTTTGCAATAGTTTTAAAAACTCAATCCTCCTTGCTGTCTCACAGACACTGATATCTTTAACCCGTCCTCCTCTGGGTTTTTGGATCATCACCTATCCTTTTTGCCAGATCAGAATTAGGTAGCTCCCCCGCACCAGTGCAGATGTTTATTCAGTCAGCTATGTTGGGATCGTACAATGAGATGTGCATGTGCAGCTCAGTATTCATTATAATAGAACACTGCCAGGTAAGTTTGGTTTGTTAGAGAAGGGACTTTGTCTGCTGGCTTGCAATTTTAGTTACAATCTCTAATTTGTTTATACAGTTCTGCCTTAAAACACATTTTATGAGCTGTGTTTTTATTTGCTGCTGTTCCACTTTAACAAATTTGGAGCTCTCTTTTACAGAACACCTGTATGCAAATATAGAATTGAATATCACATTCAGATTTCTAAACATGCTTACCATCTACCTAGAGACTTCGATTCACTAGCATGCATTTCCATTAACATGAAAAAATGAGTTTGGCCCTTTCTGTGAACTTCTGAAAAATCTGTTATGATAACAAGTATGTAACATATAATTACAGGACCCTCTATAAATTTAGATGTGGTATGCAATACAAATTCAACATTTTTGAAGACAACTTTGTCTTGCATCAGCGCTGGGTGTAGACAACCTTACAGCACTTGTGCGGTAAACGAAAGTTTTCTGCAATTCAGAATCTTTGATGTGCAATCCTCAAGATACTTTATAATTATGAAATGCAAATACAGCTCCCTAGGATATAAAACAGGAAATCATCAAAGTGCTATAGTAAGGTTGGCAGCTGTTCTCAACTGGTTTTCAAAGTCTTGGTGATTCATTAACCCCCAGAATTATACAGCAGCTGGAAGTGTGATGATGAATGAATTAAAAATATGTCTCAATGCAGTTTCTGATCAATGTAAATACATCTGTTAAAGCAACATATCAGTGTCTTTAGGGAGAACTTATATGTGGAACAAAGTAGTGTTTAGTATATTTCCACTGATATTCTAGGATTCCCACAAATAAGTGCATGGGTACACCACCTGTACAGTCCATAAAAAATAGATTTCCATTTTTAAACTATATTTGTTTCCTGAATTTTAGAGACTAGCCCTACTAAACCATACAAGCAGAAAATGAAAATCACATCATTTGTAGACCACAAAAAACTACTTGTGGGAAAGCTTGCTTTTGGCTTGTTTAAGAACCTGTTTGAATGGATTTGGCTCCAATCTGAACTGTTTTTCACCCTATGCAAGTCTACAGGCATGCAAAAAGATGCATGTATGTTAAAAAGAGATCAATAAAGTCAAAATAATCTCAGAAAGTGAGTCTCAAAGTGATGTCAAAAGCAAGCTGTATTTGCCCATTTATACCACTCCCCAACTAATCAACAACGAAGACCCTAAAACTACAAAATAAAAATACTAAATCGTAAATACCCTGCCCAACATGAATTAATGCCCCCCCCCCCCCAACCCAATTTGTCAGAGTTTCATCAGATGTCCTCCCTTGAAATAATCCTGGCATATAACCAATGCACACTGGAAGCACTCTACAGCAGTGGTCGCCAACCAGTTGTTTGTAAGAAAATTTTGGTCATCCACAGAAAAAATTGGGCATTATTTGTAATTTTTATGTTTCATTAATAATTCTGAATGACAAATTTTGTCTTTATATTGCACTAAAATACACAAACTGTACTAGAGATGGAAAAACAAGGGAGGCGCAGTGTGACGTTATTGTAGTCTTAAGTTGTATGAGGCAACGGTTGCCGAGCTGTATGCTTTAACAGTCACCCCGCTCCGCGAATACAGATTCTCATCCGATTGTGTTGTTTTTTTTGTTTATTTCTCAGATGCTCTTTTAGGTAAGTATGACCTTAACTGTGTATTTTCTTCAACTGTTATATTTATTGGCATCAAATAGTTTGATTTTGATAATGATTATTTCTTTCAGATGAAATAAACCCATAATGAGTGAGAACAAGCAAACAAATATTTTGCATTTCTTTAGCAATACCAAAGATAGTGCAGCTAATGATAATAGTAACAACAGTAATACTTCACTTAACTGTGAGCTGATTAATAAATCAGAGCCTCCACAGTACTTGTCAGGCACCATTAGGAAGATCATTATTTTACAAATGTATTTATCTTTTTTAAAAAATTCATATTAATGGTCCGTGGGATTTTGAATTATGAATTTAGTTGTCTGTGAGGTCCGAAAGGTTGGCGACTGCTGCTCTGTAGCACAAACTGTTTTGGAGATGCTCTGACATGGTTCCCCAACCAGTACAATGTGGTTCTTGCAAAGACACTCAGATCCTTACTCCTGCCCATTTTTCCTTCTTCCCTTGCTGATTTATAAATCCTACCCCTCCACAGGTACTATTCTAATGACATGTTATTCCCCTGTCAATGTTTTACCTGATCAATGTATATCAGTATACTTTAAACTTCCATTCTCTGGGTAGTAGGGCATTTAAATTTAAAATCACCCATCCTCTTTGTTTGGACTGCTCTTTCTGTTTTCATTATTCTTTACAGACCTGTAGTTTCCTAGTCAAAGCAGGTGAGGCATGTAATGCTGACATTAAATATCACATAACCAGCACACTAGAACCTCTGGGCTGTCTGTTGTGGAAATTCAATGGGAATTTGCTGATCTTTATGATTTAAATGCCAAAAGCAATGCCCATCTACATGAGTACCTCACCATGAAATGTAGCTCTAAATTACAAGCCGGATCCAAGGTGCAGTCAGCAACATGCAGTAGATGAGACTGAGCTCTCTAATATTTTACACAGTGTACTTATATTTTCTAATGCACTGTACATATCAGCCCCCCAAATTAAACAGACTAGAAATAGGTGAAAAATATTATTTATATATATATAAATATATATATATATATATATATATAATATCAGACATATACTGGTAAAATAATTGCAAAGAAAAAAACCCACAAACCTCTTGTGTGGATACAATCCTTCTGGGTCGAGGAGCTTCTTGCTGTAACTGATACACTATGGATGAGAAAGGAAGTCAGGCAGCATATGTAACAATTTTTAGAACAATAAGAACAAATTATTGCAACAATGATACCAATAATGTTTATCATTGTAGTGATGTCTTTTTGAAAAAAATCCTAGCTGTGTTATTTTGTCATTCCACTTTTTTGCTTGGAAGTTCTACTACACTGACACAATAACAAAATGATAAACTATAAAAAATTATTAAACACATTTCTATACAAATAAATATGCCTAATTCGGAATTTAAATGGAACCAATCGTTTTGAAATAAAAATTTTGCTACATAATGCAGAAGATGGATTTTTTTTACTCTATACATAAAGATGGGAATTTCATACTCAGATAAGGATGCCTATAATAGATAATCACAGGTACCACTATTTCCCTACCATAGATATAACACATTCTGGTTGTCATTTTCCCAGATAACTATGATTGAATCTATCATGTTACTTACAGGAAACAATTATTTTTTCCTAAACATATACACAAAAGCAGGACCTTGGGTTCAGTAGAGCAGATTCAGTAAACCACTTTTGCTCTATATTCCCCTGCAATGAGCTGTTTTTGCAGGTTCAATGTCCTGGGTTTGGAATGTAGAAGAACAAGGATATGAGGGACACTGTCATGGTAAAGGGATTGAGTTGTTCTGGAATATTATTACTAATACCTATGGCAAAAACCCTTCCCCAGACCTTATCAAGGCACCCTCCTTAATATGAAATACCAGTGTGGAAATACTGCATATTGTACCATGCAAAAGAACCACCATATGTACATAGGTATACGTTTACAGAAAAATACACTTATCGTTTACCATAAATCTTTCAACTGTCTTACACAGCCTGCTGTGTTATAAAACTGCTTCCCTCCTATAGTAATTTGGAAATGTTTAATGATCAGCATTATTTATGCATAAGCACAAATGCTGAACAGACATCCTTCTCCACCACAAATTAAAATCACATTAGTTTAAAAGTCACGTACAGAGACGTATATAATTCACTGCCCATATCATTTTCAGCTTTCAAATTACTATCAAACTAATACATTCTAGGCAATGTTATATACTAGATAAGGGGGTATCTATGATTTATATAATCTTATAATGCTAAATCTAAGTATTAGTTCTGCTTGGTTTGAATCACCCACAGATTTATATATTTTAGAGACTCCGGATGGGGAAGGCATAGTAAGCAGACATCTCCCTGCAGCAGTCAGTATTTCTTTCTTCTTTAGGGAATGTCAACTGACTTTTGTCCATTCCAAACTATTTTGTTATATTATACAAGTCTAAGTGAATGTACAATCTAATCCAATCCTCTACTTGCAGTCAAGCTGGGACTGGCTTAACATTTGTATAGATGACTGCACTAGGGGCCTAGATTGGGCCTATTAATACTAATTGTGGATTGGAAAGGTACGGCAACCCCTCACTGTCACATATACCTGGCCATAGCTCATGTCTGTCCAGCTGCCAATCAAAACACAGTAAATAAGTGTCTTTACTTGGACAGTTGTTACAGTACCTAGTGCTATTGAATAAAAGGTTCTAGTTCTACCAATAAAATAGTGTTAATACAACATTCCTTCTTTATTTGTATTAAACATATTTAAAACACAGTCAGTTTGCAAAGTGAATGATAACGTGATATAATGAAGGCAATTACGTGTCTAGCTTGATTCAAAGTTGCTCTTTGTGACAGCATGCTTTCCAGTCAAATCAGAGATATAAGTGTTTTCTAACAGCAATATGCAGCTGAAGAGGAAAGTGCTGCATTATAAACAATTGGGGACAAAAGAAAAATAAAGACAAAATGCATCATTGTTCTATTTCTATGGTAACGTAGAGGAAGGAAATTGTATTTAGCGTGTCTGGATAGTTATATAATATTGTGCTGTAACTAGTTGTGATTCTGCATCTAATATAGAGCTATAATATGATTATATTCTTAATATTGCGAAATGAGGTTCTGCATACACAGATAGATCCTCCTGAACATCTGATAAAGGCTTCTTTATACAATATTAGAGTATATCAATTATATCAATGGATCAGTGTATTCCAGAAAATTTCTAACTTAAAGTGGACCTATCACCACATTTACAACATTATATAAAAGGATGGCTAATATTTTAATATACTGTAAAAATGTTTAACATTTTTTGGAGATCACCCTTTACCGCCGCAGCGGTAAAGACTGAAGGGAAAACCTGCTACTTCCTGGAATACTTATTTCACATAATACAGGAGGCTGTGAGCTGATCCTTCTGCACATGCCTGAGATTTGACAAACATCATAAGGGGGATTTCATACATGAGAAGTGACATCAGGATTGTAAATATTTTCAGGAAGACACATCACCCAATCGCCAATTGCGCCTGTGCAGCGTTAGATCGGGTGATGTGAGCAAAAGCCAAAAGAAAATGTCCGAATCTACTGTCTTGTTTGTGCTGGAAAGAAGAAAGAAGCTGTGACCGAGTGGGACCAATTTTGTGGAGGGGTCAGGGGCATTTCACCCAGAAAGGTAAGTGTGATTTTTTAAAAGCTTTTTTCAGGACTTCTCCTTCAGTCTTTACCACCGTGGTGGTAAAGAAGGATGGGGAAACCAAAAACCTTCTGGGATACATACATCACATATCCCAGAGGCTGCTCCTTCTGTACATGTTCCAGATTTAGCATTGCATCTCTAGACGTGCATAAACAAGTCTTGTTTTTTTACATTTGGAGGAAGATACATTGCCCAAACTTGCACCTGCGCAGTGCAATAATGGATATTGGGCAACAAAGAAAGAAGAAATAAGGCGGCAGTATAGACATAATGCCAAGCCCTAGAAAGAAGATGGAAGCAATGAGTGTGGGAATCGCTGGGTGCGGTATGTACATTCATCAAGGGCTTTCAACAAGTACAGATAACTGAATTTTTTTTTAATGCAAGTTTGCATTAAGTATTTTTTATGACTACTTTATTTTTACTTACAGTTTAATATTTAGGGAAAGCTGAGTTTACAATCATTTTTTTAGAACCAGGATACCATTGACTACTGGCACACAAAGGTTTGAATTTCTACAATTTTTTCTCATATTTAGGAAAACATGCATTGTCTATACAGAGATTACTGGCTAATAGCCCATTTCTAGGATAAAAGTCTGTTTCTTGTGGCTTTAGATCACTTTAATTCCTATTGTCCTGCATGTTGTATATTTTTATCAGCAATGCCACAGACTTGAATCAGTTCTTATTATTGCTCACTGACCTGTCTATGGCCAGTGAAACAAAGAATGACTCACTGATGTGAAGTATTTTAACAGTCTTTGACAGAAGTGAAAGGCTGTACTAGAACACTAGAAATATTGACAATCTAGATGATAAGGCGCTGCCAAAATCTATCAAGGGACTTGATGCTGAAGCAGCGTTCAGATATTACTGACTTTCAATTAGGAGATACACTTCTATTACAGAGTACCCAATAAATGGGATTATAAAATATGCTTAACACTTTAAAAGGAACCTTATTATGAAAAATATTGTATCCTATTAACTATATGTGATTATCAATATATTATTTCCTTCGTTAATTTCACAGACCTTTATTTATATTTTTGTATTTATATGCAAATTAAACTGTCCCATTTCTTAGATTATAATCTCTAATAGACTATAATCTGTATTAGGTAGGGATCCCTATGTCATTATTTGTACCCGTCATATATGCAGGTTTGTAAACTGCAGCTCCTTTTTATTGTACAGCGCTGCAAAATAAAATGGCGCTTTACAAATAAAGGTTAATAATAAAAATAATAATAATATTAATATCAGAGAACTTTTGATAATCATCTTTTGTTGTATAGTTTCAACCTTGACTGCAAAAGAAAAAAATTCTGCTGTAGCTGCTATAAGTATGTAAGTAAAATATGGTGTTGCTTTCTTTAATCTAAAATTACCCGTCTATCTAAATCCGCCATCCACTTGGGACCAACACTTGTTGGCAAAAGCTGGCTTTGCTACCCTGTTACAGCAAGTGGAGAATCAATTGATTTTGTAGCAGGATCAACAGCTAATAATACTGGTGAACAAGAGGGAAGGGAGGGGGTTTCTGATAGACTGAAACACATATGATGGTATTGTAAAAGAGATTAACTTTCTACATTACCTATATAAAGCCTGGACTGTCCCTGAAATAAGGTATAGCTGCAAACTATGTAAAATTAAAAGACCTCAAACCTCATGCAAATAAGCGTTCTTGTTAAACGTAACCAATTTAATTCAAATGCACCATTTTTCAATTGATTACTGCATTTTACCTGTAATTCTTTTTTGTTCAATAAGAAATCTTCATTATTTAAATGCAAAAAGTAATTTTGCAATAATTTGGGCATCAGGTCTGGAGTGTCCTGGAAGGATGTAAATGTCTCTCGGGACATCCTGGGAACCCAAAAACATGAAATGTAGCTCTAAATTACAAGCTGGATCCTGCAAACTCCAATCTCAACAGCCTGCCATTGGTCCCCCCATGTGATGTCCTTGAAGCTTGAATGGGGAGGTCAGAGCTTTAATTTAAAATGTCTGCATATTTTTATTTTTTTTCCTATTGAACACTGTTGGGAAACTGTTCTGTTTCAAAATGTGGGCATTTTTATGCACGCTGCTGATTTCATAACAGTCACCACATAAAGCCCATCAAAAGACATCGGTTTTTGTAAAGTACATTATTTTATTTCACATTCCAAAACATAGCTGTACTGTAAACTGTTATTATAAAGAGCAAATACATGGTGATGCTATTTACTAAGTGTGATATGGAATTTAATCTAAGAACTGCCTTCCTGTAACAGGATATACCTTTGTAAATTGTATTTATTGATTAGGTTTAAATATTGCTCCAGATTTAACCTCTGTGCTTTGATGTACACAATGTCTAGACATAAAAGAGATTATAAACGCCATACAGACAATACTCACAGTATGATTTCCAGATGGGGGGTTGGTATTCCTCTGCATCTACAACAGAAGAACAAATCAATCTGTTAGTGAACTGTGCTGGGAAGTGAACTGATTTTCTTGTGGGAATTGTTCCTAGTTGAATACACCAATCAATAACTGAAAATTACTACAACCAAATACTGAACAAGAAATCTGACTTTAACTGAAACCATGAGAGAATCAGCTGCCATTGGTTTCTATGCCTCATAATATTCTAGTTGCCTGCTTATCACCATCTTCAATACCTTGACCTATTGACCAAAAAATGTAGATATGTAGCTCTATTACATTTCTGTAATGATAATAAATAATTATAAAAACTAACAGGGAGAGAAATAAACATGAGATTTAAATGCATTCAAATTCAGTTTTCTAAAATCATTACTTTGTTTATTAAATTTAAAATATAAAAAAGTAAGAACTGGTTCAACACATTACATCTTTGATATTGCATGAAAAGCTTTCAGGTAGATGCATGTGTCTATATTGATTAATGCATGAATGTTCGAACCCAACACGTTTCACAGTCCCAACTCCTTCTTCAAGAGCAAAGGTAACTATCAAGAGATCAACAGCTTCTAAAAAATACATGAGTAAATACATGACACATAAAAAAATCCATACTTTATACAACATTTCTAATGAAAAAATTATTTTAGTAGTTACATGTCACTTACTATACCATAGTAAATTCAAGATGACTCCTCCTTTTTCTTGTTTCTTTTGTTATACACTGGTCAGGGATCTGGCATTCTAATAAGACAAATCACCTGGGCTTGCTTATGTGAAGAAACCCTTTACTAGTAAACATTTTTTGGGTAGCTAACCAAAAAAGTATTGAAGCCGAAGGGTTAGTAATAGACTGGCACTTAGGAGTTTTACAGCAAAATTTGGCAAGGAGAGGTTACATTTTGTGATGATTGAAATTCAGGGTTCATATACAAGAGATATTTTACTCACAAAAGTGTTTGCATTTCTGATCACTGAGGTTTACACAGCTCGGCTGCATAGAATAGCTCTGCCTAGTAGGGAAGGGGATGTGATATTTCTTTGCTTTAGTTTAACCGTCACTTATAGGTACTCTTTGTTTTGAGTCTATCAGATGTATTAATTGTGCCTAAAGGTTGGATAAAATATTTGGTGTGGAATGTATTTGGTAGTTATAAAGGGAGGACAGACCGATTAGTTTCCAAAAGGGATACAGTCACTTGATTGAGGGAACCATTAAGTCCTATTTAAAATATTATTAATAATGTAGATACAAGTCCCAAGGCTCCTAGTGAATCTGACATTCCCTCAAACATTGCCATGAAGAGAATCAATTACTGCCATCGAAACCCATGGATCTAGAAGTTTTTCCACCAGGATATATTTGAGGGAATGTTTGATTCTCTGCTTTATAAATAGAGCCCCTAGAATGTACCTTAAAACATGATATCTACCTGCACCTAATAAAACATTCTATATACTCTGGGCATATGCATAGTCTGCTATAATTAACTAGGTAAGCTTATTTAATCCTACAACATGTAACTCTAAAGTTTAACTTATCCTTGAAATGTATCTACTAAACCTGTTCACTTTGCAGGTATTGAAACTATAAAACAAGCCAGGGAGATGAAGGGTAAATATTTTTCCAAGTCAGTCAATAGCTCCTTTTCCCAGATAACTAGCAGTACAATTTTTATTGCTGACATAAGCTTGACAGTTTTCACAGTAAAAGCAGCTGATTAAATTATTTAATCCTTTTTATTTTTAAGTTATCCAAAGAATGTTAAACTCTGTGTGTTCTCCATATTTATTATTTACATCACTGTAATATATTTTGCAGAGCTGTGAAATCAAAGGGAAATGTAACAAGCGGTAAAAGAAGATAAGGGATCTGCTCATTAGGACAGTCTGAAAATGATGTGAGATGTGAGCAGTAAGTGCTGGTTTTCTACAATGTTTTCACCTTGTAAAAAATTAAACTCTTGGAGGAACAGTATTATAAAAATAAAACTCCTGAGAATGACAAGCCAGGGTAGCCAGGTATAATACAAAAACCATGGCACTGTAAAAGAAGATGAAAGAGCTCACCATTGATGACTGAAAATTCTCTATTTTTGTTTTTCCAGTAAGTGGCCCCCAAAAAAGGAAACTTTTTTAATTGGGTAAACAGCAATCCAAAACTGATAGGGTTGCAAATCCATTCTCACTCTATTGAAAACTATAAACAGAGTTAGATTACAATTTAACATGTAAAGCCCCAACCCTACTCCTAACTTCTAAACTCGGCCTATATCCATTATCCAGCTGCACATTCATTTGCTTGCAGGCACAAATATCTGCATGGAAATTATGCAGCTCTATTATCCCAGTGCAAGAAGAAACACCTTGAAAAATGCCACAAACAGACTGATGAGGCCTCCTGCTGACACCCCAAACCCTAACATCTATTCTCTTACCTGGGATCATGACTTCTCTACTCCCTGCAGATATGGCTTTCTCTTATAATTCAGGTTCTGATGTTCCTTAATCATACCAAGGAGGGGCACCACACACTAGAAGCACTTCTCTTTGCCTTTTTATTCTTTATATAATTCCTTAGAGTAGCATAACACAGCTTTCTGTATTTCAAAAGTACTATACGCTATTTTAACTCATTTAGGTTGGTCAATAGATTATATATGTACATAATCTATTGTACATAATGAAAGGAATGCAACCAAATTATTTAGGATAAGGAAGTTTTGTGCTACTTTAACAATTTCATAAGTCGTCATTTTTTAATTCTAAAATGTATAGTGTATTTGTTACTATTCAAATTCAGAAAAAAAGTAATTATTAAAATATAAGCGCAGCTACCACACTGCTAGAATACTTCCTAGAGAGAATAATGCTATATAACCAGTCTTGCCAATCACAGTAGTGGCAGGGTACAAAACAAGAATACCATGCAATTCTCCTCCCTGAAGAGTAACTCTTATTTTTCCTAGTCTCAGTCTTTATTAATCATCTCTCCTAAACCATGCCTGATCTGTATTCAAAGTCCTTATCATTCCAATTGACCCCAGACTAGGACATAAAGTAATAACTCCCATAGAAACTCTCATAGTCAGATCAATTCTGAGTTCAGCTGTGTGCAAGGGACAAAATAATGTTTTTTTTTTAAGCCTTAATCCTCCTACAGTAGTTCATAATGGCCAACCAATCGGGTTCATTTCCTTCATTTACTTTTCCTTCTTTTTTTGGCATACTAACATATTTTTTAGGGTATATACTGTATATCAAAACACAAATGTGACTTTGAAATTGCATATTGCTATTCAAAGAGCCAACTTGAATGTTAGATCACGGTGGTTCACAGGTTATCACACTGGCTTTGCAGCGCTAGGTCCCAGGTTTGAATCTCGGTCAGGACACTATCTGCATGGAGTTTGCAGGTTGTCCCCGTGTTTGCATGGGTTTCCTCCATTTAAAAATTAGGTTTATTGGCTTACCCCCAAATTGACCTTAGACAGTGTTCATGACATATGATTATGGTAGGGACATTCGATTGTGAGCCCCTTTTGAGGGACAGTTAGTGACAGGACTATGGACTTTGTAGAGCACTGCATTATATGTTGGTCTTAAATAAATACTTTGTAATAATATTCCCTACATTACTGATAATGTTATCTGACAAATAATTTTTTACACATCTTTGCTGTAGCAGAAATCAATACCTGGCTCTGTAATGTGTAATTCATAAGATCATAAGATTGGTTGTACAGAACTGAAGATATTTGTCATTTAAACGTTGTATTTTGCAGTTGGCCTGGAGCTCTACTTTAAGATGTCACTGCAAGAGGTAAGGTAATGAGGAGTCTCCTGATTCGAAATAAGTTTCATTAGCTGCAAAACATGTGAGAAAATTTGAAATTTGTGTGCTTGCATATTGTCAGAACTCAAAGAATTGGAGTTCTGTTAAGACTGCATTATCACTGCAATATTCTATTGAATAATCCCAATGGAGTACCTGAAAGTACAGAACATAATGGCTGCTAGAATCACTCAAACCTTATTGTTACTGTCAGTCATATGAAATGTAGCTGAGAACACTTTCAGCAAAGCAATGCATGCAGGGAAGTACCGGTATATACATTTCTTTAAATACTCCAACATTTGTAATTTCCAAACTATTTGTTAAAAAAATTACCTTAACACTTATATAAGCTGGTTGAATAACTTATTCCAAAACCAGAGGCAACCTATTACAAACCATGGGCATTACAAGTTACTTTAAATGGAAGGAATAACTTGTTGGGATCCAACAATGCCCCAAGGGGGTAGTGTTTATTAACAGAGTTATATAAAACCCCAATATATCATAAGTTCCTTAAGGCACGAAGACCAGCGGTCCCCAACCTGTGGTCAATGGACCCCACTAGAGGGGGGTGCACCAGCCAGAGCCGGGGACCATGGTTTCTGTATGTATCACAGGCTCAGGGTGGTGGGTGGGTTGTGTTTTTGGACCTGCGATTGGAGATTTGGTGGGTTCTGTCATTGTGACGTCACTCTGGAAGAAGTTTCTTCCCCTTTGAAAGACACGCGGCTCACCACGCATGTGCGGTCCAGAGTCTGTAAAATGAGTTGCCCATAGGTCCGAAAAGGTTGGCCTTACAGGATTCTTGACAGGAATATATTAATCTACTCTAGAAGGAGTATCAGAAAACTTAGCAGTATATGATGCACCAGTATAGGGAAAGGGTATATGGACTTTTTGAGGGCAGCTGAATGCAGTTCATTGAACCCTTTAATAACAAACAACAAACGTATAATACAAACGTATGTACACATAAACCTGTTTAGCCAAAATCTAAAGAATAAAACCTCCAGCTGTGATACTTTCCACTAACCTCCTATTTTGGGTGAAAAGAGCCTTGGCTGCTCTCTAAACGTCAATGTTCACCTGCCCTTTACCTGCCCTCTCCACTCAAAATTAGAAAACAATTCTGATTACTAGTGTCATTATTGAGAGAAGCTTAACATGTCCTTCATTGGTATTTTGGAAGGTTGGTAAACTCTTGTGACCAGGATTGTTCTTTTACATTGTAAGCAAGATTAGTTTAATTAGATTATAAATTCCCATGAGCAACGAATGTAATTCTCTTTACCAGGCCGTAATCCTGCACATGCAGCATTCCCTTGATTCTGTTTATTTTCTTAAGGACAAGATTTTCTTGTTTGGGATTGTAACAACACACTATATATATTAATTTGCAAGTTCTAATGAAAGGTGTTCTCTGCAAAAATAAAGGTTTATTCGTTTCTATGTATAAATGTATGAAGAAGAAAAGCAACTTGAACTAGGTAGACAGGTAGGAAAGAATGTATGTATGTGGAGCTTTGTATGAATGCACTGTGTTACCAATTAGGATAAAAGGTTTAACGTGGAAAGAAAGACTAAGAAAGAGATGCAGGGGGAGCATTAAGGAAGGAGCCCGGAGTCATATACAGGAGTGGTCTGGTGTGTCATTGTGACATAAAGGGGAGAAGCCTTGTTTTACATAATAGAAGATATGTGTGTGTATATAAATATATATATATATATATATAAATATATATATATATATATATATATATAGCCTGGTGATATGTATACTAGGAACCTGGGTAGATATATATGAGATGCCTGGTGTAGTATAAAATATTAAGCCCAGTGTGATATAAAGGAGGAGCCTGGTGTCACATAAATAAATTGTGTGATATATATGAGTAGTCTGGTGTCAGCAGAATTCAGCTCATTATATAGACATGCTGTGTATTCTTGAAACATATTTATTCACAGGAGAATGGAAATTCTCATAATAATTTAAGGATGGAAGAATGAAGGACACCATTTTTCGGGGTTTAAACTGAATGATTCCTAGGTAGAACCAAGGAACCCTAAACATGGTAAATTGGTAGAAATGAATGCACAAACATACCTAGGGAATTGAAATGTGTTTTATTACCATAAAACTCATTGCACCTCTGCCTTTTACTATCTAAATAACATCCTAATTTAAAAATTCATTCTATTTTTTCCACTGGGGCTTTATTTTAGACCAGGTCAGTTTGCTTGTTTGTACCTTAGACTAGGGACAAAGGGCTTATACTATTTATCTATGGGTAACTCTTTAATGCTTTAATAGATTATTTTATTTCCACTTGTATTTTCATCATTGTTTCTTCAAAGAACAACTCTGGCTAGAACTAAATATTCCAATATTCCCAGCAATATACTTTGTTTCTACTTTAGAAGAAATATCCTGTTTAGAGGAAGCTAAATTCTCAGCTGTACTTTTGGCACTCTAACAGTAAGGGTCCGGCTCTCATTTACTGATGCCCCTCTCGACCAATCCCAGAGCGACTTGTCTTTTTTGAATGCCCAAGTAGGGGGGAGTATATTTGGCAGTAATAATAACGCTACTCCCCAAAATGTGTGATGAGGGCATATATGTATGCATTGCAGCTAGAGCATGGAGTAGGGTACCATGCTTACTACAAGTTAATGAGTGCAATCACTCTGTTGCACAAAAGGAGATTTACTGACATGATCACCATGCCTTTAATAATAGATACCTTCATTAAAAGAAAGTTTAGTGGAGTAGAATGCTTATATCAGATAAAATGTTTAAGCATGTTTTTCATTTTCTGTAATAAAATAGTGATCCTTTATTATCAGCAGGGAGTTTAGATTTAGAGAGGTCTTGGCACCAATTTAAAACTACTGGTAAAAAGAATCAAGATTCAATTACTATAACTAATTAATTGCAGTGTTTTTCCTTTCCATGATAACCTTTTATACACTTATCTGAATAAAATGTGCAATGTGCAATGTGCCTCTGAACTTGAAAACTAACCGCTCAATTCCCTAGCTTAACACCTCCCCTCCTTGCACATTATAACCTTCTCCTCCTCTAATAGTGACTAATTAGTCTCCAGGTACCAGGGAAGGAGCAGAAGGGAAAACTAAAGAGCAGCAATTCTCAACCTTTTACTCCAGAGAAACCCTTTAAATTATTCCTATGACACAGGAAACTCCTGCATAAAAACAATTAATTGGGTGTAAGTGGGAGAAATGCCCTTTACATTAGTGATTAGCTGGAAGAATGTTCCCTCTACAGAAATAGTCTAAATGGCATCCTATAGACAGATAAAATATTATCTGGTGTCATGCTACAAGCTATGAAATGTGTTGGCTCAACAACAATGCAGACACCAGCAATTGCAAGGACCATCCACAGGTCAACAAGCCAAGCAACCTCTGGAGTAATCCTGGTTGAGAATGCCTGCTTTGTGGTTTCACTTGAAAGAGTCTACTTAGGCTGCGGACATTGCATCCAAGATGGTGGCACCTAGTATTAGTCCCAATGCATTTGGAGGTCTACAAGAGTGTCTAGGGCAGAGGTAGGCAAACTCCGGCCTTTAGGCCAGATACAGCCTAGCCAGTATTCCAGTCAGGCCTAACGCCCCTCTAGTTATTTATTTTTGGATCCGGCCTAATTGAATTGTCGCGTTATCGCGAATTCCTGCGATATCATCAATATCATCAAGTTCCCGCACAGTAACCCCAATTACTATGCCTATTGAGCAGAAGCAACCCGCAGCTACCAGTCTCCAGAAAGTTGACCTCGAATGTCGTGTCTTCAACCTCGCATGGACTGACGAATTATTCTTAGTTCAACGCAGCAACAAAGCCCTGTGTTTTGTGTGTAACGGCACCAACAGCACTTTCAAGCAGTCGAATGTCAAGGGGCATTTCGATGCCAAGCACTCGCACAAGTACAGAGACTACACCGCGGATGAGAGGAAGACTGAGGCTGCTCCCTTGCAGTCACAGTTGGAAAAAACCTTTCCTTGGACACCTTGTTTCTTCTGGCCTAGTGTACCTTCTTGACCTCCTGAAATTGCCTAGTAGTCAAAAAAGTTTGCCAACCCCTGATCCAGGGAGTCAGGTAAGTTACAAGCAAAATTTTGATCCCATGGGAAGAATATTCTGGTAACAGGGTCTCCTTAAAGAAACAAATATTATTAAATGAAAAAGTTATTTACCAAACCTAAAAGTGGGGTAACTGTACAAGAAAGAGGGACAGTAGGACATGGATTTAAAAACCTGGATGGTTCATACAAAAAATAAACAGTTTAAAGTTACACTCAATAGATGCACTTTTCATAAAAAAGTTTTCTTTCACTCTAAACTTTCCATCTGTTAAATTCATTATTCAGGACCTTAAACAACTGCCAGCACGCATTCCTTCTATTCTTTACAAGAAAAAAAAATAGAGCTCCAGTAATGTTATCTTCTTAAATCTCCAGATCCAATTACATCCTGCCTGTCTTGTCACTTTTTCTGTAAAGGAGAAAACCTATTTCAAAATACTGATCACATGCTATTTCCTTTACCTGCCAAGTCAATATTTTTCAGCTTTTGCCAGTGCATAATGGTGCTCAGAGACAGAATGTTAAATCAATTAGGAAGCAGTGGAAGCTCAAGGGCTTTCAAGTTTTGTTTTTACATCATGGCATTAAACTTTTAATACCCTTCTTGACCAAAAGCATCAGTAACTATGCTTATAAGGTGTAAAATTCCTTAACTGAATGAATCAAAGAAATAAACCCTAATCATGCTGGTGATATGACCAGACTTTTAAACATATTTAGCAGATTTTACTGCTTAAAGAGGACGAATCCCTTTTCAGATGTTCTTTCATTTTTTTCAATGTATGTATGTATATATATATATATATATATATATATATATATATATATATTGATGTATAATACAGAAAGATACATGATAACATGATGATGTATAATTTGGTTCAAATCAGCTGACACATTGAAAACAATACACTCCCTATGTCAGGGGTCAGCAAACTTTTTTGGCTAGTAGGACATTTTAGGAGGTCAAGAAGGCACACTAGGCCGGACTCTCTCTGGAGTCCCCCGTTGATGGCTCCTCCCCCCACCAGGAACCCCCCTGAAGGGAAATCCTCCTGCTCCGCAATGCATACGGAGAAGAGGGAATTCCCCTGAAAGGAAATCTCTCTCCTCCGCAAGCCATACGGAGGAGAGGGAATGTCCCCTTACCCCAGCGGCAAGTGTGTTAATGTCGGTCGCGATAAATAGGGAAGGGAGGCATAACAAGGAGGCTCAAGAGCCGCATGGGGCTCAGGAGCCACAGGTTGCCGACCCCTGCCGGCTGGCATTAGGCCAGATCGACCAGGGAGGGTTAGGCCGGAACGGACTACTGGCTAGGCCTTATCTGGCCTAAAGGCCGGAGTTTGGCAACCCGTGCCCTATGTAGCTGATAAGTTATTTCAGCAGCTGTTAAGAAGGGAGGCAGAGTGATAGCGAAAAAGGTTGCTTGCTCCCCCTTGTGGATCAGATACATATAGCTCTGTTATATTCAATATTAAGTGTATGGATTATTCATTCTCCTCAATCGAGCCCATAAAACGATGGAAGTCAGTTAGTGTATGACTATAAAAAAAGATGTCTCATGTTGCCATAACAACATTTTAATAAATCTGTCTGATTCTGTTCTGATGTATTTTGTGTTATATAAAATATGAGAGCTGCTCCTGTTTGAGAAAGAAAAAAACACATTTAAAAAGTCTGAATTAGTTTGTTCTCCAGGTCTAAATACAAATAATGTAAACTGAAAAACCTAACTCTAACTCCAAAAATATAATATATTGCAACTTACCAGTTCTCTGATGTTGATGCATTAGTTTTTTTTTCTTTTCATGTTTTTTTCTTTTATATTTTTACATGGTGATCCTGTACATAACACATCCTGCCCTACAGTCATGTACACACATCGGTTGATTCTCACCCAATACGAATGTTTGTGCTTGTCTTGGGCAAGAATCTGACATGTGTACAGCGGTTGCCTCATGTCATTCACTAATCTATCAGGACATACCCATCAACGACCGATGGGGAACAACTGCTATACAAGTCAAGGGAGGAGAGCACAGCAAGGTGCTATTTTACTCCTTTTTCCCCCTCCCCTGTCCATAGAACACAAAGGTACTGTGTGTACAGCACTCAATCGTTTATCCGTCACTCCTTGTCGCTGGGTATATTGAACAAAAAAATGGCACTGGAAAAGAAGAAATATCTCCAAACTGAAAGAACTCCCCTCTTGGAGAAATCTCGCTCAATATAAACAGTCATGCTCATCTCAGGCAAGAATCTTACACCTGTACATCAATTGCCTTACAGTATTCATGGATGGATGCGCAACCAACAAATCCAATGTAACCCCTTGACCTGGTTGGTCAGAATCCATATACTACACAATTCTGTTAGTATGGTCATAATAATATTATTTACAGAAAGATAAAAACACGGTGGTAAAGAAAGTCTAAGTCCCATTTTACACTTGTGATTCTCAGCAGAGTTGTATTGCTGGCTCAACCTCACTCCCAACTATTCCCAATCAAATAAATAGTTGGGAATCATTTTAGGCACATAGTTGCAGTAAAGTTGGTGCAGCATGGTTTCCGAAAGTGACATATCACCTCTGGCTATATAGTTGCTTTCCCTTCTCCGGAGAAACAACCAAAATGCAAACATTAGGGCAACACGTGCAAATGTGTTAATTTGAGGGATAGTTTTCCGGTCTGGAGCCTTAAATCTCCAGACACGAGGCAGGACTGTTGGTAAAAGCCATTATACAATATGCAATATTGTAGTACAAAAATCAGACACTAGGTTGACTTTTCAGATGGGATTCCCAGTTAAAAAATAATTTTTGCATTTTTTTTATTTCGTTTCACGTGTTCTAGTTGATATTTTTCTACACAGTCATATACAGTAAATGTAAAGCTGCACACATAAGCAGCGTTCAACCCAGAGTTGTTTTTAAGCTGGGTGGGAAGAAGCTGTACTGGTGGCGTGGTGGTGGCCTCTGTATTGTGACCCCCCTGATCGGCAACTACCCAAAAACAGCCGGGTGGTTACTCAAAAGTGCCAGTGGTGCGCCAGCTAAAAGGGGCTGGGGAGAACACTGCATAAGCCTTTTTTTTATAAAACAGCGAATCTGACATTTCCTCAAATAATTCCTCTTGGGAATCATTTACTGCCATTGAATCACACTGACCTAGAAGATTCCTACAAGGGAATATCTGATTCTCTGTTTCATAATATTAAAAAGGGGTGATATATTATTTGTTCTCCATTTTTAAAAATCTGATCTCATCTTTATTCCACATTCTACATTACAGCTCTAAGTTTGGTACAGATTTGATTTTACTTAAACATGTATATGGATTCTACAAAACTGTATTTTATGTTAAATTTATTACCATATGTGTTTGGTATTTTGGCCTTCAGGGTGTTGAAAAATAAAGAATCTTGCACCAGATGAAAAGGTTGGACAAACCCAGTCTAACCTTTCTCAGTTCTATCCAAACTTATAAAAAAAATTTTTGCCTCTACATACATTTTAGAGAATATTTGTTATTCAAGGTCAGAAACCTGATGAATCTCTCTCCTTGGGAGGTGATAGCCCTGAGAACAGATTAACAAAGCCACATAATTACTGCCATGTGTTAAAACACAGGATAATGATCCCTATTGATTTCTTCATTTCTCTTCATTGTTCCTATCTTGCTGCATTAGGTGTGTGGAATTAAAAAACAGATTTCAGTGCTCATTCCCTACAAGCCTGCCTAGCATAAAAGAATAAGTAATTGACAGAATGACAGTGCTCTAATGAAGGACACTTCCTAAATGCACTCCTGCTGACCAGAATTAGTGCCGACACTGACACAGCACAACAGGGATCCCTACTCAGGTCATGTTGCAAAGATCTATTAGATCACAACACTATGGATTATAACACAACATCATACGCCTGAAAGAATGGAACAGTAAGTTTAATATGCGGATGGCATTCAGTTGTGTGGAACTGAAAGTGCTGTTTGGCTAATAGGAAAAAACATCTGCTGCCTCATTAGCAGAAGACCGAACATATCTGTAATGCCTCCAAGTGTTTTTACAGATAATACTGCAGTCTGCAGCCCAATTTTGTACCAGAAGGGGACCACATGACTACAATATAACTATATCTTTTGTGCATTCTGCAACTTTGCTGCACACTACTGTACCGATTGTGGTTAGATTAACTAGAAAGCAATTATAATCTATACTAAGTAAGAAAAGATATTATAATAGAACACTAAGGGAAGGTTCAGAACCTGCAGCAGGATCCCTTGATCCCCTGGTAGCTGACATTCTCTTAAGGGCCAGCGTCTGCAGAACCATTCAATTCTGTCCTCATTCATTCCCTATTCATTCTCTATTGGGCTGCTGTGTATAGAGTCTACAAGAAAGTGTCAACTGCACCACAACTTCACTGCCAGTCTGAACATAGCCATAAAGATCCTTAAGTTTACATTAAAACCCTTTTGTTAACTTTTGTCTGGAATGTACAAAGTAGATTTCTTAAACTGCAAATACAGGTGATGCCCCTTCTGCCATACAAGTCTGTCTTACCTGCCTGATTGCACCAGGAATATGTGAAAAAGCAGAGCTGTGTATGCACAACATCAGTTTTGGTTGCTGGGAAAACCTGCTTTTCCTACCTTCCCAGGCTCGTGCTGGGGATGGATGAACTCCCATACGCCTGCTTGCATAACCCCAGCACAGCAAATCAAGAAAACGGTCGCTGGGCAAAAGAAGAAATAAAGATGGTGGAGGAAGTGTGGATAGGTAAGTGCCGCAGGCTTTAGTTCCACTTTACAAGTCATACCAGATTTGCTACAGTTTTAGATGGTTTCTAGCAGCTTAGAAACATCAACTGCTGTGTTTGTATAACAAAGCTGTCAAGATGCCAAAAACCCTACAAGAAAAATGAGTGGAATTTAGAGATAAAGTTTTAGCTACATAGGTGATTGAGGGTTTGTTTTAAAATACATTTATTGCTCGTTCAGAATATTTTAATACTTAACATGCATAGTCTAGCACAAGTTGATTCTACCTTATTTCCTTTTTGTCATGTTCAATCATGTCCCTGTGTTGGTACTACCATACAGTAAAGCACACATCACATTTGCAGAGGCGCACATGCAGTTTTAGTATGTGTCTGCCTGATTATGCTTTTAGAAACACAATTCAAATCAGAATTCTTTTATGTTCTTGCACTTTCTGGTATAATTGGGTAATTGTCATATGGTTTAGCAGTTATGCCTTTGAAATGTTATGCATTTTTGAAATGTGAAATTTAAACCCCATCTCTGGAAAAAGGAATAGTCATAAACCCCAAGTTTATGGATGCTTACAAAATAGAAACCTTTAGAAAACGTCTGTGAATCAGTGCTCCAAAGCTGTTAATGTCTGTCCCTTGTGGAATGCTGTAGAACCCCAATATCCGGTGATGGACAATTGCAACAGCCAATTGGTGGGAAGTTACATGGGCACTGCCCATATATACACATCATCATAACATCAAGTGAGCATTTTGGGCTTTTAGGATATTTTTTTTATAAAAATCTTGATTAAATTAGAGATAAATTGGGAAAGAGTGGCTTTTTTAATCTTCTTGCAGAAGAGATTGAACCCCTTACTATCTGCTATGTAAAATTCAGTATCAAGTATTGGTAATAGTCATCCTGTACACCATGTAGGTTTATGAAGTTTTACAATCAGAATCAACATTCTACTGGTGGGACAGAGTTTACAGCAGGGGGTTTTAAGGGAGCAAAACTAAGCCTTAGAGTTTGTTATAAATTGTATATAATAATAGATAAGAATGTATAAAAATAGAGTTTGTTATAACAAATTGTTATAGCTTTTTTTTCATTTGTTTTATCATCCTTGAACATTTGTGATTATATTCTGCAACAGAACTGTAATACAAATATAGAATTAAAAGGAATCACAATGCTTTTTACAGGGAGCCTGAAGTCATTCTTCCATTATTTTTGCTAGTATACAGTAAAGATGAAAAGAGCTCTGCATATAAAGCATACAGCGTGCTGCTTCCAATAGAACATTCTAGCAGTAATATTTGCAGAACTGATCAAATGACACAAGAGGCAGAGCTCACACAGAAGGTACAACTAGGACATCATAATGTCTACATAATGTACCCCATCTTCCTAGAAAATGTGACCACTGAACAGAATAATGTGCATAAATACTTTGTTGTAGGTCTTAGAGCAATGTTAATCTGAGACCCTGAGTACAAGATAGCTGGCCTGCAACATAAAAATAGGTTGAGCATTTCTGATTTCCAGCATAATTGAGTTTAAATGGATTTGGTGTCTCCTAAGAAGCTTTTGGGAATTTGGGAAGCGATAAAGAGAAAAATGGATGAAGAAAATCAGCTGAGACTTTCATTTGCGGTTGCCTCACGCTTCACTGTTCTCTTTCACATATCCAAAGGAAGCAATGACAGAGAATGAAAGGCTTAAAGCTTAATTCCTTTAACTCTGAAAACATCATAGCCAGAGGCTGAAGACCTGATATTTCTCCACTGCAGTTAAGTAATACAACTAGGTCTTGTTTCCACCCCCAACCTGTGATTGGACAGTGAAGGACAAGCAGCAGACTAATGCAGATTTAATCTTTTTGACACTGTATTGTACAGCGGATTGGCAAAAGGTTGATAAGTTACCTATCTATACTTCTACTTTTTACTTGTAAAGAACTGTTTTATTCAATTATTTATTAATTTATTTATTAATCTGCTTGGAGTTATTCTTTAAAGACCGGTTCACACTATTATGCCTGAACTACCATAATGTGCAAGAATGCACATTATGTGGGTCAGGGAACTAGGGTGACATTTATTTAAATGGGGTTTCAACACACTAAGGCAACATTGTATGTGAGTTGTGTTCTAAAAAAAAAAAGTTCATTGGAAGTCCATTTAAAATGACCCACATTAAAGTGCAAAGTATCGCATATTACCATGCATGTAATATAACACAAATGTGCATTTGGCCTAAATAGGTATATGTGGCCAAAACCTTTTTTTGCTTTAAGAATTAAACCTTAAAGATTGCTAGTATAGCTTATTCTGCAAATATCTCACTTTACTAATATAGATAACAAATAAATGAAAGGATTATTTATAAATGGTAAGCATACATTTACTGCAAAATAGCCTCCACCAACTAACTTATTTTCTCTACTATCTCTATCAATGTCTCACCTTTTAAGCATTAGTGAAAATGTTTTATTAGATGTATTTCCTATCCACCTATTCATACTCCACCCACACATAAATGATATGCCTTGCAGAAGTCAGCATTTTCATGCCATTTCATAATTATTCATAAGTTTGACAAACAATAAATATAAGCCTACATCACCACAAAATAAGGGTGAACAGAGAGAGATCAGTTTTCCAAAAATACAGCAGAATTCCAGTTGACAGATTTGTAACAATGTATATATAACATTATACATTTCAGAATATCATTTGTTAGAGAAATAGTATAGTCCACCTGCAAACAGGAATAAATTTAAGTGGCCAAAAACCTATCATTCACTCTTTACTGTCTCAGATGTAGAATCTGCCCAAGAATTTCTGTGTTTGAGTCAAAGATACAGTATATATATATATATATATATATATATATATATATTGGTATTACTACTGATAAGAGGTGGTGCCGTTCTCTGCCACTACTGTACAATCACTAATAAGGGGGCAGAGCACCATGATATTGATGTTTTTATTGAACATTATCACATATTTAGCTATATAGATGTGTTGCACCAGGACCATTTTTGGCTATCGGATATTGGGTTTTAAATGATTCAATAGCTGCAAAGCTCTATAGTAACCAATCCTCTTCCAGTTATCTTTGAAGTCTTGGGTATAGTCACTGCAGTTCGTATTTACATTCATAACACAACCACATACAGATGGGCATGGACCTTAGAGAAGGGTCAGATGTGAATGTGTGACCCATCATACATCCAATGTATCCGCACACAGCTATGCTCCCCTAAACAGCAGTATTACATGAGGATGAAGGGGTGCGATGTAAAGAAAACATACAGAAAATCTTATTGTCAATATAGCAGTTGTACAGAGTTATCTAATCCACTCAGTCCTTTTATTTCTCTGAGAATCCCAGGGGATTGAGTCATTGACCATCACCAGATCCAGGCAAAAAACTCAAAAAAACTCAATTGATAGACTGTAATTATTGAAAGTGAACCTGCACTTTGTCTATACAGGTCAAGTAGGTGTCCATCTGAATATTCCCCTTTCCTTTTGAAACTCTGCTAATAATTTGCTAGTGGCACCCAAGTTTAGGATATGAGGATCATGTGATTTACTCCTTTTTCTCTAATAGAGAAAAGTGGCATTGAGGTTACACAAAACTTCTCACACCCCGCAGGAACCAGTGGCAGGAGAGTGGAGACTGAGTATTCTTTTAAAGTGAAATTTCATTGCATTCACTAAACTTAGCAAACTATCAAGGTGTTAATTCACCTTAGTAGGTGAACAGTCTAAATTCATATAGTAAATCAGCCCCAATATGTGAAAACTGTATACGATGCTGCAATCAACTTGTATTCAGTCCATCATTATGTATAATGAGAAGCACACTTATGTATAATTCAAGAGACATCAATTATGGATAGTTTAATATTCATAAATTACTAACTAACCCAGAAGGCAACAAGTACAAAGAAAATGACAAGGTACAATAGGTTATTGCCAGGCAAGCAGTTTAATTAGACACATTTGCAGCTCATTGTTGCATGACATGCGTACCTGCATATTTTTCTGAAACATAATCCCTAAAGTATCCATTCGTTTCACTTTCCAAACTGGCAATTAACTACAAAGGATATTTCCTTCAAGCCACTTAGATATATGAATAAGTAAGGTATCTATAATACCTGGCTCTTACTTTTCTTCCAAATCTTTATTCTAATATATCAGTCTTATGAAAATACATACAGTTTACACCCATGTATATAAAATATAATATTATCATAAACTGAAAAATGTATGTTCAGTTCAGCAGCTTATTTCATATAATGCTGTGTAATAAAAAGTGACATCACTACACTGGGGATTGACACCGTTCAAAAAAAATGCATTTTCATATTGTGTCATTTGAAAAAAAAAAAGCTACACTTTACACTTTTACTTTACCTTTTGGAAGGTATATGTGACTGGTTACTAATTGTATTGTGAGCCAGGCTATCCTAGGTTTTCAGTAATTAGTACCAATAAATTGGTTTTGTGCCTTAAACCTATTGTGTCTGATAATAGGACTATACAATAAAGATTGGAAAGAAAAGAAGAAAGGTAGGTTTTTGTGGCACAATGAACTACCTGTATCTAAAAACTATAATAACTTTAAAAAAATAGAAAAAACATTATTTAAAATAGTACAATTGTATAAAATCTCATAGAGAGTGTAATCTAAGCACTCTTTTTACATAGTACTGACTGTTAAGTGAAATTTTTCAAATCACATAGGCATGAGGATCACAAGGCACGTTTCGCCCTATATATGCTTCCTCAGGGGATTATTGGACCTGTATATGGAATGAGGCCATATTGAAATTGTATGTTGGTAATGGACCTAACAGTCTAGAAAACAGTCTAAATGGTTTGGTTGCCAGCTATAACAAAAGTTATTTGATGAAAGGGTGATATCGTCTAGTATATTTACAACTTAATAGTTCCTCATAAGATGAAAAGCAATTAGTTTTAAGAATATCATACAGTTGGTTATTGCTTATTAATGGTTGGAGAATGGTGTAATTTAAAAAAGGGGTTGACAGTTTTAATGAATTGGATAAATGTGCTGAGGAACGTTATAAGGATGGTAAGTTGGTTCCAGGGCAGATGATTATCTTTTTTAAGAACGTTTGGTATAGTGGTAAGGACGAAACCAGCAGCCGCTGTCCAGACAGACGTCATTGTGCCCCAAAAACCTTTTCCTCTCTTCTTTCCAATCTTGGAAGGTATATGTGTGTCACGTAGGTGAGGGGTGCTATGATTTGCTTATGTTTTGGAGAAAACAAAATGTTTGCATTATATATCCTAAAAGGATCTGGTTTGGTCCTGGATGTGTAGATCTTTGGGATGGATAAAGCCTAGTCCCTGTCAGTCAGACCCCATTTATTAGTATCAGCTGTCCCAAGGTTTTAATACTTAGGGATTTCTCTGCTGCTGGATAATAATGCTGACTGCAGACAGATCACTGAAAAGGAACCTGGCTTTTTGTTTAGGAGAACCCATAAGGGAGATTGGATGAGCAAATATTTTGTTGGTTTTATACAATCATTATACAATGGACTTGCTGTACAAATTTCCTCTGCACTGAGATGTATGTTTAGTACCTTGTTCAATAAAATTACTGGACAAACCAGCTTAGACAATTCCTGGATGTCCCCCTTCTGTGTATGGTTTATGGCTGCCATTACCATTTTAAGCCTGTCCCCTTTACAATTCATTTTTTATTGGTGGATGTCAATAAAACAAGGTTAGGTACAAATAAAGAGCATGTCAATGGTTCATAGCAAAGAACAAGAATGTACAGAGTTTGTAACATACAGCATTTAAAGAGAAGGCAAAAGGAGTCCAATAGAAACAAAATAGATTCAGTTCTAAAGTCCACCCACAAAATCAAAAATTTCAGGGGAATTATTATTATTATATTATTATTAATAATATGATTATTATTAATCATAATAATAATAATAATCAGGGTTTATATAGCACCAACATATTACACAGCGCTATACATTAAATAGGGGTTGCAAATGAGAGACAAATACAGACAGTGACACAGGAGGAGGAGAGGGCCCTGCCCTGAAGAGCTTACAATCTAGGATCATTAGAAAGCAATCAAAAAGTGAATCAGGATGTCAATTCAAATGGATGTTTTTACTTCATGAACTTTACAATTCATTTTATGTTCCCTTAGTTCTTGATACACGAAAAACAAACACAAGAACCACAACAGCTTATAATAGGCACATGTGTACGTTATCACTGCACTTTGCACTTATTTTTACTGTGCATGTTTGTTAGTTTTGGCACTGACACACAGTACTTCTGGATATGTAGACAGGGATTTACACAATACCATTCAAAGGTCTACATGACAGCCTTGCCCTTTTTTTCTCCTTTATATCAGGTATGACAATACATAAAAGAAATTCATAATACCTTGAGTGCATGATGAAGCCCCTTTGTATAAAGCCTTCAAGGTAAACAATTAGCACTGCAAAACACTTAAATTATTATACCAGAATGCAGCATTTCAGCCACATAAACTGTACGTAGCATCCACAAATGAAGTACCCTTCAGAAAACAGATATCAGTGTGCAGTGGCAGCCCAAATCAGAGACAGGAAAGGTGCTCACACCAAGCACTGCAGTGGTGGGATGTGTAAGTCAGTGTGAACCACAGATCTACTACTCCTAGAAAGAAAGCCTGAAAACCCACACTGTGAGCCCTTCTAAGTATATCAGGAGCATTTATAATAGTCACTCCTACATGAATGAAACCTGCAGTGTTTGTGTTCCTTGTTCATTAATACACAATTGATACAATGCAGTTGGTAGTACAAAAGTCAAAGAAAAAAAAAATTGGCCTTGAAGCGTCCCCCAATATGTGTTCATAAGGGCTAGTCCATTCAATATTAAAAATGTACCAAAAAAATAATTAATTTAACTTTAAATAATGTCTCCATGTTTTCTAGCAGGAATTTTTTAAAGCGTTTTTTCTAGCAGAATAGAATAGGCAATAATGATGAGTTATAAGCTGACTTATTTCCTGGATGGAAAAGCACATTGGTTATCATATTATCGATGGAAATCTGGTGCGTATGATGACTACAATAGAATAGTTTAACCATGACACAACACCCCCTTCTATACCATTAGGTTTTCCAAAAGCCAAAAATGTGATGGCTGGCAATCAGTAACTATGCATCCTGGTCAAAGTATGTGTGAACATGCAAGCATTATCTGTCTCAGCTTGAGGGGTAAAGCACTTTTGGTTACTTTGCTTTGAGGGCCAAAGGACCTTGTTTCCATACTGTCTGTGATGCTTAAGATGTCTTGTGTCTTCTCCCAACCTCCCAACTTCTCTCTCTTACCTATCCACATTTACATCTGATGCTGAATTTACTAACAAATTGTTTTGATTTTGCCATATATGTCACAACATAAAGATAGACCCAAATGGTATATGCTGTGTTTTAGTCTTTTCCATACTTAGCCTAACTAAACACTGTCCATGAGAGTTTAAACACTTATTTTATATGCAGTGCAAAGCAGTTATGAAAGTTAAAGGGGCTGATTTACTAAAGGAGCCTGACATGGCATATTGTGGCTGATAGGTGGCGCTGGTCTATTGATCTTTTAAAGACTCAGATTGTATATCTCCATGTATGTAGCCAATAGGAAAGGGGGGGGGATAAGTAAATGGGGTGAAAAGATGAAACAGAATTAGGTATACACTTTACATTTTCTATTAGGTACTGAAAATTATCACACAGGGCTCAAAATTGTTCCAATGCACAACTCTTTCATAAATATATATATACTATATTATGATACAAGACTACCTAAAACAGGCTGCATCCAATTTGAACAAAGCCTCTGCTGCCCCCCAATACAAGCCAGAGATTTACACAATTCTGCCCTACAACACAATTTTGTTTAGCATTAGAGGGGACCTGATCTTTCTCTGCTTCAGTATCAATATTAGTTACAGGTCCAGCTTCCACCCCACCCTGTGACTAGACAGTAAAAGAAGAAGCTGCACACCAATAGGTTTTAAATTTCAGTCACTCTACTCTTTCCTCATATCCACATAGCTCTGTGCATTGCAGCACACCTGACTTACTTTTTATGCTCCTACTCCCACCCTTTCTGCTGTACAGTAGACGGCAGGACACTGGTATTATGTCCAATCCGGGTACTGACAATGCATTAAAAAATTAAATGTAATGTTGTATAAATTTCTTACAAAGCTGTATTCATTTGTGTCTGTTATGTGTGCCTGGAGCAAAGATTAGTAAGAGCAGGCACATCCATTCCATGCACCATGGGAGCCACCAATGTTGTGAGCAGCAATTTACAATACAAGTCTCAGCTAGGATATTGATGGCCTCATCCTCTCTCATGTCTCACATTTATTCAGAGCCCACCGTAAACAAGTTACCATATTCTACAAACATTAAAAATACACCAAGCAAAGTGAACACCCTGCACTCTGGGGTCACTGAGCTGTGACCCCAATAATTGTCCAAGGTTGTATATTTCTCAGTACACTGCTTCTGGTAATGCTATTTTCCCAGTACTAAGGGATGCGAGTTCTATCTGATGCGGTTATCTGTGCATGTCAGGAATGTATTCAGCGCTGAATGGGAGATAATACCTTGTGCTCAGAGACCATGAAGAAAAAATCCCCCTCTATCAATAAGCATGTTAGTCTGCCAGCCTCCATCACATAGCAGCAGTATGTGAGCGCTTCCATGCAGTGCACCCACCATTATATACACATTTCAGGGAATCGATTCTAACAATTCACTCCTGCAATGTATGCTTACACAGGTCACATATTGATAAGCATTGTGTAAGCATTTTATTCACATTATATAGGCACCCACTTGGCTTTCTGCAATGTAAAATGATGTGCTGGTAACATCAGCAGGAAATGTAATAATTTGTCCTTGGTTATCTATAGATCACAGCCTTTGCCTAGCTTGTAGCTTCAGAGGAAATTAAAAACACACTGGAAATGAATTGGGGAAAAAGTGAAAGAGAAGAACAGTTTGTTGCCCACCAGTAAGAAGATTCAAGTTTTTTTTACCTAGTAAGCAGGATAGAAAGTGGTCAGATGGCACCATGGATGGCCAAAAAGATTGGTTACATGTCGTCTACTGCTACCTAAACCAATGACGCTGATATATATTACTATAAACACAGGTAATCGAATTGGGCTTTACTGGTACTGAAGAAAATTTAGTTTGTAACTTAAAACCAACTATTCTTTACTATAACCAGCAATAAAAAGATTTTCATTGTGTGGTATATTAAAGAATAGTTGGTTTTAAGTTACAAGCTTTAATTCACTGAGTACCACTAAAGCGCCATTACATAATATGTGTTGTTACCATGTATTGGACTAATATATAATTACATCTCTGATATCAACTAGATCAGATATTAGGCACATGTCTGGCAGCTGAATCAACATTAATCCAAATGGACACAGTCTGATCAAACAGAATCTGAATTCCCCACAATTCCATGCATACAAGAAGTTTCTCTTTTGGATAGGATTGCATTCTCATGTTTAATGATTCTGTACATTAACATTTACTGTCATTAGATCATATCACTATTCCAAAATGTGATGGGTCCCTTAATTAAAGTAAAATGTTGAAACTAGATGGGTCTGTCTTAGAGATGGCAGCTTGTCGTGTCTGGAATTTGGGAGTAGATATAGTTAAAGGGGAACAGCACATCAAAAAATTCCTCTGTCTCTATGCTCTCTAGTATCATCGGTATGCGCTATATAATGTGGCACACCTAACTGAGTCTTTGTTCTGCTTCTCCCTCCCTCTGTTAGAGCTTTGCTGTGCAGAGTACATAGTGGAGGATGACACCAAGTCAATCACAGGAACTTACACTTCATGCATTGAAGTGTCACCAAATGTATTACTTTATTTAAAAGGCTGTATAACCCTTTTATATAGAGTTTGATGATTGTTCTGGGGAGGTTGAGGGATCTGCAGGAGTAAAGGTAAGCGTTAAATTTTTTTTAGTTTAGGTTTAGTTTTATTTTAATGCATGCATTTTCCCTACATTTTAGCTACCAAGAGCAATTCCAGGCAACTGGTGAAATGCTAACATTATCCTGCAGACAATGCAGGTAAGCCCAAAGTGCACTTTTGCCCAGAGTATGACCAATAAACTATTTATATAATGACACCAAACAGTAAAAGGGCTTTATAATTAGTCATCACTGACCTTTGTAAATGATCATAACAGAGATCATAACAAAGGTTTTAGAGAGCTTTCTCACCCTTTTTAACATGGGAGAACCCTTGAAATAGCTTTCAGGTCTTAGAAAAACCCTTCTTTAATTACTATATCCACATACTTATACTATTGGTCAGTGGGAAGAATGTCAGCTTACGGATAGCCAAAAAGATCATTGGTGTCAGTAAACTGACCTGGGAGACATAAATTGCTCATTGCTCAAGGGGCCCCCAGCAACCTCTGGAGGAACTCTTTACAGAACCCTGTTTAAGTTAGACAAGTGGTCGCCAACCTTTTTTGGAAATTTACCGGCTCCGGATAGCGCATGTGCGGGAAGCCAATTGAAGAAAGAAACTTCCCACATAGTGACGTCATGATGCCAGAACCTGCCCACTCCCCAATCGCAGGTCCAGAGACACAACCCTCCCACTTCCCTAAGCCTGCGATCCGTACAGGGGACATGGTCCGCCGCTCTGGTCGGTGTGCCCCCCCGGGTGGGGTCAGGAGCTGGCGCACCAGCCAGAGCTGCGAAACAGCAAAATTTCCTTGCAGATCAGTTGGCGACCGCTGCTCTAAACTCCCCACAATCTGGTTTCAGGCATCTTACAGCCAAGCGATCTAAAGGCTGCTGGGCACTCCAATACTCCTGGAAGCAGTTTTTAGAGCACAGTGTTTGCACGAATGCTTTGTTGTGCAGTTCACATGGTTATCTACAGTCCTCTAGCAACAATCACAACCACTTGCAACCACAAGAACGCATTCCAATTTAAATATTGGGTGTGGCTGGTCACTCCAAGGCAGACAGAAGATATATGTCATGTTCAGAAAACCGTGCTAGACATCACTGCAACGCAAACACAACCACAATGTGGTTTACTTCAGGGCTGAAACAAGCCTTAGTTGGTTTCTAACAGCTTAGAGATGTAGCTGGCAGACTACCAAGATCTGCCTTTCTATGCAAAAAGGCTAGGATTTCAATAAATTGCTTATAGATGCAGATATGACTGTGGACTTGTTCACACCACTTGTTTTGTATATGTAAATACTTTAATATGGATGCTCTGAGCACAGGTTCATATAACATCTCAATGTTTTAATCCAATAAACAACAACTGTTGCCCTTCGAAAACTAGGCCACACGTATATCCTCCTACCGTTATTTCTCAGTGTTGCTAATCCAAAAACCCATGTAGAAAAAAGTGCTGGGACTATGTATAGTAAATGCTTTTATCGTATACAAATGCCTTGACATTTTTCACAGTCATTTTTTTGTGAGTTAACATTTTATGAAATATAAATGTGGGATCCTCGTCTAAAACCTAATATGTGGTGAACACTTGTATCTATGAAGTTCATTTAATCCAAAGTATTTATTACTCCAACATTACCTTCCTTATTTTCTAATGATAATATCTAGATCTTTATGTAACCTATCTAGTGCTTCTCTTTCTTGCTTACATTATTTATAATAATTCCACAGACACTCCACAGGCCAAACCGACCAGTTAGTTTTCCACATTTTCTTTGGAAGAAGTCCACGAATTTCCCTCTGGTTTTATTGGACAGAAATCTGAGCAAATCTTCATAGAAAGCTTTAGTCTGTGGTTGCATTGGAAGCAGGGTTCCCCTATGTATAAATTTCCGGCAGATCCATCAAATCTTTTAAATTACACATATTTATAATAATAATAGTAAGTCAACAAGAAAACAACATTAGAAGTTTACCTTTGATATAGAGTACCAAAAAATATAAAGTTTGGCATTTGTTATGAAGTAAGTTCCTGAATTATTAGGATAAATGTAAAAGTTTTTACTTGTTTTTATTCATTCTTATATGGTTGATATTACGTGATTGTTACATACGCTCTCTCTACAAGTGATTACAAAAAATGTTTTAATTAGTTGTAATCAACTATTTGTTTCTGATTGAGTGTTGATTATGATTCAGCCTAATTGACTGTGCAGTGTGCTTAACCCCATGACAAGGTGTTGCAGTATAAGCTATCTGTCTGCTGTTGATGCTTTTCCTAAATAAAGTCTCTTGGAGGTTTTGTAATACTCACAAACTTGAATAATCTGCCACTGTGAGAAGTATCCTAGTTTATGTCAGTCTTTCTGTATGTATAGGAGAATATGTAGCCTGCAGTAGGTGCGTTTGTGATTTTATATCCAGCATTCTCAAATCACCAGATTACACACAAACAGGAGTATGGTGACCTGGTATAATATACATGTGCCTGGAGTTGTGATTTGAATATATCTTTAATAATGGGCAGCATGGAATAACTTTGCAGCGCTAGGTCCCAGGTTTGAATCTCAGCCAGAACACTATCTGCATGGAGTTTGCAGGTTCCACCCGTATTTGCGTTGGTTTCCTTCGGGTACTCCGGTTTCCATTTCAAAAACATGCAGTTAGGTTAATTGGCTCCCACTCACAAAAAAAAAAAAATTACCCTAGACTGTATTAAAGACATTTGACTATGGTAGGGACATTAGATTGTGAGCTCCTTTGAGGGACAGCTAGTGACATGATAATGGACTTTGTACAGCGCTGACTAATATGTCGGCGCTATAAAAAATACTGCATAATAATAACACTACCACACCAGTTTATTCAGTCTTCTGCCCTTGTGCTTGTAACAATGTTTATCTTACTGCTGCAAAAGGAAACGTACTGATTTGTTTTTTGCAAGGTCAAAAATAAATTAAAGTTCTTCTGCTGACTGTGTTCAATCATAGCAGCTGATTTATTTGATTGACCTTTAATAAATGCTGCACATTTTAAGGAGATCAGCCAGTTTGAGGTATTCTATTTCATTTTATTGCAGGAGCTGGCATGTCTCTATGCAGGCTCATTGATATGTGAATTGGAACGATACAATGTGTAAATTGTGCATGTACAGGGTGGATCAGTTTACAAGCACTAAAAAATGTCAGAAAACTTCAAGTGGGATTCAGCCATGGGTATGTGTCTGTCATCCCTATTCTCCCCAGTATCCGGTATATCTGGCATATTTCTAATTGGTTAATACCGTGTTTCTCCCATGATAAGGCATCCCCATCAAATAAGGCAGCCCCAATTTTTGCTTAAATAATTAAAATAAGGCACTCACCCGCGAATAAGACATCCTCCGATACCCAATACTGTGTGTGTCTCCTTGATGCTGGCTGCAGTGCAGAGCGAAACTGAAACTAACAAGCCGGCACACGCGCCCCCGCGACTCCTCACTAGGAAGCAAGCTGCTGATCCCTGCCCTAAC